>NC_047074.1:2249974-2571399 GCF_902459465.1 Asterias rubens
TCTTCACTAACTCCTCATGGACAGTCTTCTGTAGTTGGTTCTCCTTCTCCGTCTCGAACACATACTGTTAGACAAAAATGAAATAAAATATTATTAATTTCTTAATTTTAATTGCACATAAAACGGCACAATTGGCACCAGTAAGAGGATGAATTGGAAACGAGAAGAAATGTTCAGTTTTAAATATGGGAGGAAAACCCCACATGGGGGAAAACCAAGGAGATCAGGTAGGGACTGAAAACCCATTTCACAAAAATGTAAAGAAAATCCAAACTAATTCCCTTAAAAAAATTTGTTTTAAACAATTACAAACAACTTAAAGTATGCTTCACCATCGTTTGCAGTTTAACTTGATTCAGCAAATTGAAGATTTGACTATTGTTATTTCTTAAAATGTCGCAACAAAATTTATTGGTGAAGTATTTTTTTTAGGGAGGTTGTGTGACTTACTTTTACATACGAGTAGAGGACATCCTCACGTCCAACATCATGGACTTGAGACACAATGAAGATTATCAACCTTCAAAAAAAGTCACACAAGAAAATTTAAAAATCAATCCAAGAAAAGGCATATAAAAACTGGTTTTATATGCTCCTCACATAGCATACACATATTGACTGGCAATGAGGTTAACTTGTGTGCGTCTATTCCCCCGAGGGCCTCGGGAAATAGGTCCCTCTTCTGGTCACTAACAGGCCCTAGGGGAATAGACGCGCACTATTTACAGAATTAAGCCAGTCCATATGTGTTTTATAACACACCTAAATGTGAAATAAGAAAAGAAATTTGGAAAAGACAGGAAGTTTTTAGTTGCTGTTCACGGTTCACGTCAATCCGCACCCTTTTATCTTCAAGAACTCCTTCATCTAAATGTTCATCCCATACATCACTCGCACAAAGTCATATTGGCCACCGCTCATTCTCATATTCTTCACGTCACTCTGGAACAACTTACTGCACAATATCAGAACTGCTCCAAACGAGAAAACTTTCAAACATCTGCTGAAAACTCACCTGTTTAACCATTAAATTTTGTAAAGCGCTTCAGGACCTTTGTGTGAAGCGCTATTATTATTATTGATTATTATTATTATATATGTGTATAATAAGATTAGAGATTTTCAATGAGATATTTCAACGAGGTTTTTCTGGAGGAGCCTTTTGTTGTTACCTGACCACATTGAGCTGTACTTCATCCATGGCTGGCGTAGGAAGTATTCGGAAGAGTTGATTTAGAATGACAGGTAAGAAGTTTATAAGCATATCTGGCTCCACAGCATGCATGGCCTGAAAAACAAATAAAACAATTTCAAAAATGAAAAGAATTGTAAAAAATGATCTTGTGAACAATGATCTTAAGAGATGTAAAAATTTGCATCGGGGATAGAGAATATTAATTTTGGTTTTTACCCATACACCGATGTGTGTTAGCACTGTATACTCAGTACTTTCCCGAGTCCTGTGAAAAAATATCACAGGCATGTTCGTCGGGTGGGATTCGAACCCACGACCCTTGCAATTCTAGAGCAGTGTGTTACCAACTAGACTACCGAGGTTGCCTGGCAGCTAGAGGCAGTTCTATTCCTATGATCTTGTGAGGAAGAAATGAAGAAATAACCAAGCTGTAACTCAAGACTGAACCCAGTATAACCTCGGAAAACCTCAAATAATCTTGAGGCTACCTTACATTTACAAGCAAGTTACCTCTAGTTTAATTTGTCAACACAAGGGACCTACATGTACGGCTTTACAACTGTGATGAAAAAAAGTGTTTTGCTTAAAGGCATGGACACTATGGACTATTGATAATTACTCAAAATAATTGTTAGCATAAACACTTGGTAACAAGCAATGGAGAGCTGTTGATACATTTAGTATTAAACATTGTGAGAAACGGCTCCCTCTGAAGTAATGTAGTTTTTGAGTTCTCAGTAAAATATTTGAATTGATTTCGAGACCTCACACAACTTCGTGTGAGAAGGGTGTTTTTTTCTGCCATTGTTATCTTGCAACTTCGACGACCAATTGAGTTCAAATTTTCACGGGTTTGTTATTTTACAGTATGCATATGTTGGGATACACCAAGTGAGAAGACTGGTCTTTGACAACTACCAAAGGTGTCCAGTGTCTTTAAGGACACAAGTGTGAAGACCTTCAGGATTTAAACCCACTCTACTTATCGGTACCACCAGAGCTCAAATACGCTTTACTGCTCACAAGCTTTATACCTTTGCCTTGGTGCCCCTTACAGAATGCCCCATAAACGTTTGCGTGCCCTGTACAAAATGGAAGTGGCCTTGCCCTCTCAAAGAAGAAATTCCAGGCCTGATCAGGGAACAAATTCCTAACAACTCACTGGCTAGAAGATAGGGGAATAAACTGATAAATGAGTTTCTCACCTTGAGGTGTTTTATTATTTCAATGTTTGTGCCGTCCCACACTTGGCATTTAGCGAAGAAGTTGTGGAGATGAGGGGCCTGGATCAAGGAGGAAACAATTAAGATAATAATCATAATAATAATAATAATAATAACAAATTCTTATATAGCGCATTTCACAATAAACTGTCTCAATGCCCTTCACATTAGTGCCCTGGTCATTGGGGCAATAACATTCCTTTAATCTTTGGGGAGTATACAGCCCAAGCTGCTGTGGCGCTCCGAAGGCTTTTTCATTCACAATATCAACCTCTACCCTCGCAGGTACCCCTGGTTGAAGAAAAGCAATTTTAGCAAAGTATCTTGCTCAAGGACACAAGAGTCACGACCAGGATTCAAACCCGCACTCCGATGATTTAACCACCAGAACTTGAATTTGATGCTCTTAACAACTCTGCCATGACACTCATCCATAATCACATTGGATGATATTGAATGGTCAGACAGTAGGAGGGTTAACTGTGTACTGTGAAAACCCATTCAGCACCGAGTTAGGAGGGTTAATAAGCAGTTGCGAATTTCAAAACGACAAATGTTTACGAAGTGTTTACCTTTGTGTAGATTGTTGACGCTAGTCTTATGTTGACCTTCAACAGTTGTTTACCGCCGTCAACAAGTCTGAGCTCTGGAGCCATCGACTGCAAAGAACAGTGACAAAAATAGACAAGGTTTTTTTCCAATAGGAGACTTTCCAACGCTAGGCGGCAGCAGACATACCGGGTAAATTTCCATTGTTTACGTAGTTCTGAACATGCACATAATTCTGAGAACAATGGATTTACCCGGTAAGTCTGCTGCCCTCTATCGTCCCAGAAAGTCTCCCATTACAGAGAGCTAATAAGAGTAATGGTTTTCGATAACCCCCTGTCATATTCCAATACAAATTTAAATTTTCCCCATAGACGTGTGTGCCCCTTACCAGAGAGAAATTGCTGTGACCCTTCAAGAACAAAATTCAAGGCCTGAAACTTGATCTAAATAAGTGGAAATGAAGAACCATCCTGACCGAGTAATAATATGCCTGTGACTTCTTCACAGAACTTGGTGAAGTACTTTAGTAAACAGTGTTTACACCCATCGGTGAAGGGTCGAAACCAAAATGAAGAACCACGGAGACCAGTACTAACCTTTCCCGATCCGAAGGGTTTAGTCCCAAGGTAGCCTGGAGGTAGATTTGATGAAACAGTCACTCCCATTTCACCACAATTTAATCTACACAAGATACAAAATAACACAATTATTGAGAAAAAGATGGTTTTACTCGTATTGGTAATTTGTTCCACTGGCATGTTGCAGCATGTGAGAAACATTGATCTCCTCATGAATGATTGGATATGGGCTCAATCGTCAATGTTTGAAATAAGTGTGACCTTATACACTCTTTGGCTAGTCTGGCAGGCAAGATACTGCACTGGTCATATGGGAAAGTTGACATTTTGTGTCATAATTTCCACATAAATCCAAAGAGTTATGAAAGTAAAAGCGGGACAAGTTTTGAGATGTGCCCCTTTTTATCATATCAAAAGTGGATATGAATTAGTTGACAGTGAAATCTCCATAAAATAAAAGATTTTATGTTTTCTTCTATTTGGCTGTGTACAAATCATGCCTTCAGGAAGTCCAGGCTCTGTGGCTCTTTTGTAAACATGTCATGTCACAATGTGTCACAAGAGACAACAATTCAACTTACTTTCCAGCGTCTAAGAGTGGTATCCAAGCATATCCAACTGCAATAAAAAATAACAAAAATAAAACCATAAGAAATTGATTACTTTATTTTTAGACAGATTAAATTATTGCGGCAGTTATTCAATTTTTAGTGCTTGCTGAAGTTTCAAAATTCAATTCATACTAACGCTGTTTTGTTAAACTTAGAAAACATTTGTTCATTAAGAATTGCATTGCGGCAAGAATTGAAAACAACCCTGTATATATTTGACATAATTCTTTCTTTGTTGTTTTGCAGGCGATTGTTTGCTGTTGTAAATTAAGAATGTATGGGGAGCGTTGAGCACAGCTCTGCACATAAATAATTAAGGTTTTTGTTGTGGGGATTCAGAGGGATATTATAGGTGGGGTCAGGTGGTCGTGGGCGGAGCTGGGTGAGGTCGGTTGGGGGCTGGGCAGGGCCGGGTTGGGTGGTGCTTGCTGGTGGTGGGTGGGACTGGGTGAGGCTAGGCAAGGCTGACTTGGGCTGGGTATGGTGAAATGAGGCTGGGTGGGGCCGAGTATGCTGGGTTGGTCTGGGTTGTGCCAGTTGGGGCTGGGCAGCACTGGGCTTGGTTGGGTTGGGATGGGTTAAGATGGGTGGTGCTTGCTGGTGGTGGGTGGGACTGTGTGAGGCGAGGCAAAGCTGGCTTGAGCTGGGTGGGGTCGGGTGGGTTGGGTGAAGCCAGTTGGGCCAAGGTAGCACAAGGCTTGGCTTGGTTGGGTTGGGTAGTGCTTGCTGGTGGTGGGTGGAACTGGGCGAGGCAAGGCAAAACTGGTCAGGGCTAGGTGGAGCAGAGTTGGGCCAGGTTGGGCTTAGATGGACTGGGTGGGGCTGAGTAAAGAAGAGAAGAAGCTAGAAGGCAATGTGCATGCATTTTAAAATATTTTTTGGGGACAACTTGCAAGTTCATTGCAGTGTTCAGACATTAACTATGCTGATATGTCATACAGTATTTAAAAACAAAATGATGCTTAATTGAAAGTTTTACTAAAAACAGTTTCAAGCAAACTGAATCCCAAAATGGGGAGATGCTATCAAAATAATGTTGATGATCTGCTTCACAATTCCTTACGATAATTTGATGGAATGAATTGGAATCTTTTTAACAAAATAAATTAAAATTAAATACATAAATTGTTGACAACTGTTAAATTAATCCAAAACTGACTGTGTGGAACTCAAAGCCAATTAATAACTGTTAATTGCGTGAACTCAAAACTCTGGTTAGTTGGGCAAAAATTGACACCACTTTCGGGGAATAGTCCGGAACAGAAGAAAATAAAAAATGATATCAAACTGAAAATAATGCTTCACTTGGGGGTCAAATAAGGTGAACAAGTAAGAAATCAAGTTGTTTGGGTACCCGCTCCTAATTCGAACTTCCTCTATTGTCACCGAGCTAGCGCAATGGTCTAGAGGTAACACTTACTGTAAAGCAATGAGGTCACATTACATGGCATAAATATCGCTTTTGATAGATCCACTAGTTTTACATATATTTACGATGTTATTTCATCAGAAAAAAAAAAGCTTTTGATCTCAAGGAAGGGAAAGGAACACAAACTTGACATGGTTCATTCCGTTAACAAACTTCCTCAAGACGAAATGAAACATCCAAAAATCTCCACGGACAACCGAACAGGATATCTGAGGTTAAAAAAACAAGCCATGCAGGTTTTGTAAAATGATTTGCCAACAAAAAATCAACTAAAAACTAAAAAGGAGCATTCAATTGCACTTCTTATGTCCTGTGACTTTCGGGGATGGTTAAACGTTGTGGCATATCTCTAATACGGTCGACAGAGAAACAAGTTTCTGTTTGGTTTCAACCAATTATATTTCATTAGTTTTTCAAATATGAATCTTATTATGATTTCCTGTGTCATCAGGGCTGCAGCTTGAGCTTTAGACAGAGAATTGTTCAACGATTTGAAAAAATTAGTTCAAACTTGAGCAGAGTTCAAACTATCGAAAAGAAGGAGTTCAACTACATGTAAAGGACAGTTACAGTTCAACTATAGAAAAGACCCAGTTCATCTACAGAACAGATACAGTTCATTTATAGAAAAGAACCAGTTAATCAACAGAACAGAACCAATTATTACTATAGAAAAGTATGAGTTGAACTACAGAACAGACACAGTCTAAAGATAGAAAAGAACAGGTTCAACTATAGAGCAGATACAGTTCCAACTATAGAAAAGAATCAGTTTAACTATAGATCAGATATACATGTAGTCCAACTATAGAAAAGAACCAGTTTAGCTACAGACCAGATACAGTTCAATGATAGATGAGTTCAAGTTCAACTACAGAACATTTACAGTTCAACTATGGAAAAGATCAAATTCAACTACATAACAGATACAGTCCAGTTAGAACCAGTTTAACTATAGAACAGAACCAGTTTAAACTCTACAGAACCACTACTTCAAACTGTAGAGCAGAACCAGTTTAATGATAGGACAGAAGTTCAGAACCAGTTCCAACTAAAGAACCATTTCAAACTAAAGAATAGAACCCGTTCAAGAGCATATGTGAAGCAAAATGCTGTGAGCTTAAAGCTGCAAAGTTAGCATAAGATAGTTTTTGTATAGTCAATATTGCAAAAATCCACAAAAACACTTCAAACGTTCAACAACACAATTGAAAATCTTGTTTGATAATGTATTATTAAGGCATTAATGTAGAGTCAGTCAAGTTGGTAAGTTAAAACCAGGACAGATGGTTTTTCAGCAGCAGCGAAAGAACTTGAGCGAAATTCTCACTAAGATTGACCGAATTACACGTATTAATGCCACGGTAACTTGGAATTAGTTTTTAGAAATAGAGATATGCGGCTAATTATTCAACCATCACCGAATGCACATAACGCTTGAAATGGCAGAGAATATGTCTCCTGTACCTTCTAATGGCTCCGCTATAATGGTTGCAGAAGTGGGATAGAGAAGAAATAGATGCAACGGAATGATGGTGAGTCAGGAAGAGAGGACGATCGGAGGAAAAAAGAATGAGAGAGGAGAGATGATGCAAATGAAAAATTATGAAAATGAGTAAGACAAAGGATTGGAAAATGGAGAACAAAGGTTATGAGTAAGACAAAGGATTGGATGATAGAGTAGAACAAAGGATATGACATTGGAGTAGAACACAGGATTGGAGTAAGACAAATGATTTGACAATGGACATGATGGAGTAAGATAACATTTTAAACAATGGAGAATGAAAAAGGATCGGACAATGCATTAAGACAAAAGAGTGGACAATGGAGTCAAACAAAGGTTTAGACAAGGGAGTGGTTTTAACAAGGGAGTAGAACAAAAGATTGGACAATGGATTAAGACAAAGGTTAAGACAAGGGAGTAGAACAAAAGATTGGACAATGGAGTAAAACAAAGGTTTAGACAAGGGAGTAGAACAAAATATTTGACAATGGAGTAAAACAAAGAATCAGACAATTGTGTCAACATAAAGGATTTGACAATGTAAAGGATTGGACAATGAATAAAGAATATGGATTGGACAATGAAGAAGACAATTGATTGGACAACAAAGGAAAACAAAGGATATACAACAGAGGGAGACAGATTAGGCATGGACATGTATTTGAGTGAAGGAAAGACATGGGTGAAATGAATAAAGCATGTTATTTTATTTACTTAAAAGCAACAAGTTTAAACAGCTGTTTGGTGAACAATATCAAATCATGGGGGTTGGTAAGCTCAGCTGGTGACAAGTTCCAATCCAGCTTGGGTCAACCTCTTTACAATCTTTCTTCAATGGTTTGTGATGAAGTGTGGATTGAATGGTGTTGGGGTAGGGGGGATTGTTTCTTGATTGATCGGAGTGTAAAGATAGTGGGGTGTGAAGTGCCATGCTTCTTGTGCAACAATGAACTTGTGCTGGTCAGAGGTCAGAGGGCTGACAATCAAGGGAATTAATATTGACAGAGCTGCCATCATTTGCATCTTGCGTCCAGGAAGTGTTTGTACAACAATCAGGGAGATATTACATTCAAAGCAATAGGGAAAAAACTTTCCTTGATCAACTAGATTTTCAAATATTTCCATCAGAACATGGAGGGATTGGTTTATTTTCAGGGAACTTTCTTCAGAATCAGGGAGGGGTGGTGTAGCTCTGTATTGATGATACAAGGTGTCATGGCTGAGTAGTTTAGCGCATCGAATTCAAGTCATTGGAGTTTGGGTTACAATCCCGGTCAAGACACTTGTGTCCCTGAGCAAGATGCTTTACATGTACTGTAATTGCTTCTCTCCACCCAGGGGTACAAATTGGTACCTGTTAGGGCAGAGATGGTTCTTGTGATTGGTTTAGTTTCGTGCGTTGGCAGCACAGGCTGTATACTCCCAGGGGAGCTGAGATGGTTTAAGAAAAGGAAATAAAATGGCCAACATGTATAACAGGGGTAATAGTGTAAAAGCGCCATGAGCGTAACTGAGTGGCGGACCCGAGTGCTATAAAGAAGCCACTATTATTGTAATTACTACATGTATAATTGAATTTTTATGACAGACCTGAGGTTTTAACATGGGGCCCCACATGTTCTAAAGTGTGCTCCAGTGTTGGTTTGAATTTGGACTTTAAAGGGATTGATTACAGGAAGGGTGTCTTACTGAATGAGTCCACAGTGTCCCTCTTCTTGACGGTGCCTTTCCCTACCTCACAGCTCACATGGTAGAATCTAAACAGTAGATGATGCTTCTCAGTCAGCTGGGTGGGCATGGCTATTTTGATCTGGAGGGGTGGAGGGGTAAAGTTGATATTGCAAATATCATATATATTCATGAGGTCAGCAAGTCATTCCTCTGCCTAATGTTTTAGTTTTAGTATGTGCATAAATTACTTCTTTCTCAAAAACTAAGTTACTTCAGAGGGAGCCACTTCTCACAATGTTTTATACTATCAACCTCTCACCATTACTCGTTACCAGCTTGATTGATTTTTGTCTTAAGTCAACAGGCCTAAAATCTCATGCCGATCACTCTATTGCCCTGGTCTTGGCCTTGGTGCCCCTTAAAAAGTTTCCAATAGACTTTACTATTTTCCAATGGAAGTGCCCTTTGCAAAATGAAAATGGCCTTGCCCTCTCAAAGATGAAATTCAAGGCCTGTCCTTTCGTTCGGACATCACATATTTGTTCATTGGTCAAGACACTACTCTCTTGACCACACCCCATGACCACACCCCCTGACCACATCCCCTGACCACACCCCTTGACCACACCCCCTGACCACACCCCTTAGTTACTCACCTCTTCATAGAAGTCTGGTACCTGATGGTGATGTAGTACAGCAGCACTGCCTGATGAGACAAAGATTGGTCCCCCTGGTCTGCCGTAGATGGCTTTCAATGGTTGCGCTCCTTCATCGTCTGAATCAAGGAACTCAACGCATAACGCAATATTCCTCGCCTGGCAAAACGGAAAAGAATTTTTTTTATTTTATTTAATTTTTCAAAATTTAAAATAAGGAAGGTGGTGGTACAGTAGCACTTAAAGGCAGTGGACACTATTGGTAATTACTCAAAATAATTATTAGCTTAAAACCTTACTTAGTGACGAGTTATGGGGAGAGGTTGATAGTATAACACATTGTGAGAAAGGGCTCCCTCTGAATGGTTGTAGTTTTCGAGAAAGAAGTAATTTTCCATGAATTTGATTTCGAGACCTCAGATTTAGAATTTGAGGTCTCGAAATCAACCATCTAAAAGCACACAACCTCTTGTGACAAGGGTGTTTTTTCTTTCATTACTATCTTGCAACTTCAACGACCAATTGAGCTCAAATTTTCACAGGTTTGTTATTTTATGCATACAGTATGTTGAGATAAACCAAGTGAGAAGACTGGTCTTTGACAATAACCAATAGTGTCAAATGTCTTTAAGTAATGTTTGTAGCTGTTAGTAATGACCTAGTCTAATAACAAACTTTCTTAAACTTCTAACTGCTTAATATTTACCTTTGTGAACGTCTTCTGACTGTCATACTTAAGTTGTATGGGATAGACGTAGAGATTATTAGTATATGTCGTGAAAGGGTGCGCTAACTGTCCCTTCTCTGGAACAAACTCTTCGATTTCTAGCGTTGGGGGCGTCATAGGTGTCTCCGGCCAAGGCATTGTGGGTACCAACGATGACGTCAGACAATCTAAAAGAAAAGTTAAGAGCTATGACTATAACACTTTTAGACGTTTTCCCTGGAGAAGGGTTCGATGCTGACTTAGAGAGTGCCTGGATCTCAGTCAGCTTGATTCATAAACCATGGCTCATGGTTAAAAAAATAACGGTAAGGAACCAAATAAGTAGGAAACGGTAATAAAAAAACGGAATGGAAGTATGGCTCTACTTACTCGACAGCATCCTGGAGAAGGGTTCGATGCTAACTTAGAGAGTGCCTGGATCTCAGTCAGCTTGGTTCATAAACCACGGCTCATGGTTAAAAAAATAACAGTAAGGAAGGAACCAAATATGTAGGAAACGGTAAAAAAACCGGAATGGAAGTATGGCTCTACTTACTCGACAGCATCCTGGAGAAGGGTTCGATGCTGACTTT
This sequence comes from Asterias rubens, assembly GCF_902459465.1. Lineage (NCBI taxonomy): Eukaryota > Metazoa > Echinodermata > Asteroidea > Forcipulatida > Asteriidae > Asterias > Asterias rubens. The sequence goes on from NC_047074.1 coordinate 2,260,696, forward strand.
GAGAGTGCCTGGGATCTCAGTCAGCTTAGAGAGCTTCTCCGGGTTCCTCTTAATATCTTGAAGCTGCTTCAGTAGATCCTCGTTGCTCAGCTTGTTGCTTTCCTGGCGATACATTGACGTGAACTCTCCTCTCAGATCCAGCTCACCACAGTCGTCCCTGAAGACACGTCTAAAATCAAGAAAAACAGTGAACTATTAGATCCGGGTGAGAGTCGCTGCTGATGAGTAAGTCCCGACTCTGGAATCCAGATCCGAGGATGTTTCTTACCAACTAGACCACCTAGATTTTTTTTTTCATAGAGCTCGGGTAAGCACTAAGTATACAGTGCTAACACACATCCGTGTAAATGGGTAAAACCAAATATTATATAGTATATAGTGCTGTTAAAAAATAGGATTCGAACTGCCTCTAGGCTACCTGGCAATCTCGGTAGTCTAGTTGGTAAGACACTGCCCTAAAATTGCAAAGGTCAAGGGTTCGAATCCTGGCAGAGCAATATGCCTGTGATTTTTCACAGAGCTCGCATAAAGTACTGAGTATTCAGAACTAACAAACCGTGGTGTATATGGGTAAAACCAAAAATTAATATTCTTTATCCCCGATGCAAATTTCCATCTATTAAAAATACAGTTTTGTATCAAAAAATATTTCTTAGAGTTACATTCAACATGATAGGAATTTTACCAACAGAATATAGAAAGATTGCTATTATTTGTTTTAAATAAAGTTTCTGTAGAATCAGAGACACTTGGCAGCTCTGATGTTTTTTTTTCTTTTTTCAGTACAATTAATCAGCAATTTGTAAACATTGTGGACTAAAACTAGGTCAGGCACAAGCAGGTGGCACTGCGGACCATCTTCCTGGGAAATTGTTAATTACCCCTGGGAGTGGTTCAGCAGTTGATTCCATCAAATATTACTCAACCCTGATGACGGACTACGAGATCTAGATCAAGTGCTTTGACATTTCATGGCTCTGCTTACCGTTCAAAGAATCAGCGCTTACAGAAGCAGGGAATTCCATGTTAACACCCACCATATTTCGGGGGTTAGCAGGGAATTTCTGCTTGTGCACGTGTGAACCACACATAACTAGACATTCTTCACTTACACAGCTAGAAATGTTGCGCTTGCACAGTAGAATGGTGACCATAAGTGCATTTTGATGGTAAGCAGATGGTAAGCAGATGGTAAGCAGACCTATGAAATTCAGCCCAGGGCCCAATTTCATAAAGCCTGTAAGCATCAAAACTTGCTAAGCACAGAAAAATCTTGCTTAAACAGAAACTGGTTGCCAGCCAAATTTTCATGAAGTTTACATTCTTGCGACTGGTGCCCCACCCATTTTCCTGCTCAACGGCTTTATGAAATTGGGCCCTGGCTATGTAGGTCATCACATCTGGCTATACACTATTCCAACATTGCAATGGAAGACATCACCCATAGCAACAGCCAGAGCCACAGACCTCCATTAGCGGCTTTGTCTTACCTTGCAGTCCAAGCAAACGGCATTCTGTACTGGCCCATCCGACTGCAGAATATCTTGGCCTGCTTCATCACTTTCTGGCAAGTCTGTCGTCAAATTTTAAAAACAAAGTAAAATAAATTCAAGCTCAATACATACTTAGTTTGCAGTCACACCAGGTGTGTATCTACATGTACTCGCCAGGGAGAGTTTGTTCTAAGAGAACTGTCTTGCTTTATTCTACTACCGCGGAGAAGATGTTCGGGGGTTAGGGAGACTTCTCAGTTCTCAAAAGAACTGTCCTGCTTCAAATTCCATATAAATTCAAGCTCGTTTGGCAAAAACTTTTAAACTAAAATCTAAATTGAAAATACTTGACATAAAAGTGCTTCACGAAAATATTTCCATCTTTGCACAAATACAAAACAGTACTTATTTGCATACTACGACTTACCTTAACGGTGTCACCAGTCTTGATGTAGGGTTCAGCACACTGTGCTATACTCCCTTGTAATACTTTCTCTATTCTAATAACCAGATAAATATCCGAATGAGGTTTCTTGACGGAGAAGATCGCCTGAAAGAAAAAAAATATAGATACTTGTTGATAAGTGGTTTCTTTTGATGCCTTTCAACTTTTAGTGGACCCCTGTTCCAATCCCGCATGAGACTGGAGCCTTGCATGTGTATTGGGTTTCCAGTCCATACATGATTGCGTTGGTTGTCCAGATTGGGGTTTTCTTTCCACATGACAATGGGACCTGGGCCCAATTTCATGGCTCTGCTTACTGCCAAATTCTACGCTTACGATCACGATTCCCCGACTTACGTGCAAGCGCCGAATTTCTGCACTAGCCTTGTAAGCATAGAATGCCTAGTAACGCGGAGTACGCACGCGCAGAAGCCAAAATTCGCCGCTAACCCGTGAAATACGCTTGCCGTAAGCACAGAATTCCCTGCTTCCGTAAGCTCCAATTCTGTGCTTACGGTAAGCAGACCCATGAAATTGGGCCCAGGTTCGAATCCCACCTGAGACTAGAGCATTGCATAATTGGTTTTCAGTCCCTACCCAATTGCATCGGTTTTACCTGATGTGAGGTTTTTAAAATTGTTTGGTATTTTCATAACTTGCCTAATATTTTTAACCTCTGTGAAGTGCGTCAGGACCCTTTTAAGGGTTAAGGGCCCTATATAAAAGCCGTTTTTAGTATTTTAGTATTTTCCTCTAAAACTCAGCATTTCTTCTCCTTACCTACACATCCTGTTATTGACATTTTACAAGAAAACATTGTTTCAAAAACTCAACAACATTAGCCATGTCTGAGAGACGGAGATGACAACACAGAAATAATTGGTCTCTATCTTGTGTTCTATTTTGGTTCATCTTTTTTCATTGAAGTGTCTCCTGTTACTTGTACAGTGTATGTATTTTTGGCATGTTCTTGCTGTACTTTCATCCGAATAAATTCAATCAATTAATCAATCAAAAGAGCCTTTTAAGATTGGACCTCCAGTTCTCACGACTTACCTTCTGTGGGTACTTGAGCCAGTTTTCGTCTAGCCCGCTTACGTCTGGTAACGTACTCGATCTCCGCGGCTCTCCGTTGGGGCCCGGTGCTGACGAGCCGTTGGGCAAGTCCCGACACTTCTCCAGGAGGGCTCGGATGTTGTGGTTGTTCAGGTCGATGTGGAAATCTTCTGATATTTTGCGGTTGTGACGGGCATCGAAGAGTGCCATGGATGTGAAGAACGGCTCAATCTAAAGGATAAGGTTAAAGGACTTGGTTACTTTTCGTAATACAAAACACAACATCCACAGATTTACATTAAACTTACACCGTGTGAAGATAATGATAGTAGAAAACTTTCCTGAAAATATTAGGTGCTGTAGTTTTTGAGAAATGAGTAAAACAATGTCATGAAAATAGGTTTTTTACATGCCAAAATAATTTTCATCTCATGAATCACTGAGACAAAAATTATTTACTTTATATTGTTTTACTCATTTCTCAAAAACTACGCAAGAAATATTTTCAGGGAAGCTTTCTACTATCATTATCTTCAAATGGTGTAATTTTAATGTAAATCTGTGGACATTGTGTTTTTGTCCTACAAAAGGTACATACATGTAGACCCTTTAAAACAGGAAGAAGAGTGAGAGCCTCGTCACACAAGGCAACTTTTATAGAGCAACCTGGAGGCAACCAATAGCAGTGCATGCTACATGACCACTTGGGTACATGAAGTGCATGAGCCGATTTTCAAACAATGTCGTACGATCCAAAAGAATAGTATGTGAACATGAAATGTGGATGGATTCTCTTCTCCTATTTGGTGACTTACATTTTCCGCTTTCTCAGGCGCGCTCTCGATAGGTTCTCCCTCTTTACTGAGGGCGGCAGACAACTTGAAGTTGAGTCTCTGGAATTCAACGACAAATCGTTTTGGGAATTCTTCCTCGTAGGGTTTGCTTTCAGGTTCGGTCATCACCTTCTCTCCTCCCTAAAATAGTGTTTTTAAAAATAGCATTAATCTCAGATGAAAAACTTTTTGACAAGAACTTATGGTAATTATAATAATAACAATAAAACAAGGCATTTATGTGGTGCTCTGAAAAAAAAACAGTGCTTCAGAATCAACAACAGAATTAAAAGCAAAGAAGTGAAGAAAATGCATTAAAACAAACGGTCATAAATTGGGGAAAAACATGAGTTTTAAGTTGCTGCTTGAAGGCCACTTCCCCGATAGCACACGGCAGCTTGTTCCACAATTTAGGGGCAAAGGCAAAATTTAAACTGTCCCGAGCCTTGCTTTTGGCGTGCGGTGACATCACAAGAGGAGTGAATCTCCCTACGAACTCGAGGCCAATTTGGAGGATTTATATACGAACAGGAGAATTTTGAACTTGGTTCTTTCCTTTCTTTGCTCGGAACTTTTTTTTTCAATTACAGCTCATTTTGACATCTATCTGTTCGGGGCTTGAGAAGGCGCCATGAATCTTTCTACCATGCTTCAAACCTTCTGGGCTATGGTTCTAACCCAAGCTTACCCATCTGGTAACGAAGCAATTAAGTGCCTTGCTCAAGGGTACAAGTATCATAAACAGGATTTGAACCCACACTCTGCTGCTGACAACACCACAGCTTGGATCCGCAGAACTAGACCGCTCGACCAAACTAAGCTTACCTGCATTCTTGGATAGAGCAAGTAGACGTTTGCCCTGTGCTCCTTGCGTTTCTGTGAGTTTGTTTTCTCCGTCTCTTTCCCATAGCCTTGAAGCTCCGGATGTTTACTCTTCTCCAGTTTTTTCTTAGACTCCGATTGGTTTGGGGAGGGGATGGGATCGTCAGCGTACTCTCCTAAAACGGAGGTAAAACAAAACTTTAAATTATTGTTCTCAAGGTTTTGCCAAAGTCCATCCCTCTGTTTGTTCTACAGATATTTCCATGGTAATTGTTACAGATTATTTTTCCCCTTACACCAATGTGTTTAAAGCACTGTATAATCAGTTCTTTCCCCCAGAGTTCTGTGAAACAAATCCAAATGCAAATCACTCGGTGGGGTTTCGAACCCAGGACGTTTGCATTGCTAGAGCAGATGTTTACCCAGTTAAACCACCGAGCTAGCCCAGTGGCTAGAGGCAGTCCGAATCGTATGTGTAAGCAGCGGGTACATGTACCACAAAGATTTAAATGTTCTACCAGTTTAACCAAAACGGTTTCTCTTACTAGGCATTCTTCGCTTTCATAGCTAACGCAGAAATTCAGCGCTTGCAGAGTAAGCAGAGAATTGTGATCATAAACGGCTAGTTCAAGAGTAAGCAGAGTCATGAAAGTGGGCCTAGGTAATATGAAATGCTTGTGACTGTTTTATGCTTAGCAGATTTGACATTTGCTAATTTTACCTTGATCGAGTAAGTCTTCCATAGATGACATACTCTGCTTGTCGGAGATAGCTTCTTGTTTCTGGAGGTCAATGACCCTCTTGAAGGCATTATACCAGTCGTCCATCTCTTGTTGGTTCTCAGCAGCGACACTCTGGACTGATCGGTCCTGCATCTGTAGCTCCATACCATATTTACGCTGCTTGACAGTCTGCAAATAAAGTTATATTGGCTGAATAAGAGATGTTATATTGACCGTCTAGTTGTTCTGTTTAAGAAGTTGTATTGACTGTTGGGGAATTTAGTACTACATGTACATGTTGTATTTCTCTGCTTGTATCTCTGCACAAGAGATTATATATTGACTGCTTAAGAACTGTTATATTGACTGTATAGAAAGCATGCTGTTTAAAAAATTGTATTGACTGGTTCTGCATAAAGTGTTTCATAATGTGCTTGTATGTCTAAGACAGGAAGTTATATTGACTGATGACCAGAATTGTTATATTGACTGTCTAGTTGCACTGTTTAAGTGGCTTCATTTACCATTCCTCCTTCTGAACTTGAATTCAATGCAAATGTTGCTTACCAAACCCAGTCAGTAAAAAAAAACTGTTATATTGACCGTTTGAGGGTTTTTATATTGAATAGCTAGATAATTGATCTGTTTAGGAGCTGTTTTTGTATTAAGCTGCAACATTTACTGATATGAGGGAATCCAGAAAGTCACAATGAGCTGTTATATTGACTGGGGATGACGCCCGCAAGTAAGGGATTCCTGACTCAGGCCTACACGTACCTTGATGACGTCAACGAGGGAATCAAGAAACAAGGTTCCCTTAGCGGAGTTACTCTTCTCATCCTTATGGTACTCCAGTAAGAAAGATTTGTCTCCGAGCTGGCGAAGGTAGAAAAATCGCCTCTTGAATGCCTGTAAAGAAAGATCACAACAAAATTCATCAAATATTTGTATGCAAGGCAGGGATCATTAAAACCTAACTCTTAAAGTTGCTTTCTTAATTGGAAAGAAAATTAGCTAGCTAGTTAGTCAGAAGCAAAATACACAACAATTTCGTTTAACTAGTGTAACCTGCTCAATATCAAGTGGCAAGACTGATGGAGGTGACGGATAATTTTGCTGTGCTTAGCTACATTGTGTGCTTAAGCAGCTTGATGAAACTACCACCTGAGCCCAATTTCAAAAAGCCTGTAAGCATAACAATTTGCTAAGCACAGAAAAATCATGCTCAACAGAAACTAATCACCAGCCAAAATTTCATCAGGTTTACATCATTGCAAATGGTGCCTCACTCATTTTCTTGAATAGCAAGGAAACTTGCTTAGCAGTATCTTCTGCCTAACAGCTTTATAAAATTGGGTCATGGTCCGATATGCTAACCAAATCAGATTCCTACATGTGTTGATAAAATGTAGTATTTGAAGGTCATTTCGATAAAGGAAAAAGTAGGGTTTACCCCGGTATAAAAAACCAAAGTCCACGCCCTACGATTTTGTACTTTGCTTCCGTTTATGACTTTCCAATTTCCCCCTTTTCCCTTTCCAGTCATGCATTTTTTTTACCCCCTTTCTTTCCCTTTACATTAGCTCTCAGGAAGTCACAACTAGAAAATCTGGTCTTGACGCTGAACGGTCGTGGCAGCTTGAGTGAAAAAAAGGGGAGTCGTGCTGGTGTCCTTGGTTTGTTACGAGACATTCAAATAACCCCTTGACATTATGAGACTGAATGTTAACATAGATTGACATTTTATCTGTCGGGTCGTGCTGCAATGTAGCCTGAACATTATTAGAACATGACGAGCATTGATTGTGGGACTACATGTACATGTATGTTCTCTAACTTTTCGTAATGAGTGAGTCATGTACATGTACAATACAGCATGTGCTAAGCAATTTTGTGTATTTACACGCTAGAAATGAAATTGGGCCATGCTCAACTCTGCTATTAGAAATAGTTTTGCATTTTTTGTCTGCTTAAGGAATTAGCCTGGAATTTATTTTGTTAGTGGGCAATGCCAGTTTTATTTTGCAAATGGAACTTCCATTTGGAAACCTGAAAGTCAATGAAAAAGTCTTAAAGGGGCACCAAGGCCAAGACCAGGGCAACAGAGGCATTGGCCTATGTGGCCTCCATGAAATTCCAGTCCTGCTGGAGACTGACAGGACCATAACAAACCAAATCATCGATATCTCTTGTTTCACCTCCTCTGAAAGGGTTTGACATGTCTTTTAGGAAAGTGTTCATTATGGAGTTTGTGAAGGGTAAATAAGTTTGACGGCAGAGCGGAAGGGACATTAGGGGGAAGAGTGGTAACAAGAGGACACCAGGGCCCAAATTCATGGCTCTGCTTACCGCCAAATTCTGCGCTTACGATCACGATTCCCCGCTTACGTGCAAGCGCCGAATTTCTGCGCTAGCCTTGTACATGTGTAAGCATAGAATGCCTAGTAATGAGGAGTACACGCACAGAAGCCAAAACTCGCCGCTATTCCGTGAAATACGCTTGCCGTAAGCACAGAATTCCCTGCTTCTGTGAGCGGCGATTCTGTGCTTACGGTAAGCAGAGCCATGAAATTGGGCCCTGTATTAGACAGAAGCAGGTAATACCTGACTGTTTAATGACATGAAATGTAGGCTATTTGAAGCGAGGGGTGCACCGTATTGACAACTTACTCAGAAAAAGCTTCTTCAATTGACCCCATTGTCCCAAAAATATTCTGCACACCACTACACAATTACTTCCAGCGCTGGGTAAAAGTTCTGTGTTGCAAATGTTTTTCTGTACCAGAAGATTTAAATGAGGCATGATCTCGGCACAAAGTATTTATGAATATTTAAGAATATTAAAACATGATACCGGGCACAGAGTGTCTATGAATAATATTCATGAATAATAAAAATGGAATACCTGGCACAATGTGTTTATGAATATTCATGAATAATAAAGCAGAATACACAGCAGTGTTTTTAATGTATAAAACAGGATACCCTGAGCTCAGTGTGTTTATGAATATTCATGACCATCAAAAACAGAGTACCCCCTACAGTATGTTTATGAATACATGAATATTAAAACAGGGTACCCATCACTGTATGCTAATGAATGTCAATGAATATTCATGACTCACCCTGATGAGCCCAGTCTGCTGTCCGAAGGGCGTCTTATAGAGGAATCCCTGCATGTAGATATTTCCAGAGGGTTTGCTGTCCGTAGCCTCCTTGCTATCGTCCTCCTCATCAATCTCGTAGGCCTGGGCGTGGAGCCCCTCTGGACCTACGTCCTTCTGGTAGCTAGGGGTCAAGAAGCAGAGGGCGAAGTTCAAATTTTGATCATGTTTTACTTTTATAACAGCACAATCTAATAAATAATGTTGTACAAAGGTACATGTAGTGCATCCTGTTCGATCTCAGATCCTCAGAGCCTGAAAAAACATTTGCTGCGATGGAAAGGGGGTCTCGCCCCCCCCCTTACCCCAAAATAAAAAAACATAAAGAAAGAAGAAAATCTTACCCCCCCCCCCTCAACGGCAGACAAAGTCTGATTTGTGTCTTGAATCTGTGTTTTTAGTTTTCACAAGCTAAAACAACATTTTCAAGACGAAAAAAAAAAAAAAAAAAAAAAATGTTTTATTCATTTTTGGACGATCTTCACCTCTAATTTCTGCTATTGATAATATTTTTTCTTCGTCAACAACCATTTTAGGGTTTTGCGACTTGAGAATTGGTTATAAAAAACTTCTTTAATAAAATGTTCGACCGGTCACCAAGGGTGCCAGCCCAGACCGCTGACTAGGTTGTGCCGCGTTTGGAACGAAAAAAGACATCCATCAACCACATGACTTTAAAAAAGGGTCCCTCTACATGTATGTCACAACTCTCACAATAGAACAAGGCTCTTAACAAATTGTATCAACAGTGAAATAATCATTGAACTTACCCCGGCAGATCTTGGAAGGGACCCCCATAGCTGCCATACTTATGGTTGATAACTTTCCATTCTGTTAAGTAACTGTTGATGCACTGTACAGGGACAAGAAAGAAAGAAAAGATATTACAAATCAGACAAAAATCATGCTAACCAGAAGCTTAAACACTGCCTTGGTGTAGAATGCCTTGGTTCTCAATGGGCTGATAGCTGCAGCAAAGGGACAGGATTTGTATTTTTATCAAAACTGTTTTAAAATTGGCCGCATTCACAAAATGGAAACCACTGTAATTTGCTTCATTAGCCAATCTTTAAAGAAAGATTTTTGACATGATATACATACATGTAGTACATGAACTTAATGACTTTTTATCGATTGGGGCACTTCAGACAAAACAATTTAACCAAGATGCATTCTACCATTCAGCTCTTTATACTAAGCAGGCTTAATTTTAAAAAGTTTTTTTTTTTTTTTGGGGGGGGGGGGTGGTGATGTTAACGTACAAAGTATAAAAAACAAAACAGTTCTATGTTTATCCTCCACTTTGTCATTTTTATTTAACTGTCGTTTCCTCATTTGTTTGAATTCACATTATCGCACATAGCCGTAGGGCTGTCAATGCAGCATGCATAAATACAGGAAGTGCTTTTATAACCATGCACACAGGATCCTCCTGACCTCTGTGTAGCACACAACAAGCGTTGGAATTCAAACACCACTTCCTTTACTGGAAAAATCCAGGAAAAGCGTGAATGGTCACGCTTTACAAAATCAAGAAAATGCTTTTTAAAGACTCTGGACACTATTGGTAATTGTCAAAAACCAGTTTTCTCACTTGGTGTATCTCAACATATGCATACAATAACCAACCCGTGAAAATTTCAGCTCAATTGGTTGTCGAAGTTGCGAGATAACTATGAAAGAAAAAAACACCCTTGTCACACGAAGTTGTGTGTCTTTAGATGGTTGATTTCGAGACCTCAAGTCTAAATCTGAGGTCTCAAAGTCAAATTCGTGGAAAATTACTTCTTTCTCAAAAACTAGTGTATGTCACTTCAGAGGGAGCCGTTTCTCACAAAGTTTTTTACTATCAACCTCTCCCCATTATTCGTTACAAAGTAAGGTTTTATGCTAACAATTATTTTGAGTAATCACCAATAGTGTCCACTGCCTTCAAGGATTTGAAACTTTGCATGATAAAAGTATCCCTCACTAATTTCAGTGATATCGATTTAGATTTAAAGAGGGTAGTCTACCTCTTTAACGAACAGCGATGAAGCCTCTCCCAGAGCCCCTTCAGGTACAGTGGATTTTGTTGTCCGTAATTGACGCGGGATCGTGGACGCCTGCGGGAGGGGAAAAAAAGAAAGAAAGATCGAAAGTCCAATGCATTAATGGAAAGCCGGGAGACGGAGGCAATTATTGATAAGAACAGTGGGTAGATATTCTTAAAAATCAAGCAAATAGAGAGCACTCGTCATTCTCTGAGACTTCAACGATGAACATTGGCAGGCATAATAATTGGCAGGAATGGTAAGAGGGCTGACCTACATGCACGGTGAAGGCTTTTATAGACTTTTCAGGATATTTAATAACAATTTGTTCTGATTTTTCTTTGGGGGAACAAAAGAAAAACTATAATCAGATTGAGGTAATTACATGCATTAGGAAGAGTAGTGCACATCATGCCTCCATTACAGCAAAGTCAAAAAGTTACTAAGATGCTACAATGCTTGGCTGGATTTTTGCTGATTTTACCTCAAATATTTGATTCAAACTTTAAACAACTATTTGTACACACTCAAGAAAGATACTAGCTTCCATTAAAACATGTTTTAAAATGTGTTGCACGAAAGTATCCATCAATAATAAGTGACAGTTGATTAAAAACTAAAAATGAATTATTATCGGGATCCTGACATTATCGAGCATGTCTTTCAGCCATGAATAAAATTTGTGCATGTTACACAAATTTTGTGCAATGTCCATGGCATATCAGAAAATATTTTTAATAAATTATGGCTTCTTGTATAGCGCTCATATCCGTCACTCAGTGACGCTCAAGGCACTAAACATTCAGTATTAATAATAATAATAATAATAATAATAATAATAATAATAATAATAATAATAATAATAATAATAATAATAATAATAATAATAATAAGACTTGTAATGTGCACGTATCCACCCTGCTGGGTGTGCAAGGCGCAGTAAAAACCAACAACAAACAAAACAAAACAAAAAAAAGAAAAACAGACACAACAAAATTAGTCCTTGAAAACCTGTGACATAAGATAAGTTTTGAGAAGAGATTTGAATGTTGTGGTACATAGACAAGAAAAGAAAAGTCAGGCCCCCACCCCAATTGACATTCAAGAAGTGTCTTGTCCCTTCAAAAAAGAGCACTCCAGACCCATCTTCTTCTCACATCAAAGCACTAAATCTCTCCTCATCTTGAAGAAATCATCCCCTCTCCGTTCCTCCTCATTACAGCATCTTGTATCCTCTCATTCGAAACCCCACAAATCCACCTTGGACATAATTGCTACACCCTACGAAAACCTATCTAATTGATGCAATCCAGATGTTCCATTATAAATGCTCTCAAACCGACCTTCTTTCTAGGGACGTTTTTTTTTTTTTTTTTTTTCCTTCGAAATGTTTGGTTTTTCTTGAGTGCTTAGCTGTGACATAATGCAACCAGCTTTCTAGGGATACTTTTATTTTTTATTTTTTTCCAAAGTAATAACATGGTCGTTTTTTTCTTGAATGCTGGCTGTGACAATGATAAGCGGCCGGTGTTCTATTGACGCTTTTACTCTCTTTTTTTCAGAGAAATAAAGTGTGTTACTAGGTTTTTTTTTCTTGAGTGCTACATGTAGCTGTGACAATGATATGTGGCCGGCTTTCCAGTGATATTTCTTCGGATAGGAGTAATATTATGTTCGGGTTTTCTTGAGTGCTGGGTGCAACGATGATATGCGGCTGCCAAGTAGGGACTTGTCAACAGGTATTAATAAGGCAAGACGTTGTAGCGTCTTGAGGAGCAGGTAGGGTCGTCTTGAGTAGCAAGTAGGGCTGTTTCTTTCCTGGGTGAAGGGGGGTGGAACTGGGGCATTGTTATTATCGCCTCGGGGAGATTGTGTCTTAGAGATGATGCGGGATTGTTTCACAGGATAGAGTTTCTACATCGATATGAGTAGGTCAGGAATGGGCTTGGATTTGCTTGGAATTTTTTCGCACTTTAATGGTGAATTTTTTTTGCTGTAGACAACTACATGTATTAGTAGGCAGTTTTTTTAGGCTATGTTTATGTTTACAAAAGAGACACAGAGCCTATGAAATTGGTTCCTGCGTGTAACATTCTAGAGTACTTTACAAACCCCCTACAAGCTATTTTACTCTTTCACTGATTAACATGCAAGTACAGAAGTATATACATGTAGCCAGCAGGCAATTTCACGAAACTTTACGCAACTGCGTAAGTTCACTTGCGCAGCGTTTACGGCGCAAGTTGCTCCAGAAACGTTGCGCAAATGGACTTAAATGCAGTTGCGTCAAGTTTAGTGAAATCAGCTGCTGGGACCACACCACAATACAACTTAGCTGACTAACCCAGTCAGCTTTATTAACTGATTTTAGGAAAAATCCTTCACTAGCCCACATTTCTGTCATGGCAAAATTTCTGGCTCGTTGCATTTTCTCAATCATGCATAGGAACTCTGCTTAGTCGAAAAATATTCCTTCATGATTTCTTGCTGAGGAAATATTTGCAGGATACCAGTCACAAATGGTACCATCTGTTTTTGCTGGTAACCTTAGTCTGGTGAGCATGCTTTGTGCTTAGCTACTTTTGGGCTCTAAAAGCATGCTAACAACTTGGCTATATTTCTGGCTCTAGTATTATTATCTCAATCAGGCAAAGGAAGTCGGACGATGCTAAACTTACCGATACATCATCATACGGAAACACAATCAGCGAGCGTAGCGGGTCGTTGTGGATAACGTTTCTGTTTTTCAGAATGTGTTCCTCATACTCCACTGGTTCGATCAACTCTTGCTTTTCCTGCAGAAGTAGAGATAAAACAGAATAATGGAAATAAAGTTAAAATGCAAGTCCAAGGGATTTTAAGGCATGGCATTTGGTCCTTAGAAAAAAGTAGGAATATTTCGTCAAGTACGTACAAGGGCTGACCTGCACACAGGCCTGATACTCCACAGAGGCTCTCAAGGGCAATCGCCTCCATGCCTTGGTGCCCTTCATATGCTCCAATAGAATTTTACAATTTCCTCCTGGTGTGCCGAGAAAATGCCTTGGTGCCCTTGCCCTTTCACAAACGAAGTATACAGGCCTGCATGTGTACATGGTTTAAAGCTTTAATATATACAATTGTTCTGTTTTTTCCAAAGGCAAAAAAAATCGGAAATCAAACTTAAGTAGGAAGAATGTCATGCCTACAGAATTCAAACATTTTTGATCACATTCCAAATGTTCACTAACATTTCCACAAACCTACATGTATGAACCTGCTGCGGGCAAAAAGTGTCAATACAAAAGTCGTCATCTTGCGGTTTTAAAAATCAGGACAAACACTTTAATTTGATTTTACTTCAAGCACTTTTTTTTTATTGAGGCAAGAATTTCTGAGATTTATTTTTTAAGACGGAAGGAAAGAAAGGGTATAACTAGGCCAGTTGGCGAACACTTTAGGCAAAATGAAATTAAAAACATGTTTAGCGTTCCTGCCCGCTTCATTTTAAGAGACTTTTCCATGGTTAAAAAAAAGGAAAAAAAAGAAAAAAAAAGAAAAAAAAAGGGATATATTTTAACGAACAGCCAAAAATCATTATGAAAAATAGCCCAGCTATTTATATTAAAAACTGTGTCAGGCGGCCATTTAAAAAAACAAAAAACAAAACACCCTTCCTTTTTTCGAAAAGGGAGGACGCTAAACATGTTTTTCTTTGTGCCTAAGCGGATTGGCTGTTACATTAATTGACATCAGTGACGGTATTTCAGAGAGACAGATGACTGCTGTGACACCATGAGGGGAGCCTGGTGTTTGGCCGCTGTGATATTTAGTTTCGTCCACAAGACATTGTTATGTTACATTGTACGTTCAGTGTGCGCGCATGAATCATGAAGTATTTCTCTCTGTAGAACCTGGTTTAGGTAGGGGTCGCCAGGAATGTTTGAAGTAAATTAAGGGAACCGAATCAAACTTTATAACACTCAACCGAAGGCCAGAGGCCAGTGAGTTTAGTCGGGCTAGTAAACTTGTAATCAGACAAGTCCGGTGGTCTTTTTAATTGACAATATTACCGTGGTCTACATGGTCTAGAGGTTAGACTGCAGTACTTGCAATTACAAGGTTGTGGGTTTGAATCCTACGAAGCTACTGTGTAAGGGCTGATTTCACAATGACTAGAATAAGTACATGTATAATCGTCTAGATACTGAATCACAGTTTCTTGATTTGTGCAATTTATAATCATAGGCGTTTAATCAATGTTAGTATGAGAGAGATTGAGCTTGACATTTATATCCCCTTGTGGGAGTTCTCTTGACAAGAAGATCATCTAAACAAAAAAAAAAAACAAAAAAAAAAAACAAACAGACAAGCAGACTGCACTGATTGTTTGGTATGGTTTAAACTACATATAAAGTACCATGCATACAATATGACAATGTTGAAAGAAAATCATAAAAGACAGGGATAATTGAAAAGGCTGGCACACCATTGACATGGGCCCAAGTTCATAAAGCCTGGAAGCACAAAAATTTGCTTAGCATGGAACTGCTTCCTTAATAAAAACAGGATTACCAACCAAATTTTCACGTGGTTTTCAGGTTTAAGCAAACAACAGCTGAATGCCAGTAACACGCAAAATGCAACAAACTAAAATTTGTTTGGTAATCTTGTTTTTAGCAAGGAAGAAATTTTATGCTAAGCAAATTTTTGTGCTTACAGGCTTTATGAAATTGGGCCCTGATTGAAACAACAAACTAACTGGTCCCACTGGCCATTCATTGAAAAGGTTACAAGCAAACCCTGAAGTTAACACCACAAGATGAGATACAAGACTCACAAACTTATGTAAAATCCAAGACTGTAAAAATAGGCAATATTGACTTCACTTTAGTTTAAATCAAAGTGGATGTAAAAACGGAATACCGGCAAGGAAAATGCACTGCGATTCGGCGCACTCCAAGATACTATCATAACAACCACCGAGCCGGTGCTCATTTGCAATGTAAATCAAGGTCGCCTGTACTGTACCTCGTCCAAAGAAACTGATAATATATAGACAGATGGCAAATCATACATACATGTAGGTGAATGTACGCTATAAACATGAAAGCGGATATATACAATCTTATCTCATCTACATCACCAATGAATTAACTCATTTTCTTTTCCTTGATCGAGGGGAAAGCTTCTATGGTCAGAATGACAAGGAATCTTGGCGCTATATTTAGAGAGTGTTTTGGAAAGATGCCGAGATTTCAGAGCATAAAACCATGAAGGGCATAGAAAAATGTTTAGATCCCCCACAGACCAAGATAAAATAGATTCCGATGTGCAGGACGACGTATGTGGGGTTTTTTGCAATAGCTTGACATTTTATATCAGGCCTTGAACTTTAAGGGACACAGAAATTTGTATCTGGCGAGGGGCACCTTTATGAGAAAATGTAGATTTGTACAGGGCACCATGTGCAGCAAAAGCAGAGGGCACTGGGGCAATTGCTGTGGGTGCCGTGGGTTATTTCCAGGTCTTTAATATAAAGTGGTATAGTAAGGTTGGCAAATACTGTAGAACACACAATTGAAATGAAATGTTCTACACGTATGTACCATAATCAATATTAGTGTAGATGTGTCGTACATTGTTTTAATATTACCATATGGCGACCAAGGACCAAACAAAACAGGGGAAACAAAAGGTCTCCATTTAGCAGATTTCTGAAGAATGGCGTCGCCACATGCATACAGGAGGATGTTAATTATTGGGACAAAGGAAAGAGAGAAAAAAATTTTTTACAAGGATGTAAAAATTTAAAATACTCGTTTCCTGCTTGTTTTGCGTAGCTGAAAATTGTCAGGTAAAATTTCCTTAGCAGCACTATGAAAATGGGCCAAGTTGCCTAAGGGGAAGTACCACAATCAGTCGCCTAAATTTGTGGAGGATTTGCTTCCAATATCCCCCACGAAGAACACGCACCACTTTGCTACTACAGGCCTTGAAATAACCCACAGCATCCACAGCAATTGCCCCCCCCCCCTCTGTGCTTTCACTGTGGTGCTCTTTGCAAAGTTCCAATACAAATTTACATTTTCCGTTCCTGATAGAAGCGCCCCTAACCAAAGGAAAGTTGCCGTAGCCCTTCAAGAACCAAATTCAAGGCCTGCTACTGTCCATCAATCCAACAACGCCTGATTTTCCCAAATGAATTAATAGAGGTGTGAAACCGTTTAAGACCTTTCTCAAGTCAAATAGAGTGTATTACAAAGTCCTTTCTTCACATTGGATACGGGTGGTTATTATCATAGTCTGATCATGGCTCACTGGTGTTGCCATGAAAGAAGGAAACGGTGTTACCATGGGGAGAAGGGGTGGGGGACGTCACCCCTCAATGAATGTGTTTTAACGAGGGTATGATGGGGTGTGATGGCTAGAGTTGGGGGGGGGGGGCACCTGAGACTAGGCCTCAAATTAAAACCAGCATTTGCTGTGGTGCCCTGTGCTTTTGCTATGGTGCTCTTTGCAAAGTTCCAATCCAAATTTACATACTACATGTAACTTGCAATAGAAAACAGGAAACTTGCTGTGCCCTCTTCAAGAGGGAAGTTCAAGGTCTGTGGGACTGATTCAAAACTTGTTCTTACAGTATGGATAATGATAGCAATGACCTGAGCCCATTGTGTACATTACAATGTACAAAATGATAGGACAGTTTTGGAAAATTTGTGAAAACTTTGGACTCCAGGAGATAGGTGTGCCTGCGAGTGTTGATTTACCGTCAGTTTAGAAGAGAAGGAAGGTATACATGTAAGGATTGGTGGGAGGGGCATTTGACTAGGAGTGGGAGGTGAACAGGAAAGGGGATGTGGTGATGGGAGCAGAGGGGCCTGGAGGGGGTATAGGTCATAGCGATGTTATCTGCAAATTCACATCTACTCTATGCAAAAAGTGGCAAAGGCTGACTATGTATAAACTCTAGCAAGGTCTTTCTCAGACACTTTCCAATGTTTTCCCATGGCATTTAAATCTCTAAATAACCCCTGGACTTAGATTTCACAGAGCTTTAGGAAAAGTATCCTCAGCACTAGAGAAATAATTCACAGGTAGCAGGAGCTCTTTATATGTTTGGAAAATAATGGGTGTTTTTCTTCAGCAGGCTGACTTAAAAAGTCTAAATTCAGATCAAAGTCTCAAATTTATCATCCTTTACAAAAATTTCCTTCACAATTTCCTTGACAATGTCAACAGACAATCAACACCACCGCATCCCATCAATTATCCAATGTTGATCTAAAAAAAATACCTCATTGATCTATCATAGATAACAAAACCACAACTATCATCTTTCTCAGACTCCTCTCACCAACGTCTACCGAGGAGTCTCACGGATCAATCTTCATTATCACCGTCTCGCGTCTTGAATGCCATGGAAGACGTAGACAAGGAGAAAACATTCAATCCCTCGGGGGGAGGCGTCTCGGATGCGAGGAGTGAGCATCAATATCAGGCCGAGGACGGCTTGAGGTGATGACTCCGAACACCGTGTAACGAACAATGGACGTGGCTGTGGTGTCTCGACCAACAATGAGAAGAAAAATATTTGTCCAAGAATGCAAGATGAGAATTCCAATATGGTTTTATCGGAGAAGAGAGACTGATTGCGAGGTGACAGACAAGACGATGAGACTTTGTGATGTGGCTAATATTAATAATTTGTTTCCACATTGGAAAACCGACTTTGGTTCCCATATTTCTATAGTAAAAATACATAGGAGAATTTAGGTTGTGGTCTCACAAAAAACAACGGTGCAAGGAGAAGAGTGGTACTTGCGCCTCAAATCTTCCTCCCAGGGGCCTGCCGTTTTAAAACTTTTTTTGGGGGGGGGGGGGGACACAATGGGGGGGGGGGCTACAATGAGAGGGGGGTGGGCCCTGAAACTGGGTAGCAGTCTCCTGAACGTCCAGGGTGTTATGATAAATGATTTACAAACTCTCTACATACACCAATACAAACGGTTTCAGGCACAAATTAACATCTTCAAGAAAGTTCAAAGGTCTATAAAAAAATAAAATCTAGACATCAGTGGTAACAAAATTGAAGGCCCGAATATAAACATAAACCAAATTGGATTTGCGATAATTAATCATGAGGCAACCCCAAAACTATCAAATAAACCCAAGATTGTTTACCGCGGGCAAGCAACATCCAGACGGAAATGGAAATGCGATCCCGACAACAAAACGCATAGGCAATTTGTTTACCGATGACTAATGTTATAACAGGAGGCAAAGCTGTCTGGAGAAGTAATGTAGAAACTAACCTTTGTGCAAAGCTAATGTTCCAATATTTGAGACTCTGTTGACGCCCCCGGGGAGGCGAGGGGGGGGGGGGCTCTGCATCCAGACATCCAACGAGAAGTACCGTGCAATTTTCTCTGAAAATTACATTCAGTAATTGGATACTGAAGGTGGATACACAATGTAATGTGTGTGTTTCTCATGAGGACTGAGTACTGGGAACGTGTAATGTACACTACTACAGTACATCAACACTACTAATACCATGCACCAAGGTTTGAATTTCTTGGGAAACAAATCCGCAGGACCATGAAGACTGCAGGGCTTGGAGCTCAAAATATGAACAAGAATTTTGTGTGCAAGACCAGAATTAAATTAAGCAGAGCGAAAGTCAACATTTGAACCCAAACGTTACTGTCGATACCCCTTTTGGGGTGGGGATATCTTTTTCCATAACCGCAGTACTTCAAGTTTGACAAACTCCAATACATTTCACAAAGCAATAAATTTACCATAATAAATCTTAAACTGTATCCAGTCAAACAACCAGCTCATCCCAAGGGGTCAACTTTCATAACAAAGCAGGGTGTATGTCTGTATCAGATTGTAAGACTCTCCTTGACCTCTGAGTGACCTCGAACGACCTGGTGACCTTTAAGTGACTAAGTTCCTAAACTTCCCAGGAGTAATTTGAGAACAAACAGCTACACATACAGGCAGGTAACTGGTAAGTGTGGGTGTGTGTGCAAAAATGTATGCAAGGACTGAAGGAGGTGCATTACAGGTCTTCCTGCAGATTGTATTGAATTAAAGGCAGTGGACACTATTGGTAATTGTCAAAGACACGCCTTCATAGTTGGTGTGTCTCAACATATACATAAAATAACAAACCTGTGAAAATTTGAGCTCAATCAGTCATTGAACTTGAGATATGAATGAAAGAAAAAAACACCCTTGTCACACGAAGGTGTGTGCGTTTAGATGGTTGATTTCGAGACCTCAAGCTCTAAATCTGAGGTCTCAAAATCAAATTCGTGGAAAATTACTTCTTTCTCGGAAACTATGGCACTTCAGAGGGTGCCGTTTCTCACATTGTTTTATACCATCAACCTCTCCCTATTACTTGTCACCAAGAAAGGTTTTATGCTAATAATTATTTTGAGTAATTACCAATAGTGTCCACTGCCTTTAAATTTTAACAGTATGGGGAATGGGCCATGCAGAACTATCAATATTTGCATTGTGGTTTGTATCCCTACTCCAAATTTATTTGATCCATTCTTCAATAAAAAAAAATCAATTAAAAAATACCCCCCCCCCTCTCTACTTTACCGAGGAAAATATCATCAATAGCGATGATGGTTTCAAAAATCTCAAAATATTGTGACATATACTTGTCAAGTTAAGCCCGGTCCATACTTCCTGCGAATGCGAATGCGAATTTGACGTGAATTTGACGTCACAACTGTCCTTTTGCAGGATATTTGCAAGTGAGTTGAGCAGAGTTGAACTGTCGGGAATAATTCGTTGCAAATTTGTGACATCAACATTCGCTTCACATTCGCCTTTGCAGGAAGTCATATGAACCAAGCTATTCATACTAGAAGTTGAGTTGGTGTCAAACTTAATTTTTCCTTAGTTGGCCCAAGGCCTAGCAAATCTTACGGGGATCGGGCTTTTTCTATTTATGCTCCCACCCTTTGGAATAATTTACCCGTTCATTTGAGGATTATCACCAACTTTGATATTTTTAAAACCCACCTCAAAACATTTCTTTTTAAAAGACATTATCTCTGACTCTTTACATTTGTTTTTTTTTTCATTGCCTTTTCTATGGTGTTATAATTTTGTTGATTGTCTCGTTTTGGTGTTTGTCATTGTTTGTGTTTGTCGTTCTTATTGTACAATGTAATTTTGCTGTATTTTGCTTACTCTTTTTAGCTGAATGTTTATAATATGTAAATCACTGTACAGCGTTTTGAGATTTTTTAAGACTATATTTTTTTGAGCTATATTAAAAATAAATTATTATTATTATTATTATTATTATTATTATTATTATTATTATTATTAGAAGGGCAATATTGCTGATTGCTTACATGATTATCGTACGCTATATACAAATTTTGAAAGTTTTCTGAACAACATTACCCAATATATATAGCTCTACATGTTGTCTGGACATACATCACTTCCTTTACGTAATTACAAAACTTCCGAGCGTAATCATAAACGCTGACTGTCATGAAATGCTCAGCAGGAGTTCGGGACGATCCAGAATTAGAAAATGAGTAAGACCTGTCAGAGATCTTGCTCTACACTGTTTTTCAGATGCAGGTAATCTTGACATGACATGGGGATCTCCGATTAAATGAACTGTCATGGACTAATCTTAGAAAGTTTGTTGGACAGAAGAGTTTGACAAAAATTTGTTTTCTTTTGTATCTGCGAAACTTCTAAAAATATTTTAAGACACAACCCGTTTCTGCTGGCTTTAAAAAAGAAAATAGATAGACAAATACAAAATTTGAAAACATGAATGTTTACTAACCCCAAAGAAATCGATGAGTGGTGAAGTGGGCGGGGCCGGTGATGAAGGTGAAGGGGGTAGTTCCTCCCTGATCGGCTCAGGCGCAGAGATACTTATCTTCCGTCCGTTTCCAATCGTCAAACCCGGTGATTTAACAGACGGCCTCGGGGAAGTGTTTTGTGAGGAGATCAACTCAAATTTTTCCTTGGAAGTCCCTCGTGAGATCTGAGTCGATGATTGGTTACTCGTTCGAGAGGCCGACTGAGCTAATAAAATCCTCATTGTCGCTTCGGCTTTGTGGATCGGCATCGTGTTGACGGAACTCGATTTCTGGATCGGGAGTTTCATCGTTTTGTCTCGTTCTCGTTTCTCGGAAGCCGCTTTTCGTAAGATGGCTCGTGGGGGGTCGGGAATGTCGTTGGAGTTCAGGTCAGGGGTAGACGATGATCTCGGTGAGATTTTTTGTGACTCGATACTCGTTGGCCCGGATGAGATGTCAGGTTTTGATGTACTTGACATGAGACTTTGCCTCGGTGATATAGTCGGTTTGACTGCACAGACTTGTTGGGGTTGAGTTGGTTGGGTTGAGGTGGACATGTCCTTTTGCGAAACCGATGTTTGGACGGCATGGGATAATGTGGGTGGTAATCTCGGTGAAATAGCTTGTGACTCAAAACTCAGTGACTCAGATGAGTCATCAGGTTTCGATGTCACAACACTTTGCCTCGGTGATATATTGACTGCACTTGATTTTTGGGGATGAATTGGTTGGGCTGTTGTGGACGCGTCATTTTGTGAAACTGACGTTTTGGTTGACACGGATGTGTCGTTCCCAGGCGCAGGTATTTGGTCTGCACTTAGACCTCGAGGCAATGGAGCAGGCTTTTTGGGCCCGCTAGGAACTGACGAGTTCCTCGGAGATGTTGAATTACTTGGAGTTACTGAGGTCTTTGGGGACACTGAGTTTCTTGGAGATGTTGAGCTTTTCAAAGCTGCGGAGTTCCTTGGAGACGCCGAGGTTCCAGAAGATACTGAGTTTCTTGGAGATGCTGAGTTTCTTGGCGATGCAGAGTTTCTTGGAGACGCTGAATGGCCAGAGGAAGTTGAGTTTCTTGGCGAGGCAGAGTGCCCAGAAGATATCGAATTCCTTGGTGACGCTGAGGATCTTGAGGCTACCGAACTTCTTGGTGAGATGGAATTCCTGGGCGACACCGAGTTTTTCGGAGTCAATGAGGTTCTTGGAGAAGTTGAGTTCCTCAGAGACGATGAAATAGACCCCCTTGATGATGAAGATGAAATTGATCCTCTCTTGGCTGCATCTATCGTCAGTGACCCGTCGCTTGGGCTCTGCTTAGAAACAGTTCCCTTTGATGAAGTCACAGATCCGGTTCCCGCTGCGCATTTTGCAATACTTGGCTTGGTTTCGCCTGATACACGCTTAGCGGCAATGCCATTCGGAGTCCTGGTCGGCTTAACTGGTTCCTTGCTCACTGATCCACCTTGTTTTGAAACCATTGATTTAGTGGCTCCATGAGTGGATCCATGCTTTGTGGCGTCTGAATTGTGGGCTCCACTTCCTACTCTCGTTTTTGATGTTCCAGATTCGTGCTTCGAGGACTCAACATTTTGTGACGCTCCTGACCCCTGTTTTGAAACGGCTGCTTTAGTTCCATCCCCAGACTGATGTTTCAAAATGTTCGGTTTCAAAGCCCCAGAGGGCGACAGATTGTGCAAAGTTTTGCCATTCTGTAAGCCATCAGATGAGCGTTGTCGAGCCACAGGTTTTTTCGTTGTTGCAGTGCTCACTTTGGTGTGAGTTGCAGTGCTCACTTTTGCGTGAGTTACATGACTAGAATGTGGCAACATGGGTTGTTTTGTAGCCGTGGTAGTTGATGTCGTAGACGGTGTTTTCCGCGCTGCAAGTGTTGGTTTCAACGCACCGCTTGTTGTCGAAGCCACGCCAACTCTAGGCATCATGGCTTTCACTGGTTTTCTATCCACAGCATTAGACGCCATGACGGCAAATTCTCCACTATACTATCAACTCAAAAATAGTCACAACTCTCACAAGAATATCAGCATGAGGAAATCTACTTTTTTTTCTTATCTCCTATTGTGGATCATTGCAGTGACACACAAGTCACAGCGTGGTACAGCTACCATATTGCTCTCCCTTATGAGCACTATGTAGTCTTTTTTCTATTAGTCATCCGAGATTGCACCCGAATCCACTGTACACGTCACATTGCCAACATTTAAAGATAACATTACACAGACGGCTTGAAAGGAGACTATTAATGTATGCCTCGACATTCCTGATCAGGCTGGAGCAAAGACTAAACCAACCATTGGTGTAGCCACTTATCCAATGACAAATAAATACGCTGTTAATATTTGTCGACTTCCGTTCATGTTCTGTGGTTCTTACCTTGTGTAGAAACCGACATTTCAGTAAACATTATCCCAACTTTAGTTCAGGCGATAATCAAATACTGGAAGTGTAAGTACCCACTGACGAGCGCAATGTCAACAATGCAGTGTTGTTAAAAACTTAATCCTTTGTCCAAAACAAAAACATTCCTGGTCGACTTGTCATGATATTTACACAACAGTAGCCTGAACGCAGTTCCAAATCACTGTAGTTATTTCCACACTCTCCAGCAGCAATTTGTCAATGTCCACCCAGAAATCCGTAAATCAAAATGACTCAACAAGATGACCTCTGCAACTCGATTTATCCAAATATTCATACAATGTCATAATTTGTTGATTACTGGATATTTCTAGGTGATCTAGTAGAGCACTCTGGGTTAATGAGTGACTTCAAATATTCAGTTGGCACCAATAGTTGTTTCACATTGTGCACGGATACTGATAGCGATGTAGAAATTGGGTTCGAATGATAAGTTCACCAACGATGGCCGTCTTCCTGTTTAGTGATTCCACACTCCACACTCTTATCAAATTCCTGGTTCATGCTATATCCTGATTCTATACTAGCAATCCAACACACAAGAGCTAGTCTGTAGTGTGTAGTGTAGTCAGACAGTTATACACTGCGACAGACCTTGTACCAATTGCATGCATGTGATCAGTTTCTCGTCCCACACACATCAACTGCACCCACACATCCAATGTAATGTACAGTGAACGATATCATCGCTTGGTTGGTACACACTCCAAGGTTACCGGCCCAGGTCTAGTAGTTGTTCCAGAGAGGGTTACCATGGCAGTTGAAGACACAAGTTCTTGGCAAGTTGAGACACAAAGTTCAGAAGTGACATATTGTTGAAATGGCTCCGGGTGTATTTAGCCAAGCACTTATACTTCACACACTTCTTCCATGGAGGACTTCTTCGTAGTGTAACAAGAGTCAAGAACGCAGCAGGGAAATATCCCCAGCAGACAAGCTCTGACCAATGTGCACAAAGCAAATTATGTATTGCACAGTTTATACACACATTCTACAATGAATCATGATCACACCCATGCTGTACATGTAAAATCACACACACCATATGAAATCATTTACAATGGTGTTTAGATACATTGTACCATCAGTCATTGTCAGTTGAGCGGTAACACCACAGGTCCATCAATTAACACAGCCCAGCGTTTGTTCTTGCAGACTATCTCTGTTCCTTGCTGTCTGCTCCGACAATGTGCACAAATACATGTGAATTACGTATTGCACAGTTTAACATGTATCCTACATGTATCATGATCACACCCGTGCTCTACGATCACACACACTATACAAAATAATTGGAAATGTTGTTTACATCCTTATCACAGTGAAGCTATAACCATGAAGGAAGGATCCATGCCATAACACCACAGGCTAGCCAACTACTAACAGCCCATCGTTTGTTCTTGCGTCTGGCTATTCGCATGTCATCACCTCCCAGGGCAGTAGTCACACTTCACTCACACTCATGACAATGTGTAATAATGCCCCCTTCCAGAGGCCTCTCTTGCCCTGGAGTTAATGCCCTCAACCACTTATTACAGTCACTAATCCACTAAGCAGGCCCAGCTGTAGGGGTAACTCAAAACTCCCCACTGCTCATCATGTGCTGGAAGCCCACAGATGTTGCAGTGACTAAAAAAAGAAAGAAAACCTAACCCTGCTGCTTGAGGTGATGATTACTTTTAAAGGGATAATGCATCATGGTGTTTTTTGGGTTTTTTTTGACAGAGTAAATTAATTCTTCGGTTTTCGCACCAACAATAAGCTGAGATATGGTTTGACACAAAATTATGACACTACGTTTGGGTAATTCTGTCTAGACACCCACCCAAATAAAACAGAACCATACATGTTATGTACACTCTTAGAGTCCCCCATATCTTAAAAAAAGGCTTATAGTGCAAGGGACTTTGTGACTCAGTGAAATCGACAACTAAAATGTTACGTACTTGTCAGGAAATTGCATAGGGCATCATTACTGTAGTAAACGCTTCTCAGATAAAAAAATTTGGGCATAAAAAACTGAAATTGTTCTCAAAATGCTTTTTACTATTGAAAGCTGCTGTTATACACATAATGAATGTTTATGAGTGCAATGGTGCGAATATGTTCATGAGTTGAAAGATGGAATGTTCTATTCAACGAGGCGGAGCCGAGTTGAATGGAACATTCCAGCTTTCAACGAATGAACATATTCGCACCATTGCACGAATGAAAAACATTCATTATTTGTTTTATATAACATCCAAGTAGAACTTTGTCATTTTGATTGAAAGAAACAACTTTCAAAACAAACAATTTCAACTGTAGAAGCCGAATGCTAGTAATTTTACTATGCCTTCTTGCAGTAACACCTGCTGCGTTACCAAAGACACGCGCACGCAGTGATGTTTTTACTCAGCTTTTTCGTTTCATCCGAAAAGTACCATTGCACGCTGGCAGCGTGCCAGCGTGCAATGGTACTTTTCGGATGGAACGAAAAAGCACGGCGAGTGACTCAGCGTGCAATGGTACTTTTATTTGCTATCACGTGACGGACAATCCTCCAATCAAATGGCAAGGATCCGCTTGGGTGTTATATAAAGGCTTCTAACCAACGCTTTTTCATTGTCATTTATTTTAATAGTGATTACCAAACGTATACCTCCCCTTTAAGACAGATCAGAGTGAAAGGAATGAAAGTTTGACTTTGACGATGACTTTGAAGCACACACAGGATGATCTTGGGCTTGGACTAATGAGCCATTACGCCGCACGGAGCATCTGTTTTTCACATCTCAAAATATCAGGCATAATGCTGATGGCTGAGTTCTATTGGTACAACTCATATTGTTAAAGTTCAGTTGTGTACAAGTAGGCCGATATGTGTGTAGTTAGATTTGTGGTGAAATGTAGTACTAGGTATGTGCTTATGGGCTATGGCTTTACATATAATACAGTGTGTTCCATCCGAAGGACAAAGCAATTTAAAGGTCTAAGGACGCAAGTGTCAAGAAGGGGATTCGAACCCACTCTCTGCAGGTGATAGGCCTTTCTCAGACGTCTGAAAGCAGACAATTCTGTGGAAAAAAGGGTTGTTTCTTCTTTCACTATTTTTGTTTGTTTTTTGATACAGTCTGTTGGGGTACACCAAATGAGAACATTGGTCTTTGACAATGGGAGACTTTCTGGGACGATAGAGGGCAGCAGACTTACCGGGTAAATCCATTGTTCTCAGAATTATGCGCATGTTCAGAACTACGTAAACAATGGAAATTTACCCGGTATGTCTGCTGCTGCCTAGCGTTGGAAAATCTCCTAATACCAAAAGTATACCCTGCCTTTAAGCAGCTCCGAGAAATTGGGGCCAGACCTACATGTACATGCTAAGTAGCATCCTGTTGTGTTGTGGCTTCCTTTGGCCATAATTTTAATTTCACAACAGAAATTTACAGACAAGCACAGATGGGACTAATGCCAACCACTGGAGTTAGTTTTAATGAAATCACTCGGGGAAAGGAGGCGGGGGGGGGGGGGGGTTGATGTGATGATAAACAGATGCGGAAATATAAGATTTCGACATCGAGTCCAATCATTAATGGCTGATATACAGAGAGTGGAAATCAATCGTCATAAACGATTATAAAGTACATTCATTTGTCATATCAGACATTCATTCGTCATTACCATGGATAGATCAATCGTCGGCTGTTCATTAAATGTACAAAGTGTCTCTAAAATGGAAACCCAAGTAGCAAAATTCTATGTAGGCTAATCGTTCAAGACTATTCCACAATTTATGAAGAATCTTATCTTCAAGCAAAGAGCAAGGACACCGTACTTGAAAATACCCAAGGCGTTGAAAGCTGGTACTATGCTTCTCCCTGGTGCCCAACCTCCTGAAACTGATTATGCCCATCCTCCTGAAACTGATTACAATTAGAAATACTTAGGGAGACAGTGGATAAGACGAGTCTGTCGATAGCCTAGGTTAAGTAATCGGTACCCTGCAGCAATGGTACCCTGTAGCCAATGATACCCAAGAGCTAATGTACATTCGAGTCAAACGATGTGGTGAATAAATCCACAGTATACAGTCAACCCTCCTACTGTCTGACCATTCAATAAAATCCACTATGGTTTTGAATGATTAATGAACTATGTAGGCCAGCCTTCATAACTCTCCACAGAGTTTAAGCTTTTCCAATAGAAGTTGCCATTTGCAAAATGAAAATTACCCCCCATCTAAAAAATGAAATTCAGAACCTGTGTTACCATACAGAGCTTCGAAGAAGAAAAAAATAGGGTTGTGGAAGACATGGCTTAGTGTATGACTAATAAATACCCGGGGGGGGGGGGGAAGTCCTTTGACAGTCTTTCTAGGTACAGCAACTAATCTTGGAGGAAATCCACTCTTGACTGACAGTACATTGGATTAGTCAGCAGAGTTTGAACTTCAAACTTTGTCAACTTATGGGTTGCCTCGTTGGAATTCTCATCCCCTATACCACCCCCCACCCCTCGATTGAGGGATACAAGAAGGTAATAGGAATACAGGGAACTTCCAAGGATTTGTTACTGAACTGTGACAAGCCTCTCCTTGCACTGACGTCAAGCCATAGAGTTATATATATAAGAACTAGAGGGCGCACTGGTGATGTTTCTTGCACAAACGCAACGGGACCGCAAGGAGACATGCGCGCGCCATTCTGTACGCGCGTTGAATACGAAACACACGTTGGAGTTTGTGTTTATTGAAGTGAACGCTACGCGATGCTGTTTTTTCAACTTACAAAATGGCCGCACAAACACACGCTATGCGATGCTGTTTTGTCAACTTAGAAAATGGCCGCCAGCGCACATGCCGGGCCGCTTATAATGGCCAGTGCGCCCTCTAGCCCTCTACTATATAACTCTATGCGTCAAGCGCAGATTCAGTCTGCCCACTGTCTGCCATTTTAGTTATCACGTCAGGTACAATGTATATTGGGTCAAATGATCTGTGAAGGCAAAGATTTCTTCCAACAATTTGGCATAGCAAACTTATTTGGAAAGAATTTCTTTGGTACACACCGAATGCTAATTTAAGATTTTTTAGTAGCAATTGATATCCTACATTTTGTGTAGCATTTTGCTGAATATGTACTCACTGATGTACAGTATACATGTGGGTTACAATTTGTGATCAGATCAACGAATTGTACACGTACATGTACCCATGTGCGAGAAATCCTGTCATTTGCTCCCATGTGAGATTGAGGAAGTCTGTTGGAAATGAGTTCAAGGTTGATTGGATCAGTTGGGAAGATTATTACACCATTTCAGTTCTTGGAACATCCTGGTCGGTTGACAGCCAGTAGGGAATGAGTAAGAGTTGACCAAAAGGTCAATAGGTCAAAGGTCAAGAAAAGTTTGAATGCACATGTGCAAAACCAAAGAATCATGATTTATTTATTATTTTGTTAACCCACTAAAAACAAAAATTGAAGGTCCTAAAACAAAAACCATTTTTAAACATTGACAAAAAATCCCAAAACCATTACCATTTAAAATGTGATTTTTTAAAACCTTTTTATTTTATCCAGAGGTGTACAATGTCAAAATACCTTATATGATTATATTCCAAAGTCCCTTTTACAAATAATTTGCTCTGTTCCATTCCTCTTGTTGATACTCAACCCAGACCAGTAGTCTTTCAACCTACATGTAACAAATTTTGTACAAACATAACTACAAATTCTTCCCATGCTTAACTATGATTCCTAACTCCATGGCTTTACATACTGTGTACACTAGAGAGACCTCCACAATTGAACTCTCTTGAGCATGATCCTGAGGGGGGAAATGACAGGCCTGAGTAGTCAAGGTCATTCGCATGGAGCCTGCCAGAACTACACAGTCAAGTTCACTCCACAATGACAACTTTATCATCTAGAAGAAGATCAACATGTAGGAAGAGACAAATTATAGCCCCCTCTGTTGACTATATGCCGCCAGGTACCAAAGTGGTTTTCACATGGTCTGAACATCTAACGTCACAATTTGAGACTTGGGAACTACGCCAGATACCAGCCTTGAGCGGCTATCTGAAACCGTACAAACTTGCATTCATTTCACATGAA
Source organism: Asterias rubens (assembly GCF_902459465.1). NCBI lineage: Eukaryota > Metazoa > Echinodermata > Asteroidea > Forcipulatida > Asteriidae > Asterias > Asterias rubens. The sequence continues at coordinate 2,290,639 of NC_047074.1, forward strand.
GATTCGCAGTTTTAGCTTTACTTTCGTAGCAATAGTGTGGAGTGTTATTTGCTCTTAAAGACATTGTACACATTTGGTAATTGTCAAAGACCAGTGTGTTCTCACTTGGTGTATCCCATCATAAGCATAAAATAACAAGCCTGTGAAAATTGTGGGCTCAATTGGTCATCAAAGTTGCGAGAAAATGATGAAAGAAAAACACCCTTGTTGGACGAATTTGTGTGCTTTCAGATAGGAATAAAAGACTTCTAGCTAGAAGTCTTTTAATATTTTAGTGAGAATATACCTCTTTCTCAAAAACTACGTTACTTCAGCTCTCCATTGCTTGTTACCAAGTAAGTTTAAAGTTAATATGTGCTTTGAGTAATTACCAAACCTGTACCTTCCCTTTTTTAACAATTGCTTCATCTGATAAGGCCTCTACTCACATACTGTATTTGGTGTTTTGTTCATTTCAAATATGATTATATAAGGATCCATAATTTATGGCATAGCTTTCTCCTGAATTTCACAGGTGTGTCTATTACTGGAGAGTGAATTCTATTGATTTAGGTCACAAAGAAATGTTCATTTATTATTGAGCTAAGAAAAGGAAAGTACATTGTACTCATTCATCAATAATGTGAACATTAATGTTTAAGAAGTCTCAACTCAAACCCGCCAGAATCCTTAAGGATCCTCTTTGCAGAAAAAAAGGATTCAGAAGGACTGGGGGCCAACGACCCAACTAAACATTTCTTTTCATTTTCAGGTATTTTTATCTTTTCCAAGTCCAAGCATGTTGTTGTTGTATTGTAACATACACGTATAGGATGATATTTGAGGATTAAGGTCACATGTCATGCATGTAGACAATAAGGCATTTCCACCTAGATCCCTGGAGTTATTGATTCAAAGGAGTTTTTGTGAACAATCCTCATAGCTGGAGAAGTAAATCAACAAACTTGATTTCCATTAAAAAAACAACAGCTTTTTTAAAGACATAAAAAGGTTAGAATTCAGCTACACCTCTCAAAATTCTCATCTCTGAACGCTGCAAGGCCACCAAATATTGATGAACTCAATAGATTGATATGATTGGGTTCTTTAAAAGAGTGTTTTCATCTATGACTCATCCAGCCAGCACATTAATCTAATATTTATGATGTCTGGAGACCGTCTTACAGTGCCGTCTACCGGGATGATCCATGATTACAATAATGTAGCAGACACCGGGTATGACTCAGACATGATTTTCAAATGATTGTTTATGTTGGGTTCCCTATTCACAAAGCAACCTTTTCTAATGACAATAAAGAGGTGCCAGACTGTTTTTCCCTGCAAGCCTCAGTTTAGATACTTAGGCCGTGTCCGAAACGGCGACTTCGGCTACAGCTACGGCTAGATCGCGCGCGTCTGCCTATCCTTCAACACTGACAGACGCGCTGATCTAGCCGTAGCTGTAGCCGAAGTCGCCAATTCGGACACGGCCTAAATGGGGCCATAATTGAAACCACGGCTTAGATAGTTTTGCTCTGGCTTAGGAACAAGTCAAAGTCCGATACTGAAAGTGTATGTTTTCTTAATTATTGGCTGAGCCAAATCTTCAGCCCAAGTCGAAGCCCCAGCCAGAGCCAGAAATGATGTTGGTGAAATAAAGTTTCAATCATTCAGACTCACACAACAAAAGTGTAGACACATTTTGTTTCGGCCGAAATTTGTGCGCGCGCATCAATTGCAATTCGGCACGTATCAGCTTAAAACGATTTTGCACTATCATTTGTCTCAAATCTTCTTAAAATTGCATTGTTTTGAGTTGTCAAAACATTTACGTGTATCCACATCAGATAATTCTAACTCTGGAGATTCCTGGATGCTATCAATCAAAGAGGAAGGAAAGCCACTTCCTGGTTTCTGACACAGCAATCCAGATCTGGAGGTCATTCTAAACTGTCAAAACGATCTTTTCACTGTGTGTACTCATTCAATGTACCGGTACACTTTATGTTCATACCTGAGCCAAATTTCATAATTCTGCTAACAAACACAGAGAATCGGCGCTTACTGAGCAGGGAATTCCGCGCTTACACAAGTACCTCAAGTGTATTTCAAGTTTTATCAGGGAGTTTTTGCTTGTGCGCGTGCCTACTCCATGTTGCATTCTTCGCTCACACAGCTAGCGCAGAAATTCAGCTTTTGCACAGAAAGCGAAGAATGGTGATCGTAACACAGTAAGCAGACCCACGAAAGTTTGCCTTGTACAAAAAGTAGTTAAATTACTTTTTGGTTGACAAAAAAATTCTAGTATCAACTTCATTATAATCAGTTGGCGTTCAGACTAAAACAAAACAATGATTCTTGTTATCCTTATTAATCCTGTTAAATGATACAGTTAAAGGCTGATAACCCTGCTGCATTTACCAGCAAGGAATCAAAGAATGTGATCAGGATGTGATCTTCACCTCCAGAAGACACTGATCAACATTGATGTCCTGACTACAGGTGGACAGGATTTATGCGACCCTTAAAGGCACCTGGACACCTTTTGGTAATATTGTCAAAGACCAGTATTCTCACTTGGTGTATCCTGTGCATAAAATAACAAATCTGTGAAAATTTTTACTCAATTGGTCATCGAAGTTGCAAGAGAAAATGATGAAAGAAAAAACACCCTTTTTGCACAGTGCTTTCAGATGCCTAAAAAGAGCTTCAGGCCTGAAGTCTTTTATTATTTTGAGTGAGAAATTACATCTTTCTCAAAAACTCAGTACTTCAGAGGGAGCCGTTTCTTACAATGTTTTATACAATCAACAGCTCTCCATTGCACGTTAACAAGTAAGTTTTAATGCTTACAATTATTTTGAGTAAACTACCAATAGTGTCCAGTGCATTTAAAGGGAAGGTATAGGTTTAGTATTCACTCTGAAAATGGCAATAAAAAAAAAATGGTTAGAAGTCTACAGCAGCATTTGATTATAAAGCATTTCAAGAAACATTTTACTTCAAATTAATTTGGTTACACTGAATATTCCTACATGTATTATGGAATGTTCTTTCTGCGTGGAAATATTTTATCCGGATTTCTCCGGCTCATTTTCACCTGCATGTGCAGTACAAAATTATTGACATGGATGTGATTTATACGACCCTTTAATGAACTGCCTACATGTCAGGTGGCACGTACAGTGATGAAATGGGGACGAAATTGTAGCATTGACGCAATGTATTTATAATGTACTGTATGTGACACAATGTGTTTATGTGACACGAAACAAAACTACGCAACTTATCATTCAGAATCACTGCAAGTTTAACTCATATCCCTGAGAACTTAGACCCAAAAATGAAACTTTACGTATTTGTGTTATATTTTATAAAGTATTCTTCAAGCAAAAAAGGTAAATTTCTTCAACAAAACTATGTTTTTGAAGAACTTTGGGATTTAAAAAAATGGGCAAATTCAACCACTGTCGAGAGATTGTAAATTACCAAGAGATGGTTAAGAGCAACAAACTCAAGTTGTGGTGTTCGAGGGTGTGGGTTTGAGACCCAGTCTTGACACTTGTGTCCTTGAAAGCCTTAACCATTATTGCCTCACCTTTGGATGGGACGTAAAACAATAGGTCCCGTGTATTTTTATCAACATACGGAAAAGACACTTATTATCGCTAAGACATGGGGTTAGCCTGCGTACTTTATGTATGTCTGACAGTGTGTAAATCTTCAATCATTTGAAGGCACATCTCAAAAAAGGAAGAAGGAGGGACAAGATCAACAATAATGTTGACAGTAATTGGTCATTATCATTCGGGAAAATGACATATATGTACACAATTACAAAATGATTTAAATCTATTTGACTGCAGATCCTTGCTAAAATTGTTTGACCAATGACCAATAATCATGGTCATAGAGTGGTGTACAAAATGTACGTGTTTGTGTAATTACCTTAATTTGCAGCATGCCTCCCATAATGAAAAGCCAGAGGGAGGGTGAGTACAACATACAGTGAGATTCATATTTCATACTGGGCTGTAACCCCACACCAGTCTCGATCTTATTACACCTTCTCAGGCAATGCATGACACAGGGGACCAGACCTAACGATGCGTACTATCCTTCCCTTGATGGGGTGCACTGACCATTGCGTGGAACCCTGGGGTGGACAGACAATATCCCATTCACCCAGCAGGAGTAAATACTTCAAAAGTAGGTTCGGTTTCACAAGTAGAACATATTGCTCAATAATTTTCCGCTCAGCGTCAATGAGCAAGATACCAGTCTTGTGACATGAGCCTCATTGCATAAAGTCTGTGTAGGCACAAAAACTTACTGATTACAAAAAAACTTATTGCTTAATCAAAATTAGGTTACCATCCTGTGAGCAACCATTGCTGCGACTGATACCCCAGATCATTTCTTGCTTGGCCAAGAAATTTGCTCAGCACAAATTTCTGCTTTACAGCTTAATGAAATGGGATTTTAGGCAGATAAACTTTTTCTGGTGAGCATCATTTTGATGTGCTTAGCAGAGAGGACAAGGCCTTTTCAGTTTACAACGACCACAATTTCATTGAAAATTCATAAAGTCTATGGGAAACTCTTAAAGGAGCACAAAGGCCAAGACCAGGGGCAACATAGGCCATTTCCTATTTCCCATTTCCCATTTCCTTTTAAGTGCACACAGGGAAAACAATTTTAATTTTCATTCATTTCATTTCATTTCATTTTCACTTTTTTCAATGTTCACTTTTTACTTGTAATCTGTGATTAAATTAATAAATTGAATTGAATTGAATTGAATTGAATTGAATTGAATTGAATTGAATTGAATTGAATTGAATTGAATTGAATTGAATTGAATTGAATTGAATTGAATTGATTGGAATTGAATTGAATTGAATGGAATTGAATTGAATGGAATTGAATTCCTCTGTGTCCTTAGTGTGATTCCTGGCCTGCAAAATTGCCTGTAAAAATAGTTACACACCTACATTGTATGTTTGGACAGACACCCCTATCCCCCTAAACCCTTATTGTATTTTCCTAACCCTAACCTTAACCCTAACCCAAACCCTAACCATAACCCTAACCCCAAACCCTACCATATAAATCACAAGGTGTTTTTTTTTAAACATACAAAGTAGGGTTGTCGGAGCATTAAGGACCTTACTAAGGATGTCGGAATATAGAGCAGTCACCTTAAAAGTCGTCTGGTTGTGTGACAATTAATTTAAGCAATTTAATTGCCTGACATTCTGACCCGTAGCAGAATCTTTCTGGAAGGCTAAATGACAACACAACAACAATTCATTTTAGTTACATCAGGGAACTCACATCATTCCCCCCACCTCCCCCCCATAAAGTGAAGTTGATAGAAAAATATTTCTTGGGAATGAAATGGGTCTGTAGTTTCACTTTTTTTCATGGTCACTTCTCCAATTTCATTTTGGGGAAAAACCAAACCTGTGTGGTCTGCTCATAAAAACAGATGGCAGGAACAAAGGAGGCCAGTGTTTGTAACTCACAATGTGAATGGTGTGTGTGTGTTCTACTTGAAGTGTTAAGATCTCATCTCGATGTTTATTACCAAGGCCAAGGTCACAACTGTTAAGAAGGCACACAGCAAATGCGTTTGTAATATTCCAACAGCAGATCAAATTAATCAATTCAGGAAACTGTGGGGGACACAAGGTCTGGGCTCGTCAAGGGGTAACGGATCGCTAAGCACTAATTAGCAGCCTGGTATGCGGGATGCCTTCTTAATGAGTTTAGATGGTGTCCATTACTTCAATCATTCATAATTTCAAGTGTACCACCGAGTTAAGAACAATAGGGACTTTTCGTTTTCGACGATGGATGGTTCTGCGACGGTTGTTCAGCTAAACGTTGTCGTTTTCAGCACAACGAAGACTCATCCCATGTACAGTCGTAGAAATTGAGGGACGACCGTCCTCAAAGCTGACGCATGCGTAGATGACGCCAAATGTCATCTTTGCCGTCGCAGAACCATCCGTCGTCGAAAACGAAAAGTCCCTAATATCAGGCCTTGAGACCATCAGAACTAAACTTCACACATGTTTCTCAAAAGTGAAATTGAAAAGTGAAATTTTTAAAATCCGACTGTTCCGGTCTTTTATATAATGTGATGATTCATATCAACAAACTATAGGATGGGTTTGGCGCATTGTTATTTTTGTTCCGTAATCAGCAGATAAAAGTCCAATCCTAAAAGTTCATACCCTGCTGTGAATAAACTTGTGTTTGTTTTGCTTTGCATAAATCATGTTGAAATCCTTAATTTTAAGGAGTGCTACTTTGTACACTCATCCGACAAGATTATAACCCTGAGAGACCAGGCAGTTTGGCTGAAGTGTGGCTCAAACCCCCCCATTTCCTCATCTCTTACTGTATACATGTACATCACTCCACAAAAGATATCATTTTTTTATCAGAAGGAACACCGCCTACAAACCAAAATACACACATTGTTGTCAACCACCCCTTTAAAACCATCTTAAAAGTGAAGAAAAGAAATGTCTTTGAAGAAGTTCAAGGTGCTAAGAATCGCAGATTAATTGGATATTTGAATGACACGGAGGTTCTGTAATCAAAAGAGAAGTTAGTGACGTAAAACATTGGGACTTCACAGGATGTCGTTTAATGAAACTCGCACCTACGACGGTTAGGAAAACGCCGTAGAGGAACTCACACCCCAGCGTCGAGGAAAGATTAATGGCTACGAGGAGATCGCAGATGGGTACATGTGGAGGACAGATTGGCCGGGAAAATATTCCAATCATCTGAAAATTATAAACACTCACGGTATGGTATGTCGCCTGGGACCTGGTCAGTTTTTTTGATGGAATAACACTTAGCGTTACTATGTTTGTAAGGACTGAATGAAGAATGCGGGACGAACAAATTCCTTGGATAACATTTGAGATTCAGTTTCATAAGAAAAGGATAAATGTAGCTAGGATTGCATTAGAGGTGCATCTTGCAATCAGGGAGATTTTGAACATCAATCTGTTTTTCACAGAACTCGGGAAAGTACCCAGGTACTGAGAAATACACATCGTTGTAAGGGTAAAAACAAATTAAACTCTTTTTCCCGAATTTAGAGTTACAAAACATCTATTAAATTGTTCCGTAACTGCTGCTAAAACTTAGGATTTAAACTGCCTCTAGCCACCGGGCTAGCTAAATGGTCTAGGGGTAGGACATCTGCAATGCAAATTGCTTGTGGATATTACTTTGCAACTCTATGAAATTCAGCCCTGGTCTTTTACTTTTACCAATGCTGGTCTCCAGCTTTGAAGTTGAGAAAATAAGCATTTTGCATAAGAAAAACCATTGATAAAAATTATATGATCAAAATTGCCAGTTTTGATAGCCACTCATCTGAAAAACCCTGACAAAAACATCAGCAGTTATTGTTATCATAATTTTCATTAAAAAAATGGGCGAACACCTATTCAAATTTGATAAACATCTTATTGCGCAAACACAATACTTTTACTTTTACACGACCACTTCTTTCCGTGGTGGGGTACACAAGACTACGCCTTGATTATTTTTTCATAATTAACGACCCGCGTACTGCATAACAGCCCAAGAAATTGATTATCTAGAGGCCTTGTCCCCAGAACCTTAAGACTTGGTGAACCCGGGACGAGGCAATGCCAGGCAGTTATTGTGGAAATTAAATCAGGGGTGTATTCAACGCAATTACAGTAGAAGGTCATGTGAGAATAGCGCTTGTACTTTTTTTCTGTTGAGGATGGAGGCATTATTTAAAGGGGTATGTTAATCGATGTTAATTTGATTTTTTTGCTGGGGATCAGTTAGTTGAAGTTAATACCGAGTACTGGTGTTATTGCTATCATATCCTTTCCGGTAATGAAACCAAGAAGGTCCTCGAAAGTGCACTGTGACCCTACATGCCTGAAGATGGTGAGAAGATGTTAAAAGAAACCTCAGTTTTAGACCATAGATAATAACAAATAGCGCATTTCACAATAACCGTATCAATGCCCTTTACATTAGTGCCCTGGTCATAGGGCCAATTACATCCCTTGTTAATGTTTCTCAGCTCCCTGGGGAGTATTCAGCCCTGAGCTGCCTATAAGGCTCTTGTGGCTTTTCCATACACAATATCAACCTCTACCCTCGCAGGTACCCATTTATACCCCTGGGTGAAGAGAAGCAATTATAGGAAAGTATCTTGCTCAAGGACACAAGTGTCACGACCGGGATTCGAACCCACACTCCGGTGACTGCATGCACCAGAACTTGAATTCGATGCTCTTAACCACTCGGCCATGACACTCTACAGTGGGTAGGAGGGAAAACCCAGGACTAACGTAGGAACATACAGGCTTTGAAATAACCCACGGCACCCACAGCAATCACCATGGTGCCCTGTGCTTTTGCTCTGGTGCCCCTTTGACAAGTTCCAAAACAACCTTACATTTTCCTCATAGAAATGCCCCTTACCAGAGAGAAACTGCTGTTCCCCTTCAAGACTAAAGTTCAAGGCCTGGACAGAAAACCCAATCAAAAATCGTCAAATGTAATCATATTTAGAATTTCATTCTTAGGGCTTTTAGATCGATATTTTTGGAAATCAATGGGAGTTTTTTGGGGCGCTTGGTGGCAGCAGACTTACCAGGTAAAATCCATTGTAAGAACTACAAAAACAATGGAAATTTACCTGTAAAGTCTGCTGACACCTAGCGTTCCAAAGTCTCCCATTAAAAGTAATTTTGAGACAAGCTTGAAACATCAGAGTTGAAACATCAGAAACCCAGTTAGAATTCTCGCTTCCAGCTGGCTAGTTCAGTTTTGGAAAGCCTCCCTACATGTACTATGTGAATAACACACCAAATATTGTCCGACTTGTCAGCAAGACCTTCACTGTCTATCCCCTTTAACTTCCGATTTCCAAACATCGGCGAAGACGAACACGGAATTAGCTTTCCACATGCCAACATCTTCCACAGCGGCTCATTTAAATGCAGTCGGTCTTGTTGGTCTTAATTCCTCATAAATGATGTCATGTTCAATTGCGCTGACCTAATGAAGTAGGCCATGCAAGGTTTAATCAGACTCCGTTTTTACGGCTGTCAGATGTTCGTCATCAACAAAAAAAGAGCAACCCCAAATCCACTTACGGTGCTTTGATTTATTTGCGCTTTTATGTTGACAAATCAGATTTGTGAGTTCGGAAATAAGATTGGTTTCGCATCACACGTGAAACTATCTTCCCAATGTACTGTTTCTGTTTGTAAAAAGAGTGACGCTACTGTCAGTTATGCTTGGCTCAAATTTACATTTGGGGGATGAAAACTTATATATTTTTCCATAACCACATTAACTTCAAAATGAAATGATTCTCAAAAACCTTGTTCTAGAGAAAGCTGAGCCTGTACGTACTTCTAACCAACAAGTTTTTATTGACTTTCTTACCTTCCCTTTAAAGACAAAGAGTTCCAGGAAATTTCATACAATGTAGAAGAGTGAAAAATCACGTTTCAACTTTTTGAAAAATGTATGTCTTGTTTAACAATTAACTTCTCTTGTGCAACTGAACTTTCTGTTTTGGACGCAGTAAACATGGCTGCCTCCAAGTTGCCCCAAACTGCCACATAAGACAAGGCCCTTACACTACAATACAGTACATGTACAGAAGGCATCGCAGCCATTCTACTTTAATCCAAGACTTTGGATTTTTAATTTTAAAACTTCAAATCACACTGAGGCCTGGAATTTCATCTTTGAGAGGGCAAGGCCATATTTTCATTTTGCAAAAGGCACTTCCTTGAAGGGGCACCGAGGCCAAAAGCAGGGCAACAGAACTTCATTTTTGAGAGGGCAAGGCCGTTCTAATTTTGCAAAGCACTTCCATTGGATCTAAAGTATAAAAGAAATGTTTGAAGGGGCACCAAGGCTAAGAGCAGGGCAACAGAGGACATGGCGATTGTAGCCTCCATGGCCTCCACGTATTTTCAGACCTGACACTGTGTCAGATCAAACTAATTTGAAGCGTTTCCCCCCCCCTCCCATTTTTTAATATTTTTACCCCATGTCAGAAATTTGACCTTTTATCTCTTCATACAAAATACTGGAAAACATTTTGTTATTCACGATTCCATAATTTAAAACAAGATTGTAACGCACAAATTATGCACATACATGTAATTTTAAAGCACCTTGGGAGGTTATGATTATCATGGTCACTAATTCCTCACTAAGTCATAAACGATCAATAAACTTCTTCTACGTATGTACAAAGTACATGTACTTTTCCGATCCCATACAGGGCTTGAATATTACGCTTGAGCAGGTTAAGTGATAGGTTTAGTATCAGGCCAGTAAACTCATGACTGGACAAGTCTAGTGTTCATGTTTTATCAATTGAATAACATTACTTCACTGTGTTGGCTTTTTGAGTTTTATAAGCTACCTTTGAATGTTGTCTACCAAGTGGACTTGACCCATTCTGACAGAGATTATCCTCTCTAATGTCTTTAATAACTTGTTCAAATCGCATTTGGTATCGCATTTTGATTCAGTGCTCTGTTTCACAAAACACTCATGTTTTGTCTTAAGATGAGTAATCGTGACAACACATAACACTTTGCTTAGCAATAAAGATTGAATCACTTCTCTAGATGATTCTTAAGCTGTTTGTGAAATAAAAACCTGGACTTGTAAAACAAAATCTAATCCAGCAGACATTTTTAAACAACAAGCCCTATAGCCTAGTGCATTTTTCCCCCAAGATTCGAGCCCTACCATTACCCATAAAACACCACCCTAAGGATACAAAATTAAACCCCAAATTAACTTGAAACAAATAAAAAGATCTTCTTACATGGATGAGCATATCCACGGTGTCCAAAGCTTCACTTTCCATCCCGTACGAAACCGAAACTCCGAGACGACGAAAAGTAACCAATAGCCAATGTCTCCAACTCCAAGATCCTTTAAATACCTCTTCAGGAGGAGTGTGTTATTTCAGCAGAACATCTGAGGAAAAATCTCGAGTTGAGATAGATCCAGTTTTTTATTGAGATGGGGGACTAATGCCAGTAATAATATCACTGGATACAGTGCCACAGCGTTTCCTGCAAGCCCACAGTTCATCTGACACTGTTAATGAGGCCGGTATGTATTTCAACGAGTCGGCCGTGTAGGGGATCGAGGGCCGTTGGAGGAGACCGGAGAGAGCTGATGAAGATGATGATGACAAATTACTTGAAGGATGCTCGTGAGATAAACACAGAGCGAGAATACTGGCTCGAGTAGGATATTTCTGAATCAAAATACTTAATATTATTATGATCCACGTCAGTTACCGTAACTTGATGTTTTCAAAGACGTTTCCGCAGAAGAAACAAAAATCATCACAAAGTGTACATTCTTAATGGGTTCGCCTCAAATGATGAAACCTTCAACTGTAGTGTACAAATTGTATGCAGATATATCCAAAGAGTTTGTATATTAACAAAATGTACAAAAGACTCCAACTGGAAGAACGTTTCTCAAACTGTGTGGGAATACTGGCTCATGTACATTAGAGAATGCTTCCTTCGTATGAATCAAAAATACTTATTATGATTCACGTCAGTAGTTTGATGGCTGCACAGGCGTTTACTTTCCAATAGAAGAAACCATCAAAGTGTATAATGGATCCCTTCAAAGGAGGAAACCTTCAACTGTAGTGTAGGCATCCAAACATACATAACAAATGCACAAAAGTCTCCAGCTGGTTGAAGGTTTCTCAGAAATTTAGTTCCTCAGTTTTACAGATCGCGATGGTATCCATAAAATGACAAACGTCCAACTACTGAGTCAGGAGAATGGCACATAAAATTTCAAAAGAAAATTTGTCAGTCACAAGTGAAATCCAAGAATCGCTCCACTGTAGTAAATCACCAACAAACAATGATTTATAAGATTCCTACATGTACTTCCCCACCATCGAAGTCCATCCAGCAAGATTTCATAAAATTATTTCCGCTTAGTTGGTTCTGGGTTCGAACCCCGCCAAAACAAGTACTCCCATCAGACACATGAAAAGAACACCATACAACTTCTCAAAGGTATCATCCGGCAAGATTTCATCAAACTATAAGTTTAGTTGGTTCTGAGTTTGAATCCCACCAACACAAATACTCCCATCAGAAACATACAAAAAACACTATAAAAGTCCTCAGTCCTCAGTCCTCAGTCCCAAAAGAGTAACGTTTTGACAACTGCTCAAATCTCCGTCAAAATTTGCTTCCCCAAAGAGCCTCAGAGCGGGCATCATCTCTCCAGTCTAGACGGTTAGAACAACATAGTGCATGTAGAGAGAGGGCATCAGTTAGCATGCAGACACTCCAAGCAGAAAACCAAGCACTTCAATTAGTAATAGTACAGCACCATCCTCACTCCTTCCATCAGAATATCATCCCTACTCTTGTCGCCGTGCAAACCCACACCAGAAATTTATCTCAGGGCTACATGGAACAACCCCCTTTTTTTTACGTCAATGGATAGGGTTCGGTGTTCCGTCATCAGAGACCAAAAATTATCTGTATCACTGCTCTGTGTGTGTGGTGTTTGTGAGAAGAGCTGGTTGGATTCATGGGAAGGAATACCTCTCTGGAGGTGCGGCGCGTCAATATTATGTTTACTCGACTGTTCCATGGATTTTTTTTTTTTTTTTTTTTTTTTTTTACGAATGCCGCCTTAGGGATCTGTCTGTATTTGCATCATGCTTATTAATAGCGCCATCGTTGCTTCGGGGAAGACTTGGTATTTTTTTTTAAAGCGTATTCGCTTATGGTTCGTGTAGTGCTTAGGAATGTAAATTGCTACACTGAAAATTAAATTGATTTCTATTATTGTTATGCATTAACTATGTATTATTGCATCTTTTACGGTAATGAAATTGAGGAGGCGTTAGAAGTGCGCTGCACTTGTGACACGTAGGACGGAAGATGGCAGTGATAAAAGAGACATCACAATTCTACATGAATTACATACACTATAGATGTGGGAGGGAAAACCAGACATTTTATTTATTGTTGGAGCGTGCAATACACACAGGCGCCATTCCAGCAAGCAAACGTTTTGTTATTCATTGAGCAATGGTCATAGTCAACACTGATCTATTTTTGCAGCGAAGGAGTTGCTTGCTAAAAGCGCAAGTCCCCAACTTCCTTATCATTTTAAAAGAAAAACCCACACAGTGGAATACCCATGCAATCATGTACAGTGTCGGGACTAAAAACCCAATCCACAAGCTAAATTCTGACCTGACATTGGATTCGAACCAGGGTCCACACAAATGATAGGTAAGGGGGAAAAGGTCATCCAACCTGGGCCTAATTTCATAGAGTTGCTTTTGCCAAAAGAAAATTGTGCTTACCAGAACCAGGTTACCAGCCTGTGTGTGGTACCCTGCACATTTTTGCTTAGCACAAAAATGTTAAGCGAAAACAGTCTGCTTTTAAAGCAGTTTGAAATTGAGCCCTGGAATTTGAGATTAAAGCAGCAGGATTACATGCATAAAATGAACATTATGCACACAGACTGATTGCAGGATACAGGCTGCTTACAAGATATTTCAACACAAAGCAGACTGTTCCTTTAATTGCATACACCTTGTAAAGTACGTCCGACCCCTCACAGAGCGACTTCATGAAGAAAAAAAACTCTGATAAAGTTCATGTTATTCCAGCGATTTTAACTCCTCATTTTAACACAATGGCGACACCGTTAATTTATGCCCTCCGTAACCTCATAAATAATACAGTGTGATGTTAAATTTATGCTAGACGAATGGGCGGCACGTCAAGTTTAAGGGCAAGTGCCTACATTAACGAGTCCTTGGATAAACAATTTATTCTTAGAGGCTCACTCATTAATATTTTGAACATCATTCTGAACCCAGTCTACACATCTTGCCCCAAGATATGACATCATTCCTAGAGGGTTTGTGAAAAGGTCTGTTGAACTCAATAAACTTTTGACCTTGACCCCATTGGTTGGTCTTAACTCACTAGTCAACTTTGACCCCATCATTTTGTCTTAGCAAACGTTCAACTGTAACCCCATTGGTTGATCTTTACAAACTTTAAACTATGACCCTATTGGTTGGTCTCTTAAAATGTAGCATACCTTTGAGATATCGCCGAAACACTGGAGCGAATAAAATTCACGCAAGTAGAATAATCCCATACGGAATACAAAATCAGTCTGAAAAAAGGTTACCGAAAGAAACGCTTCTCAGATTAAAATTTGAAGCAAAAAAACTTATATCTTTTTACAAACCACATGTGACATACTTCAAAGTGAAATGTTTCTCAAAATGTTTACTATCGAAAGCTGATGTAGTCTTCTAAATAGTTTGTATTGCCATTAATTTTAAGATTGCTTACCAAATGTAAAACTTCCCTCAAATATATTCAGAACTTGAATGATTCTAAGGACATTAAAACAAAATTGGAATCCAAACTATTCACCGTCCACACAAAATTTAACACTGGGTCAATATTGAATGTGAGCCGAGGTGAAACGCACCTTGGCAAACAGTGCTGATGCGCTAAGTGAGACAGTACACAATTTGGAGCTATAAAATTATATATAGCTTTGCATGCATGGCCGGTCACTACTGGGCGTTTGATAATGAACATGGTACGTGCAGTAGCGGCACTTTATGAGATAGGAACTAGCGGTTATACTGTATACAGTTGACTCTTGTTGTAACAAGATCGCTGGGAATGGCCAACTTAACAGTCTGAGCATTGTTACAAGAGCAGTCCTCAAAATAACCAACTGCACCCACAGTAACTGCCAGGGTGCCCTGTGCTTTTGCGGTGGTGCCCTTTGCAAAGTTTTAATACACATCCTCATAGAAATGCCCATTACGTACATGTACCAGAGGAAAATTGCAGTGCCCCATTCAAGGCCTGCAAGAGGACAGAAAAACAGAAAACCAAACAACGAAACACGACGTGGCAGAAATGAGATTGAGGACTTTAGAATTTACTCTTTATATGACAGTGAGCCTTAAAAACACAGGTTGTCTGCAGGTCATGAAGAGGGCAAGGCCATTTTAATTTTGCAAAGGTCACTTAAATTGTTTAATGTCTATGGGAGACTTTTGAAGGAGCACCAAGGGCAAAGGCCGGTTTGTAGTCGGTCGTCGCGCAATGGGCGGGCATGGAAATCTTGACGCGCGTTAAAAAAATACACAGTTCTTAGGCCTCAGCGATGACTATAAACTGTGTCGTGCCTCAACATTTCCATCGCGCAACCATCGCGCGACCAACTATAAACCGGCCCTAACACCAGGGCAACAGAGGCCACGGCCTACATCCGTCTACTATGCACCAGAGAACGTGATCGATGGTTAGGCCTTGAACTTTGAACTTTGCTCTTCAAGGGGCACAACAATTTTCCTCGGGCAAAGGGCATGGGGAAAATGTAAGATTGTATTGGAACCTTGCAGAGGGCACCACGGCAAAAACACAATGCACCATGGCAATTGCTGTGGGTGCAGTGTAAATTATTTTTGAGGCCTGCATGGGAGAGCATGACCAAAGGTGATTTTACTGGATGGGAGTTTATGCGTTAATAAAATGTGATCTTAGGGCACCAAGGCAATTGCTGTGGGTGCAGTGTTATTATTTTCGAGGCCTGCTTGGGAGAACGTCTTAAATGATCGATGGTGACTTTACTGGATGGGAGTTTGTGATAATGATTATGAATACGTTGTGATGCTTGAGCGGGCATTATAATGGATAGGAGCTTTTAGTAATGAACCTGTGTAAAACTGACAGGTGTACACATGAATGAACAGACACTGCTGAGATTCGTATGAGACACATCCAAGGGTCTTTCTGAAGAGTGCAATGCCTCCAAACACAAAATTATACACTGCACACTACAGAGTTTTCTGTACAGTATTTTTCGAAACTCTAGGCAATCTGCCACACAAATTTGAAGTTTCGTTATATATTGTATCATAAATATTTCATACTACACGTACGTATGTCACCACTGGATAAAATTAGTTTCACTGATGAATGTTTGATACCTTTTTCATTACACATCTTCATCAACGTGCGCTTCGATGTTTGGAAACGTTATTAAATTATTGTTAAACCCTCCTAATACGTACCTATGTCACATCTGCCAATTCAATATCATCCACTGTGCTTTTGAATGACATAAAACATACATCCCTGTGTACAAACCATGACAGAGTCATGAGAGAGGTGATGAATGGTACACCTTCGGGTGTGAAAACGCTCTATAAAAACCTAATGTTATTATTATTACGTTCCATTTATTGCTTTCCTACATGAGGTAGGCCCTAAGAATACAATTTCAAAACCTTGTGTTGTCTGCAACTGCAAGGCACCAGAGCAGACCTTTGTACTATTTCAAATACATGTGTAACACTTACACATATATATCGCTGACACTGACAGACAGTTAAAGAGTTAATTAGTAAATAAAAAATGCGATCAATGCAGTATGGTAACTGGCTGGTAATTCATGTCCTGAACAGTGTGTAAACAAAACACTTAATCTCGAAATATCCTAATTGCCTTAATTAGGCCGACAATTTAGATTGTACAAATAGCCACTCCTTTTCACAATGAGTATTTGTACAGTGAGAGACATTGGTTTCGTCTACATTGTTAATTAAAAATGTAAAGATGCGAGCCACAATATACCTGTACTTAGCCCCTGGGAATGTATTGTTCGCTGGCTAGACATGCTTCAGTCTGCTGGGCATTACAGTCTTGTTGAAAATTTTCACAGGCAACCGGGGCCAAATGCCACATGAAAGCAAAAAGGATTTCCCTAAACTTACATGACTTACATTGTAAAAAGCTACATCGGACTCGGCTTTACTGAGCATTAATTAGCGGGGAGCCAGTTGCAAGTACTGCGCTCGAGCTAGTACTTTAGCTGGTAACCAATTTATGCCACAAGCAATAATAATGTGTTTAGCAAATTGTCCTGTCTTTATGAAATGGAGCACTTGTTTGTATTTCTCCATGGTTAATGCAAAGCATCCCCTAATGTTGGCACATGAATGTTAACCTGCACTGAGCTATATGTATCTAGGCATTATCTTTCGTCTGCTAGTCATGCCATGGTTTCGAGGTCCACCTGGAAACTAGATAACATGCTCCATAGAGCTGGTTATCCTAAGAGTCAATAGAAGACTCTGCATCAGGGTGTACATGCAGTCACAGGGTAGTAAGTCACCATAGATAGACAAGATTCACCCTCTGATAATTCTTCGTACACATCACCATCATGACATCCACACGTGTATTGTGTTTTAAACCAAAAAAATATATATAAAAATGAGTGTTCAGCTGTAGGCTGTTCATCACAATTTAACAAGTATTGAATATATTTAACATTTAACAATGTATGCTGCCCTTAACCAATCCCTTAATGGCCTTAATGTAGCACATTTGTGGCCTCTGACTATGGCTGCAATAGACCGATATGCACAAACTAAACTTTAAATTACTTATTTCCCCTAAATCCACGATAAAATCATACTTACAAGTAAGTGTTGGCCCGAAATGCTCGAGAATGACCACAAGGGCATTTAAAATTAAGATAAACAAATCAAACTAAATTTAAGCATCCCGAAGACCTCTCTTCATTTCAGCGTCCTTCGGTCAAACTTCCAAAATTTGGGTCCAGAATGACCCGAAGAAAAACAACAACAAAAAACGTGTACAAAAATGAGTCCCTGACTGAACGTAGGCTGTATACCCCATTCGTAGAGAATTTTAAAAACACCTTGTTCAGTCATTTCACCCATTGTACTGTACACTGTACATGAACATGTACCTTCACGGTAATAAACATAAAGGAATTTTTCATGCTTGTGGCCTCTCAATATAATAAACACAATCATAAATCAAGTGTTTTTTTTTTTTAAGCTCAGGAATGCTGGCTTTCTTTTGTCAGCACAATTTTGTACTTGGTATAAAAAATAATAAGCCTACATGTATGTAAGTATTGGTTCCTGATATTTTACAGGGTTCTTTTTCATGACAAAGGGATATTTAGCAAATAATTGTATTAAAAGTGGAACGGCAACAACCATACTGACTTGCAGTTGAAAAACAACACAATGAACTGTATTGATGCAGGCATGGAAACAACCCAAGGCATCCATAGCAATTGCCATGGTGTATGGTGCCCTGTGCACTTTCCTGCTGTAAGCTTGGGCGAATACCACGATATTATCAAATATCGCAATACTAATTTGGAAACAATTTTGATATCGGATCGATATGGTTTTAATCGAAATATCGATATATCGCGATATCGATTAAGTATCGCAATATCGCGATATCGATTAAGTATCGCAATATCGCGATGTATTTCCTAGCTGAGACATCTTGCATCCCATAGGTTTGGAGTAAAACCAGAAGAATATGTCATTAGAACACCTCTCTTATGCTATGAATGTCTCTTCTACAATTTTCACTGGTTGAAGACTGATGATGTCAAATATCGCGATGTATTGTCGGCGATATATCGTGAATAAAATAAATCGATATCACCCAAGCTTAAACTGCTGTGTCCCTTCTAGAGCGAGGTTCAGGACTTCATGGAGACAACTGCGGCAAAAGTCTTGACTGGTATAATTTTTTTTTTTAACATAAAGTCGCTGACAGCACAACATGCTGCAGAAGAGATACGCATCCTGTAGCTATGTGTAATATCAGCACAAACAGCACAATTTGCAAAGGAAATACAGTTTAATTTACTCCACAAACTTCCCCAACTTAAGTGGTTTCTGACTTCCACTATTCAATGAACACATCCATAGTGAATTAGAAAAGTGGCTGCATGAAGTGTTTGTGGAGCTGCATTGTTGATGGCCTCTTTCATGTCTTTCTCACTGCTTAGTGTCAAGAGGTGATCATTCCCTCCCTGTTCACCATTGTAAAGAGGGAGGGTAAACATTGCCACATGATTGCAAAAATATGGGGGTTTTTGTGTAACGGAAGACCCATAAACAGGAACTGTTGGTTGTGGAGAATCTGTGATTGAAATAATTTGAGATGTTCTGAAGGAAATTTACCCATTCAATAAGTATAAAGTACTTTCCCGAGTTCTGTGAAAAAAATACACACAGTAGGCAAATCACTTGGGTGGGGTTATAACCCACAATCCGATCTTTGCGTTGCTATGGAGCTACATGTATTATTACACTAGACAACCGAGCTAGCCCGGTGGCTAGAGGCAGTTCAACCTTTACAGGTTATATGTGTTACATTAGCAGTGGGTACCGCAAGGAAGGAAACTTGATGGCAGTTATTGCAAACTAGTGACAGCAAAACAGAGACCAATATTACATATATGGTTGTTTTTGCTTTTGTTTGCGAACTACCAATTAATACTTAAAAGGCCAAATTCACCCCAAAACAAAAACCTACTATCTAAAGTTATTACATGTATAGTGTACAACACAGAGAGCAGTGTGTAATATTACACCAACGCCAAATTGTCTGACGAGTATTAGTTAAGTCAACAGCGTTGTCATCCCCACTTCCTACAATGTTTAACATTACATGAACAATTTATTTTAGACAACGCCCTATAGTTTCATTCCAGCTGCGACAGCTCTTTGAGGAGATTGTTTTACAAACCACAGAATAGTGATATGTGGAGATGGTCTGTAAACTGTTTCAGAGATCAACCTTAACACTAACCCATTATACAATGTACATTGTCTCGTAAAAACTGCTATCATGGGCTAATACACACCACTTCTCAACTTGCACAACTATGTCCATGCAACCTACTTGTAACTAACTTTGTTTTGTAAGTGAAAGTTAGTTTTGAGTGTGGGTGACTGCACGTTCTTCATTTGTTACATAAACTGGTTGCGATCACTACCATTCTTCTTCTTCTTCCATTTCCAAGTAAAGTGCAGACTTCATGTGCATGTATGAATATAACGCACTGCGTGACTATCCAAAATATGTTTTTAAAAGTTTTATATATAAAACATAATGTTTAGAATTCATGAGAGAAAATATCAACCAAATTCGACCAGGGAATTCCAAGAGAAATTTCTTGAGTGTGAAAGGGGCTTCTGAATTCAGTGTTCTCCTAATACAGCTTCTGAGGACCAGGCAAATTATGTCCAAGTGGTTCAGCTGGCTAGTTCAAGGCTCCTCATCTCTGGAATTCTTAAACCACATCCTTGAGGTCATGGTCCAGCATACCAGCATTTAAGAGACAGGCTACAAACACATCTCTGATGGCCATTACTTTTTAATGAGTTTCCTTAAGTTGTTTGTTTTCATATCAGAATTGGTCTTGTTTCCGCCTCCTAAAGACGAGCAGAGTAAACTTTTTGAAATGTTGAGACCAAATCGGCTCTCACAACCCCCTCAAAAGAGATTTATTACATGGTTGTACCCGCAAGTTTACTATTATTTAATATTCTTACTCACTGACTGGTTCATATGGCTTCAAGATCCGGTACCACGATGAAAATGATGAAAGAAAATGTTAAAAGATGTGGACCAGTGAAAAAGTTTCAAGTCTAATGGAATGACAAAGCCAACTATAACTGGTCCCGCTGACCAGTCACTGAAAAGGTTACACGCAAACCATGTTTAATTTTTGAAGATTGTATACACACCCAATAGGCCTACACAAATGTACACACTGTTTGATCATAGAGCAAGAGTTTGATGGATACAAATTTCAATGAGAGATGTGTGTGCTAGAATAAATGTAACACGGATTCTTTAAATGTTAAATGTAAACATGTGTGGGATGCCAGTCATCAGCTCTACCAGTCTGGTTCAACCTCAGAGGATTATGTACACATCCTTCTCGTATTGAAAGTTTGTTTACAATACTTTTACAGTATCACCTCACTGGGGCTTACTTTAGTCACTACATGTACTATGTGTAGTAGCCCTGCATGCAAAAACTTGGTCAAGGGTGTTGCGGTCTAGGCAAAGTTAATTCTCGGTAGTATGTGGTCTAGTCAAATATTGGTTTAAAGGAACAATACAGAATTGGTTTTTGCTAAAAAAAACGGTTGCTGGCAGTGTAAACACTTTATGTTATCCACCAGATACATAAACTGACAAACATGTAGAAGTTTGGGATCGATCGGCCATCTGGGTCACGAGAGAATAGTGAAAACCTGATTACAAATTTTGTATTGCATCGATGCCAAAATAAAAATGAATAAAACGCTCACTGAGCGATAAACTCCAAATGCAAAGTTAGGTTATTTATTTTTCATCAAATATGGCATTTCAGACATAAATATTTCAAGGGACGTTTTCAACCATCATCATCATTAGACCATGTAAGTTTTATGTAAATCTGTGATCTTCACGATTCTTGTTTCTTACCAATTCTGTAACGTTCCTTTAAATGTAAATGAGGGATGCTAATTTTGTTATCAGCTCTGGTTCATTTTTGAAAGTTTGTTTACAAACTTGCACAGCCTATAGAGTCACTAGGGCTTGCTTTAATGTAACCCCGCATGCAAAAATTTCAGTGTACTTTGGGGGGGGGGGGCAATTGCCTACATGCCCCAAAGTCAATTCTTTTGTGCACTGAATTTTTACTTTCAACAAAAGTTTACATATCTCTAGCTAGAAGTTTTAAAATCGAATGTTTGAGAGAGATTGGCTGTTGCCAGCTTGGTGCTAAATATTATACCCTTGTTTAATGTTGGAGTTTTGAAGAGTTCCCTTGTTAGAAAGATCATCTTATAAACAGACAAACAAACAGACGAACAAGTACAACCTATAGGATGAGAAAGGAGAAAGGAATTATGTATTCAAAAGCTCCTTTTTTACGTACAGAGAAGAAGTTGCATACAGTGTTAGTGCTTTAAAAGAATTTGCAAACTATTTATAACAAACATTGAAATTTGATGAGGTGAGAATAGTTTATTGCTCCATGCTTCAATACAACTACCTCCATGATTAGAATAGATGCACATGACGTCATTTCAGTACGGCGCCCCCGCATTGAGGTCAAAAGGAGATTGTTCATTGGTCAATCTATGTGCGTTTTGATTGTTTCGTCACCGTTTGACCTCAAAGATGGCGGCTGGATGACGTCAATGCATAAGGTCTATACAATAAGTAAACATTTTTAATTTTTAAATAACTTTTGCTATGTTGTTTAAATCATAAAATAATTAAACAATCCTCATTATATTAATGAAGCTGAAATTTTTTTGTATTTAATTTACAGAGCAGAGAGAGAGAGACTGATTATTGGGTGGGAGCTAGATAACTTAAGTACAACAAGCTGGCACAGACTTCCTGCAAACCTGCTAACTAAAGTTCTCAATCATAGTTTCAATTTGTGATAAGATGTTTTACTTCAAAATGTTAAACTAAACACATTTCAGAAAACTCCGCCTGCAACCCAAAATGCTGCCAAGAAACCGCCGAGGAGACTCAGTATGACGCACGACCGGGTCACCAGCGGCATTCGAACGGGGAAAACGGAGCGCGTGGTCGGCTTCCCTCTCCGGTCGACACTCCGCTCACAAAACCAACTCCAGGCAGTTCCGGGTATAAAAGAGACCAGATAAAACCAATTTCGTCCAGCTACAGTTATTACCACCACCACAAAATCATCAATAGAAACACGGTGGATGCATTTATGGACTGGTAGAGACAAAAAGTGATTTTTAATAAAGAAAATAAGGGGATAAAATGATTTTAAAAATTGTACGGTTTTCGGACCGAAATGGTCACGGTAACTTACCCCGAGTGAGCGACTTTCGCGGACAGCCAACGATACCTTCTCTCTCACGGCGGAGGCAGAGTCCACAACACTCTTTCTGAGCATCCTCCCATGAGCCCTTTCCGCAGACATTTTCACTTACTACTTTTCAAACTACCGGAAAATTGTTAATTATGGTTATAACTTAAACGGGAAGTTATGACTCAATTCGTTCTCCAACATCACGCAGAAGTCCATGTTCTGTCAGCCATTTTGGGTTTTGGCGCTATGAATTCTGGGAATACCACATATGAAAGAGGTGGGGCGTTCCCCCAAAACTGCGAATTGTAAACATGCAATATTTACAAAAAAATTAATGTCAATCAAACTTTTTGATAACGCAATATCGGCATTTATTGGGGCAATCGATTGATTATTAATTTAATTTTCAACTTATCAAAATGACACACAAGTGGCAAAAACACTGACACTGGCCGAGTTCTCAGGACATCAGTTTATTATTATATTTACTATTTTAAAGCATGCAAACTAATATTATAATCAATTCATTTTGCGCTTCAGAAACAATCTTTTAAGTTTACCGATGCTAAAGTTAGGAACAATATTCATCCTCCATGGAAAAATATTTGTATTTTAACAAACCCCCTTGCCAAGTCGTCAATTTAATTCCTGATTCAACTATCAATCCAGGAAAAGCCGTTGAAACTACTGAGGGCAAGGATCTGCTTGGGTGTTATTATAAAGACCTTTAATCTATTCATATCTGTGTTGAGGCGTTATTTTGTTCTTTGTTATTGTGTAAAGATTAATTGTAAAGCACTTTTTTGATATTATTCTAAAAATAGAAATTCGGGGTGGGCGGGTGGAAAACAATAATTTCGAGAGAAATTGTTTATTTTTGTTATTATTGACTACTCTGAATGGACCCTTATAGTTAATAAACAGCCCCTGCATGGTGGTCAGGCAGTAGGCGGGGAGTGACGTACGTATCCACAACTAATTTGCATTATATGTTTCCAGTTTCCACCTGAGAAAATGACTTTCGTACAATTTCAATTCTTTTCCCCAAAAAAGCCAAAGGCACAACTCAACTTCCATTTACAAAACGCAAAGTTCATCTGAGTGAACTCATGCGCGACTATACATCATAACAATACAATACCTCCATTATAACCATCCGAGATGCATTCATGCGTAACTAAGTGTCACGTGACCTATTTGTTGTCAAGCTTACAATTGAAACTGTCACAAGGTCAAATGTAGAATAATTATAGAACTCAGGCTCTCATGCGATATACCAACAACCTAAAATGTATTATCATTTTTGTAAAGATATATTTTGTTTTAATGTAGTCTGAAGAGCATAAAGCCCTGAAACGCCCATGTATGTCGATGATGATGTTACTCTTTTTTTTTACAATTTGTTTATAGTGCATGCATAAATTTGACACCTGTGTGCGTGTGTTAGCACTGCATACTCAGCTCTGTGAAACGAATCACAGGCATATTACTCGGGTGGGATTCGCACCCACGACTTTTGTAATATTATTCAGAGCAGTGTCTTGCTACTTCCATGGGTCTGTAGCATTTGTTTCTTATTGGATCGTCCAGTTTGTTATTTCTTGCCTATAAACATTTCTTGCATTTTTTTTCTGACTCGGTTATTATTTACTACTCCCTTTTCATCGTCAAAATTGTCTCAACGGTTTTGGTTGTATGTTCTGAGGTCACATGGTTTGTGGTTGTGGCGGGGGCGCAAAACAGTATTATTCACCTTTGAAGTGCACGTGACATATAGTCCCTCCAAAGAAACTTCCCCTGCTATCCACTTTGGTTTCACCTAATGACCTCATCTGACCTCGGCACATGCACAATTTGCATCGCAGTTGTATATTGCAGTGAAATGGTTGAGCTGTCGTAATTGTAATACAAATTTTGCATACAATCTTCCCGTAAAAGTTCGATTATCGAAATCATCTGCGTGGCTAAAATCTGAAAATCCGTCGTCATCATGAAGAAGAAGGTAAGTTGATTTTGTGGTTTATTCAGAAATCGCCGTGAAGTTTACAATACAACAAGTGAATGTTTGGTGTTGACAGTTTTCTCGATGGGTGATTTGTATTTCTCTATTCAATTGTGCACGAACTAACTTTACCAGTATCGTGAAAAATAATTGTTGGATAATTTGGCGTATACATCCGACATCTAATTCTACCTCCATGATCCAACTGCTTATTTTCTCACTGTTACTTTGTTAGTTTGAACACGTTTTTTTTTATAGAATGTGCTTGTTAATGTTGTTATTTTTTAGGATGGTTGATATGTTTGTATTGTTGTACTTCGTAGTTTTCTTGTTCAGCTGCGTTGATCATCAGGGCAGGCCGCAGGGTGATCAAATAATGGTTATTTTTAGCATCATCAATTTAAAGAGTAAGAGTCAAATAATAAAAATAAATTAAAACTTATTCTTTATCAAATTATTGGTATACATTGTATACATGGTTCATGAAAAGACAAGCAAAGGATACATGAACAGGGATTCATGAACAGGCAAGGGATGCAAATTTTCACATGATCAGCTGATACATAGTGATATCCTCTTCATCCTTTTCAAAACACTAAACAGTACCATAGGAAACTGAAAAACTCTAAACAAAAGTTAAGTGTGATATAGGCCATTTCCTCTTCTTTCAACTACACATAGAAAGTTGCATACTCTGTATCGAGATGATCTTCCTCAGGCAGTGTTCAGCCAGATGTAGAGATTGTAAATGTGGTAGTTATAACAATATATTAACAATACATTCAGAGTTGAACTCACATAGACATTAGTTAGGACAACAGTTGTTGTTCTGGAATAGACATGTTCAATGTTGAGACCAAATGTTCAATCAAATTCAAAGGCAAAAAGTGCAAGAGAACGCTTAGTTTCCTACATCATGGTTCCAACGTGAACAAGGTTGTTCTCATCATGATCAAGTAAAAAGCTGCTTGTAAACGACATTCGCTCGGCCTATCACCGAAGTAGGCCTATGCCAGCATTATGTGGGTTCCTTCCACCATATGAAAAGAACACTTTTGGCAATTGAATCTGTCCAACATTTCAAGTTGCCCGTTGCTTGGTAAAAGTTTCATGGCTGACTATTCCAGAGAAAGTAGTTTTAACACCATGCTTTGTAATCTGGGATAGGAGTCTCTGCTACATCCAAGAGCCATCTTCTAAGTCACAATGCTGTACTATACCGGGTCGACTCATTGAAATCCCTGAAAACAAGCTTGTATCCCAGCCATCTTATCCACAATGAGGAAACACCATGAAACTCCTTGCTCCATCCACCCGCACTAATTAAGTACTGAAAGGCTCCTTCTTCCCAGTCATGGGAAGCCAGTCAACTCGCCTGACTCTCCTCCCCCAGGACCCAGCAAAGTCGTCTCTCACTTACAAAGTCCCCCCCTCTCAAAGTCGCCCCCCCCTCTCAAAGTCGCCCCCTCTCAAAAGCATCCCCTCTCAAAAGCATCCCATCCCAAAGTCTCCCCCTCCCAAAGTCTCCCCCTCTCAAAGTGGCCCCCTCTCAAAGTGGCCCCCTCTCAAAGCCGCTCCTCTCAATGTCACCCCCTCTCAAAGTCACACCCCCTCTAAGTCAACCCTCTCAAAGTCACCCCTCTCAAAGTCAATCCTCTCAAAGTCAACCCTCTCAAAATCACCCCCTCTCAAAGTCACCCTTCTCAAAGGCACCCCTCTCAAAATCACCCCCTCTCAATGTCACCCCTCACAAAGTCGCCCCCTCTCAAAGTCACCCCCTCACAAAGTCACCCCCTGTCAAAGTCGCCCCGTCTCAAAGTCACCTCTCCCAAAGTCACCTCTCCCAAAGTCTCCCCCTCTCAAAGTCGCCCCTCTCAAAGTCACCCCTCTCAAAGTCACCCCTCTCAAAATCACCCCTCTCAATTTCACCCCTCACAAAGTCACCCCCTTTCAAAGTCACCCCCTCACAAAGTCACCCCCTTTCAAAGTCACCCCCTCACAAAGTCACCCCCTTTCAAAGTCACCCCCTCACAAAGTCACCCCCTTTCAAAGTCACCCCCTCTCAAAATCACCCCCTCTAAAAGTCACCCCCTCTAAAAGTCACCCCTCTCAAAGTCACCCCTCTCAAAGTCACCCCAACGTTCTTGAAGTCTTTAATGAAAAATAATGAAGCACCAAGATGGTTTGTTTTACTTGTTTTGCATTTTACAGTGGTTCGCACACCACTTCTGGTGGTCAAAATTACTGTGAATTTAGATAAAACTTCATCATCTAACAATTGGACCTTGATATCATTAAATGACGATAAAGTTCAAAATAATAGAGGGTCAGGCAGTTGACTCCACATGCCCTTAGTCCTTGCCTTTGTGCTTCTTGACATAACGATGTTCCTGATACTTAATGGAGGCAATTGCCTCTACATTGTATGCCCCAGGTATGTACATGCAATTGCCTTGGTCCCCATTGAAGTTGTCCTGGGCCGATTTCACAAAAATAGTTCTAACTTAGGACTAGTCTCTGGGCTCTCTAGAGTTCCTAGGAGTTATTAAAAACTAAAGGCTAGTCCTATAATAGGATGAGGAGTAACTTGTCTTACATGTATGTCATATGTAACTCGAGATAATACTCCTAGAGTCTTAACTCGGACAGTGTATCAGCTGTTCAATACCTGGTAAACATGGTCATGTGACCACCTTTCAACCAATAGGACTGCCTAAACTGTGGGGCATTTATGATTGTGTAATAAAAAGTAGGGGCCTGGCTATACATGTAGCATCAAGAGATAAAATGCATATCTAATGAGGCACTCAATATACACGTACCACACTGTATGTAAATAACGTGATAAATATACATGGTGTAACAACAGATTGGAAACTTGTGCACGTACGTAACCCTTGTAAAGTGAACAAAGGTCTTCTCACATGTGTAAACAAACTGCAAGTTCAAGCATGCAGTACCTACGGTACTATCGAACTTTGTTTTCTCAGATTGCAATTGACAAGTCCAAAGTAACAGTTGTACATGCAGGCCTACCAGTACATTGCACGTAACCATGTTGGCATGTTTGTAATTTGTGGTTAATACGTGTAGTTGTTAGTGTCCTGTGTTTCATTGGACAATACATAAATCGTATGCAATTGTATTTCTGTACATGTACATGGACATGTACATGTGTATCAACAAGAAATATAAACTTCTTCTTTCAGTTTCTTCATTTCCTTGTTTGGTTTTAGCCACGATTGTACAGTCAATCTGGCAGAATGGTTTGCTTGGAAAGATTAGTAATCTTTTTCATTGCCTACATGTTTACTTGCACAATGGATTAACACGCTAAGCGTACAAAATATATCAAGTCTATGCTACAGTAAGTCAGGATGCTGTAAAACTCGAATGGCAGTTTTCAACGGAGAGCTTCAACTGACTAGAATCTGATTTGGACGGCCGCAAGTTCTGTTTGATTCGTACACCAGTTCTTCTAAATTGACGAATTGAAGGAGATTTTTCGACTGAACCTTTGAGCTTTGAAATTGAATATTAATCTGGCGTTTGAGTTTTGGATGTATGATAGATTTGCAGACTTCCACATAGCAGTGCTACACATTGCACAGAATCACTAATCACTATGAATGATCGTGGACCAATAACTCCTAATCGAAGACGAAGCAAGGTTAGTTTAAATAAATTTTTACGCAGACACAGACGACAGACAACAGACAACCATTTAGTTCAGCATTCCCCAATTTTTTAAAACCAATATACATGTACATGTGTGTACATGTACAACGTGTAGGCCTAGTTATGTTTGACCTTCTACCCAAGAAGGTCATCAGAACAGCTCCCTCTTGTGTTCAATTATTGTCACCTTACCCGAGTTCCGTAGTCTTTTGCCTCCATCTCTCTCATCTTCTTCCATTGTTCAAACTCTTCAGTTTTATGATCGTCTCCGTCCAAAGATTGACTACATGTTCCTGCGTAAGGATATCGGGTACGTCCATGTTCTGTCATGGCCCTCTTGAAATGATCCGAGGAACGTTTCCATGTTAACTGGTGCCCATGTGAACACCGGTAACCAGGGTGGCTGGCATACATGAATTGAATACACTGACAAAACACATAAGTCTGTCTCAAAAATGAAATCACGATAAGTTTTCCAAATCAACTTAGGTATTATGTAGCTTAAAAGCCACTCAGTATATGTACCATAACGTCTCAAAAAACACAAATTTTCGTTGCTACAACTTTTCAAGGTTTTTAAACCATAAAGAAGCTACATCATTGAAGCCCTGTGTTCTTTACAATACAAGGCTTTCTTAAGTGTCACTTCAGGCAGAATTTTCTGTGTACAAAAATTCCTCGGAATCAAAGCAAACTCGTTGAAGTGAGCTGTGGTTTTGCAGGGTGCATATATTCTAGTAGAAAAACACAATGAAGTTTTTTATGTTTCCGCTTCCAGTAAAGAAAACAAACTTGGCAAAGGGCTCCTTGTGTCCGAGGCAATGTGATCACCCTTATCAATAGCGGGGAAATGTTTGTCACTTTCTTTGTATTGTGGAGAGAGAAGCCATTTTGTAGAAATGCCACAAACACTGGGTTTTGCCAGTGGCATTTCACCTCTACTTGGAATTTATTTGCATTGGTTTTAATCGGGTGGAGGGGGGGGGGGAGCAGTTGGTTCTGTCTAAAGCATTGTACTCATAATCTTGGGGTTAGCCTCAAGTATTTCATTACAAAAAAAAGGAAGGTTTGAAGTTCAGATTTAAAGGTACATGTAGGGGGCCTACTTTATCATTTGGATTCTTTTTGGGGAGGAGTTTGTGCAGCGTTCTCCTTTTACATTGGTCCACTGGCTAAATGGCAGTTAAATCTGAGTGTAACACACGAGGACTACGGACCATCCAAAATACACTCTTAGTGGTCCGGCTGGCTAGTTAAGTATTGAAAAGCATCCCATTGTCATTTGAAATATTGACTAGTGAAAAAGCTGATGGACATGTGAAATGACTAGCTAATGGTCCTGCTGGCCAGTCACTGAAACAGGATTTGGGTACTTTTTCAAAATGTCCACAGATTTACATTAAGTTACAGGGTTTGAAGATAATGATAGTGGAAAGCTTCCCTTCAAATATTACTAAGGTTGTGTAGTTTTTGAGAAATGAGTAAAACAAGTCACAAAATTATTTTAGCATGTAAAATCCCAGTTATAACCAGTTATGATATTATACCAAAACCATAGCATAACTGGTTAATACGTTTTTACATGCTAAAACTGAGACGAAAATTACTACTTTTACTCATTTCTCAAACTCAGTAAGTAAAATTTCAAGGAAAGCTTTCTACTATCACAATCTTCAAACTGTAAGTTTAATGTAAATCTGTGGACATTGTGTTTTTTGTTAGGAAAAAGTACATAGACCCTTTAAGGGCAAACCATGTTGGGGCCGGGAGATCTTGGAACTGAGTGGGTTCTTATAAATGTACATTACACAAACTGGGGGACCTACATGTACAAGAAACATGTACAGCTTTACGTCCCATTTGATTTGGAGCAATAATGGTCAAGTGTCTTGCTTTTAAAAGGACACAAGTAAAAAGACAGGGATTCGAACCCATACTCTGCTGATTTGAAACACCAGAGCTTGAATCCAGTGTGCTTGACCGCTGGGCCACGCCATGCCTTTAAGCGAGAATGTTGCTTCTGCAAAACAAAAATACAATAATAAACAACTCTTTAATTTTATAGAATTGTCAAATCACTAGCAAGCGTTCATTCATGCACCCCAGTGTATTTAACCCAAGTATGCAAAAAATCCAGTTGCCTGGCAACCAACCTCCTTATATTTCTCATTAGTTCATGTCAGATATTGCTGTGGATTGACGCAAAAATGAGATGACTGGTGCCCATGCCTGGAAACCCATAGACAGCTTGTTATTTTAACCGGCGACCTTCTAGTCATTAGTCAATACAGTTTTGGAGCGATCTTCAATTATAGGCCTATATGTAGGTCTTGAATTATATTCTCTACGGCTGGGTGCTCTAGGCAAAATATTGATAAGGTTTTGCAAATCGAAAACGTAAATTGTATACAGAGTGGATTAATATGTGGTGAAGTAGTTGTGTAAATATTATTGGTGTGTGTTTGGTTTTGGTTACTTCTGTATGTTTGGGTTACGGAAGATAAATTTTGGTTCCGTGATGACAAGACAAATTTTTAACGGTCTGTTGAATTTGCATCAGGGACCTTTGCAAAATGAGAACTGCCTTGCCCTCTCAAAGATGAAATCCAGGACTGGAATAGTAGGCCTATAATTTGGTTTTACCCATACACTGAGTAAAGCACTGTAGTGTATACTCAGTACTTTCCCCCGAGTGCTGTGAAAAAAATTCACCTGCTACATTATTACTAGGGTTGGATACATGAACTTCTAGACTTACTAAACCACTGAGATTACCCGGTAGCTACAACTGTCTCTGCAGTTTGAATCCTATATTTAAGCAGAGGGTACGGTACACAAAACATGGTATAGGCCTACTGCAAACCAAATAACATTGTACATGATCTTCTCTACACATAATCAGCGTACTCTGCACATAAGCAGGCCTGATACTTCACGGAGGTAACAAAGGCAATTGCCTCCGTGCCCCCTGGTCACTGCCTTGGTGCCCTTACAACACTGTATAGTAGGAATTCACAATTTCCTCATAGGGTGCCCTTTACCAAGAAGAAAATGCCTTGGTGCCCTTGCCCTTTCGAAAATGAAGCACACAGGCCTGCATGAGCGAATAAAATTACATCCATATTTTAGGAATGGCATTAACATTATCAATCAGAAAAAAATAACATATTAAAGCAAGTTTGTCCCTGTTGAACATGTGAACGTAGTAAAGACTTATCTCTTGGGAATGTCTCACCTTCAGTTTCAATTACATCTTGGCCTTGGGATGAGGGTACAATGTAGAATAAAGAAGATGGGCTTCATCCTTGGCCAGTCTGGAGGTGGGCACAGACAGTGATCAGGGATGAGAAGTTTTAGACTTATTTATCAGAATTCAGACTTTTGAAGTGAGCCTGGTGAACAGGTGAAGAAAACAGCAAATATTTTTTCCCCGCCAAAACGCCATGAAGTTTATAGGTTGTCGCGGCTGGTACCCTGCTCATAGATGTGACTGTGACTGCACATCAGATATTTTGCACAGTTGTTATGTAATGTATTGTGACTCAATTATAAATTAGATGTTATTTTTCGTTTACAGGTGTTATTGATGGGGAAGAGTGGGTCGGGAAAGACCAGCATGAGATCCATTATCTTTGCTAACTACATCGCTAGAGACACGCGCAGATTAGGAGCAACCAGTAAGTTGAAAATTATAATCCAAATTGATAGCTAATTAATCCAAGTTGTTCAATCCATTTAAAGTTTTTGGAACCGTTCGATTGTTTCATCCTATATAAATGTAGATAAAACCAACTTGTGAAAAATTAATTTCGAAAGGTGGTAGTGTTTTTGAGATCACTGAAAATCAGGGGCCAATTTCATAGAGCTGCTAAAGCAAAAAGAATTGCTAAAGCACATAAAAAGCTTGCTTATTTTACACATGTTACTGACCAATGCTTGTGACTGGTATTTAGCTGTTGTTTACTGAGCATAACAATTGAGTGGAGTCTTGGCCGATTGTCTGATTTTACTAAGCAAGGATGTTTTTGCTTAAAGCAAAATGTTTTGCTTAAGCAGCTCTTTGAAATTGGGCCCTGGAGCAGTTAGCCGGGCTATGGAATAATCATTCTTAACTGGAATACAACATTTGAGAAACCTTTTATGCATGAAGTGTTTTTTTCAGATTGAAATGTTTTTGAATCCCTTTCTCTAAAACCACATTCCTCAGAAGGGAACCATTTCTGAGAATGTAATACATTATCAACAGCTGCAGTGATTTCTACCAAGTAAGTCTTTGGTCTTTTTTGGAGAAATTACCTAAGGTATATATGCTGCTTTTATGGAAGAGACCAACTTCTTCCCTTTGAATTTATTGAACCAGTTTTGTAAATCTACAGCTGCTCTCATTTTCAAGTTGTCATTTTTGTACTGATTTATATTTAACTAAATCCATTTATTTATTTATTTTCTTCTTCCACATCAGTCGACGTCGAGCATTCCCATGTCAGATTCCTTGGTAATCTGGTCCTAAACCTTTGGGATTGCGGTGGGTAAGTCCTGGCTAACACTCAAGACGAGAATAAACTCTTATATAGGATAGAATTTTGCAGGAAATCTTAGCCCCCTTGGGCGGCTTAACACTCTGACGCTGTGATGGAAATATTATCTTATTTCAGCAAAGGTTTTCTTTTTTTGGAGGTTGTTGTTTGTATATGGGGCTTGGGTTTGAGAATTGATGGGGAAGGTGATGTTTGTTTGTGGGTTTTAGTCTGTCTGTCTGTCTGTCGGATGTTGGTTTGTCTGTGGTGAAAATGCCATGATTGTTTCTAAACAGTGTAGATTTGTTGTTTATTTATTTTGTCATTATGCAGATATTTGTTTAAAGAAGCTTGGTCTCATTGTCTTGCCAAGTTAACCCCCAAACGTCACGACACTTCTTGTTTCGTGTTCTTGAGCAAGGCTCTTTATCATAATTGCTTCTCTCCACCCAGGAGTACAAATGGGTGTCGGCGAGAGCTGATGAGTAACCTGTGATGGACTGGCATCCTGTCCATGGGCAATAGAAATATTCTCAGTTGTTTAAAGACATTGGACACTATTGGTAACTGTCAAAGACCAGCTTCCAACTTGGTGTACGTGTATCTCGCATCAAATAACAAGCCTGTGAAAATTTGAGCTCAATTGGTTGTCGAAGTTGCGAGATAATAATGGAAGAAAAAGCACCCTCGTCAGACAAAGTTGTGTGCTTTTAGATGGTTGATTTCGAGACCTCAAATTCTAAATCTGGGGTCTCAAAATCAAATTCGTGGAAAATTACTTCTTTCTCAAAAACTATGTCACTTCAGAGGGAGCCGTTTCTCACAATGTTTTATACTATCAACCTCTCCTTATTACTCGTCACCAAGTAAGGTTTTATGCTATTTTATTTTGAGTAATTACCAATAGTATCCACTGCCTTTAATGCCAAGGAAACAGATAAACAACAGCCTGATTAACCATATTGGCTCGGGACAGACTTTACTTTTCTTTTTACTTACATACCTGTTCCCCAAGAAATCCCCCTTTTACTTTGCCTGACCATTTAACCTTTTCCTTACCAGGCAAGAAGCTTTTATGGAGAATTACTTCACCAGTCAGCGAGACAACATTTTCCGCAATGTGGAAGTCCTGATCTACGTATTTGATGTTGAGAGTCGAGAATTGGATAAAGACATGCATTACTATCAATCGTGTCTGGAGGCCATCTTGCAGAACTCACCCGAGGCTAAGATCTTCTGTCTCATCCATAAGATGGACTTGGTGCAGGAGGATGAGAGGGATCTGGTGAGTGAAACAAAATAAAAAATAAAATTATATCGTACTCTTGAGGTTGTACAAGTAATACTTTCTTAAAAGGGTTTAATTTCTTTTGTAAAACATTTTTTGGCCACGACATGAATCCCTACTCACTTTGAATGATCATCTACATGTATGTATTATAATTTACCTGTAGAAATTTCAGCTTCAATAGTTGTCAAGTTTTTTGAGAAAAAAATTGAAAAATCACATAGCAATGTTTTCAGGAGAGTCACGTAAGTCCTTTGTATATGCTATTTTTCATCTCACTGGGACAAGAACAAAAATTGTGATTTTTTTTGTAATTCCTCAAAAACTAAAGAACACTCCAGCAAGTAATGTTTTAAGGGAAGCTTTCTACCAACATTGTCTTTATGGAGACTGTTGTAACTATTTGGGGTTGAAATTAAAATTGGTTGTGATATTTATTTTTTTTGGCACGTAGATCTTTCACGAGCGCGAGGAGGATTTACGGCGTCTCTCTAAGCCATTATCATGTACCTGTTTCCGGACCTCCATCTGGGACGAGACTCTCTACAAGGCATGGTCCTCTATAGTCTACCTTCTCATCCCCAATGTACATCAATTAGAGACAAATCTTAAGCAGTTTGCGGACATCATCGACGCAGACGAAGTCTTATTATTTGAAAGAGCAACGTTCTTGGTAAGATTTTATGCAAGTTTGCCTCAAACAAGGCTATTCACTCTTGGTGTAAGGGGCTTCAAAGAAGAAAATGACTAGACCAAGCTAGTCGAAACATTGAGACCAATTAAGAACTCACTCGCTAAAGCTAAAGTACATACAAGCAAGACTGTATTTTTCCCAAACGAGTCTCTCCGAAAATATACTCCACGGTAATAGAAAAGTCTCCTGAATCCCCAAAAATCTACTCCATGGTTGAAGAATATATTGCAAGACGAGTTCTCAAAAGAATATAATCTACTTAGCTAGTAGATACACACATGGTGTAACCGCAAACCAAATATATTACAAATTGTATGGGCCTTGTCACATTACATTGAAGCTAATCGTTTTGTTCAAATTGCAGGAGAATAAACACATAACAAAAACAAACACGTCAAACCCAATACTGGTTTGATTAAATATCATCAAAATTCAGGAATGAACTAAAATTAACTCTGCAAAAATTGCACTTGAAAGCTATCAAATACAATGGCATTTTACATCGTTTTAACCCAAAGTAGAGACTGATTTATATTTTTCCCAAGGACTCTATCAATGAATGGATCACAAAACTGAATTTAAACCTTCACTTGGGGTCTTTTTTTTAAGACCTCACTCAAGAGCCATTCTCAGTTATCACCATTTTAAATCTCTGTGTTTACTCTCAATATTTTGTTAACCCACCCAACCTTTGGATTACAAAACAACTATTTTCTTCCCTTCTTTCTATTTTTATTGACAGTCAAACCATCAAACTCACTGGCCCACATTTTCTTTAAGAAACAAAAATCAAAAATGTGAACACATTGACAAATTCTGAATGGCCTGTAATTATCAGTTTTTTAATTTCTATACTTTTCCTCAATATTTGTTTAACCCACCCAACCTTTGAATTACAAAACATCAATTTTCTTTCCTCCTTTCTATTTTTATTGACACACTCATTCACACTCATTCACCCACATTCTCTAGACGGAAACAAAATCGATACATTGATAAATTCTGAATGGCCCGTAAGGTTAAGTAAAAGGTTAATTTCATTATCTAGTCGGCATGGAGTACGCTTGATTACTCTACATATGGCCACAGTGTGTAATATCCTCATGTCTGCGCATAATCCAATTTCTAGCTGCTCTCGCTCATTACTTCCATCAGTCCGTATTGAAAGACGCGATACGCTCTTTGCAAAATTTTTGTAAATTCCCGGGTGATGGAAGAGGAGGGGGGGTGGAAATGTGGGGGATATTATTAACTCTTTCCACTCCTACCGGTCACTAGCGACTGATTTAAATCCCATCAGAAAAATTGTTGTAAAACACATTTTTAGACAGGGAAAAGGTACATTTTGGGGGTTGGCCATTTGCAAAATGGCCAGTTTATCACATGGTGCATGAAGGGGTTAAATACTCGCTTCGTTCTGGCTCCTCACCAGTCCTAGTTGTTCCCAGGTTTGGGAAATTTCATTTCGGTGACCAGGGCCGAACTCTGCGCTTACGATCACGATTCCCCGCTTGCGTGCAAGTGCCGAATTTCTGCGCTAGCCTTGTGAGCGTAGAATGCCTAGTAACACGGAGTACGCACGCGCAGAAGCCAGAATTTGCCGCTAACCAGTGAAATACGCTTGCTGCAAGCACATAATTCCTTGCTTCCGTAAGCGCCGATTCTGTGTTTACGGTAAGCAGAGCCATGAAATTGGGCCCTGGTCT
Source organism: Asterias rubens (assembly GCF_902459465.1). Lineage (NCBI taxonomy): Eukaryota > Metazoa > Echinodermata > Asteroidea > Forcipulatida > Asteriidae > Asterias > Asterias rubens. Next base: position 2,327,315 of record NC_047074.1, read on the forward strand.
TTTCCCACATTGGATTTGTACTACACCCAATTCTATTTGGAAACTTTCAAAACAGAGCTAGAAAAATCTTGTTTTTCTAGTTTGAAAACTTTCACATCAAAGACCTTCTGGACAGGCGTTCGGTGTGGTACAGCTGAAACCTGAGCCATGTTTTCAAAAATGGCCCATGAATCGGTTTTGAATCAAAGGCCATATTGGAATTGGCATCTGTGGCTACGGCTCGGACTACCTTAGCAAACACCCTTAAGAACAGTCTTACATATAGCAGTATCTGCAGCTGCCAGTTTTGATACGTATTTAAAGTAAAACCCCTCTTTAATTGGGACTTTAATTGGGACTTTAATTTGTCTGTGATTGTTTTAGGTAATCTCACACTGCCAGAGGAAGTCACAACGAGACGTTCATCGTTTTGAGAAGATTAGTAATATCATCAAACAGTTTAAGCTTAGCTGCAGGTAAGAATGTAGTTGTCATTAGACTTAGTGTCTGTCTAGACTGTTTTTTTTTTCTTTTCTTGGCTGCGGGACGCAGGACTTAGCATCCTATTATTTGGTTTTGCCCTTACACCGATTTGTGTAAGCATTTTATACTCGGTACTTTCCCCCGAGTTCTGTGAAAAAAAAATCACAAGCATACTTGGGTGGGATTCGAACCCACAAAACTTTGCCAATCTAGAGCAGATGTCTTACCAACTTGACCACCAAGATTTCCCGGTAGCTAGATCCAATATATTACCAGCAGGTACTGCAACGATTTTGCATATTAAGACTTGGGATTAATGACATTAGATTTGATGGAATTGATTTGTTTTCTTTTGGCAGTAAACTTGCAGCTTCATTTCAAAGTATGGAAGTTAAGAACTCGGCATTTGCAGCTTTCATTGACGTCTTTACATCAAATACATACGTCATGGTCATCATGTCGGACCCTACAATACGTGAGTATTCGTAACTAAAAAAAACCTATTTTCTAGTTTATTTGTTCTGCAACATTAGTGCCAAACCTTTAAGAATACCAGCGCATTTTAAGTGTTCTTATCATCATCATTACAGCAACAGCCAAAGTCACTTGATTAGGACACAGCTCGAGATATATTTGTTGTCTATTGAAATAGAGGGAGTTGGCAATTTTCGCTCGGCCCCAGCGTCCAGTCTATCCAGGACTGCTGGGATGGGCTAATCGCTTGCACAGATTCTTGTTCAGGAAGTACGTCATGAGTACAGTGCATAGAAACATGTGCAGTGTGAGTGTGATGCATGGTGGGACTGCGCATTATTAAACCAATGACAGTGCATGATACGTTTGCCCATCCCAGCTCCTTAAAGGGTCTATGTAACTTTGTAGGACAAAAAACACAATGTCCACAGATTTACACCAAACTTACACAGTTTGAAGATAATGATAGCAGAAAGCTTCCCTGAAAATATAACGTGCTGAGGTGCTGTAGTTTTGGGGAAGTGAGTAAAACAATGTCACGAAAATAATTTTCGTCTCATGAGACGAAAATTATGAGCATGTAAAAATGTATTTTCATGACATTGTTTTACTCATTTCTCAAAAACTACAGCACCTCAGTGAGTAATATTTGAAGGGAAGCTTTCCACTATCATTATCTTCAAACCCTGTAAGTTTTATGTAAATCTGTGGACATTTTGAAAAAGTACCCAAATCCTTTAAGGTAAAGCAAGGCACTGGGGACGAGCGAATTGGCATTGTAACTAACATGGCTAGTCTTGGCCAAAAGAGGGCAGTATTTATATCTAAAGGTGATTGCAGTAATAAAGAATGCCAAGTCCACTGTGAAAATCTGATTTGCTGCACTCAAAATGTCCAGGATGAACATTTGAATAATGTCATGTAGCTGGTAATAATGCCTGGCATAGTCTCAGTCATAACTACAGTGGATGATATTGATATCAAACAGTAGGATGGTTAATTTACCTTGATTTGTCCGGTTGATTGATGGTGATGTTTTGTTTTCCTCCACCAGCCTCTGCCACAACGTTGATCAACATCAAGAATGCTAGAAAACACTTTGAGAAGCTGGAGAGAGTAACGGATAGTCCCATGGTCACCTAAGCTGACCTACCTCCGACTACGCGTTCTTATATCTCATCCTAAAACTAAATAGAAAGGTTAGCTTTGTTCCCATTGGGGAACTCTGTACGCACATGCCCATTAGTGTCACTATTTGAACATACAGTTAGCGTTGGTTTGTTAACACTCATTACAAAGTGGCTTAGCAGGATAATATACTAAGCTATTAAGCAGATTTGTTGGTGGTTAACATCTTTGCTGGAATAATTTATTGGGATCCCCCCTTGTGCTCAACCCCATATGGTGTCTCAACACCCAAACTGATCTATTCAGGTTCTTAATTAACCCCACGTACATGCCTTGAATTTCATCTTGGAAAGGGTAAGGCCATTTTCATTTTCCATTTCCAAAGAGTACTTCGATTGTAAATGCTTGAAGTCTTTGAGAAACTTTTTAAGGGGGCACCAGGACCATGGTATCAAAGGCCATGGCCTATGTGTAATTCCAGGTCTGCAAGCAGGCATTATTTGTGCCATCATTTCGCTTTGCGTCGACATCAATGGCCGAATGAGGCCTTTGATTTATAAATAATATGCCCGCCATCCAGCAAGGTCATGGACCTTGGTCCTCAAAAACATATCAAGTAATGTTTCTAGGAATCAAAAAGTACTTTTGAAATCCTGAGCGTTTCTTGAAACTTTTTTTAAAGTAAGATTTGTATAATATGTTTGGGAGATGAATAAAATAGTTAAATAATGTACAAATCAATTAATTTAGTTCATGTGTGGTTATCAGTGAGTTTGCTACTTGGAATTATCTGGGAAACGCACTTGACATGTATTTAAACATCCGTTTGGTTGAGGTTATGCACCTACATGTAGTCATGTTGTTGGAAAGAAAGGTTGCTCTTAGCGTTGTACGAGGCCCGTTAGCATGAACATGCCCGGTTGCATATTGATGGAACCGGCCACAAGCTGGCCAGGCACGCATCATGTGCACAGCTACACATGTACAAGCTTAGGCTTGATTGGCCTCACTAGATTTTGCATTAGTTGCCAATAGAGGGCGCTATATCAACTGGCTTCGGGGGGGCTGGGCAAGTCTTAGAGGTTCATTTTGATACAGATGTGTGTTCTCCAGGAATTGTGTATTATGATGTTGGCAGGAACGTTAACAAAACTAATGTCACCAGTCAAGACTGGTACTAGCCCTGATACAAAGACTGGCATCTTACATGACGCCAGTCTCTGTGGTACTGCACTGGCCCCGCCGCACTTGTTATAATGCTGTAACATGTACATTCAGGCCTTGAAATTCCTTCTTGAAGGGGCACAGCAATTTTTCTCTGGTTGGGGCACTTCTATGTGGAAAATTAAAATTTGAATGGGAACTTTGCAAAAGGCACCACAGCAAATGCACAGTACACCATGGCAATTGCTATTTGAGCTATAGGTTATTTTGAGGCATGTATATTTGTACCGGTACATTTACATGTAAGTGTAGCCCAGTGAACTCCACCATTGTATACAGCATAACTTTGTGCACGTACATCATGACAAAAACCTAAATTCTTCTCCCAATTCGAAAATGATCTTAGGATTTGCATTTTATTTTAATACTAATTACTATATTTGTTTTCCTTCTCATTCTTGCTTGTGTTTCACGATAAAGGAATAAGAATTGTTAAGCTGTCTGGTACAGTTCTCAACAATCGTTATTTATTCTAAACTTATGTAATTTGTTTATATTTTGGTTGAGCGTTTTGAGGAATATTTTACCTCAAAACACCTTTTAAAAGCTATCTTTTTAAAGGCAGTGGACACTATTGGTAATTGTCAAAGTCTAGCCTTTACAGTTGGTGTATCTCAACATATGCAAAAAAAATACAAACCTGTGAAAATTTGAGCTCAATCGGTCATCAAACTTGCGAGATAATAATGAAAGAAAAAACACCCTTGTCACACAAAGTTGTGTGTGTTAAGATGGTTGATTTCGAGACCTCAAGTTCTAAATCTGAGGTCTTGAAATCAAATTCGTGAAAAATTACTTCTTTCTCGAAAACTATGGCACTTCAGAGGGTGCCGTTTCTCACAATGTTTTATACCATCAACCTCTCCCCATTACTCGTCACCAAGAAAGGTTTTATGCTAATAATTAATTTGAGTAATTTCCAATAGTGTCCACTGCCTTTAAGCAAAGATAAAACTGCCTTTTACTTAGGCCCTGTCCAGATTGGCAGCTATGGCTATAGACCTTCATCACGGTGCACCCATCTTGAATTTCTCCCATTGACATCAATGTAACCAAACCGAGGCTGGAAGAACAAAATAGTCTGGTTCCTATTTGAAAAAATGATCATTGGCATTCATTTTGGTTATTCGATACGAGGAACATGACCAAAATGGCTACAGCTGGATTGCCACATTATCATGCATTAGCAATACCCTTAGCAGCAGCCATAGCCATAGCTGTAGCCACTTATTCGGATACGGCCTTAGACTTGGTTGTGTTCCAATTCCATTGATTTGTTTTTCTTCTCTGTGAATGGGAGAAGCTGAAACGTGAGTGTTGTAATAAAATATATAGAAAAATTACATGCTTTTGAAGTTTGTAAATCATCTTTCATTCATTGTTTGTGTTATTTTAAAAGTTTTTATCAAGTTATAAACTAGAAGGGAACTTTGTTTGAACAAACACAAATTTACTGCAGCAGGACTTGGACCAACGACCTCCGGAGCAACGTACTCCCTACCAACTGAGCTATCCAGCCCTTTGTTGGCAGTCTCCCCATTAATCAACATCTTTGTTCGGGGGTGCAAGTCAGAAGCAGTAAAAATGTTAGATGCAGTGTGGCCAGGGATCACAGCCAAGTTTATGACACAACCTGGGAAAGTTTTTGATTACCAGTAAGTTGTTATGGCTCTGTTTACCTTTTGTGAAAAGCTTTCGGTTGCAGAAAATGTGCGCAGGGATACGTCATGTTACCATAGAGTATCTGTCCTTACTCTATGATGTTACTGTGCTGGCCAAGCAGTCTAGTGCTTTGTGGAATTGGTTACCTGTCATGACACTTGTGTCTTTGAGCAAGAACTTCTGCGCTAGCCTTGGTACGCTGAGTACGCACACGCAGAAGCAAAAATTCGCCGCTAACCTGTGAAATACTCCCTGCTTTCGTAAGCGCAGATTCTGTGCTTACGGTAAGCAGAGCCATGACATTGGGCCGTGGTGACATTGGTGCAAGGGGGTCACTATATCATAAGCAAGTATAAAACAACTTTATGTACACAATGTGGCATAATTGATGCACTAGCTTTGTAAAAATCAACGGTTCGATGAAGAAATCTGTACACAAAAATACAACAAAAGTGTCATCATAACATTTTCTTATCTGATATGTTCAACATGTACGAATGTATTCTCAGAAAGAAAGTTGTCCTTCACATAAACTTTTTGTCAATTTATAAAAAATGTGTGAACATTTCTTCAAAAAGTTGATAAGAATGGCAAAATTCAATTCTCAAAAAAAAAGAAACTTACATGAAGCTTGTCACTTCGGCTTTAGACACACTGTGAACTTTCTTCACTACAATCTGGGTTTCTTTATCAATCAATCATGGGGGGCACTCTTGGGTCACTAGCGGAAGACCTGTCAGCACTTTGAACGGTCACGCAGCATGCACTTTATACTTTCAGTCCATTTCTGTATAGAAAACTCACACAAATCAAATTCAGATCTCAACAAAAAATGTCCTTTAAATAGAGCCTTTATTAACAGCAAGAGACAGGGAGGGAGCCTACTGATGGTAGAGGCTTAACAATCAAAAATACTTTACATGATGCAACAGAAGAGATGATGTTATTTACAAAAAGAAATGGTCTCAGTAACAAAACGGAACCTTGTATACAAATATCTGAATATCCTGGGTTTTAAAATTAGTTCCTTCTTGTATTTCTTCTTAGGATACGTGTACTTTTCAGTGAACTTATTTTACTTATAATTTTCTAGTTCTGCTCTGTTAAAACTTAACTACCAATATCACCGTAAGTACTATAGTGTCTACCACAGCTGATATCAGTTTAAACATGGTATACATGTATATGTTCAACCATAATGATATGTAAACAGCATAGTAACCAGATAATCATGTACAAGCCTTCCTCCAAAAAAACAATTCGGAAACTGCATAACAATAATAAACCCCTTCCATAACACAAAACCCTAAAGGGACGTGGAATACTGCAGGAACGCCGAGGTCTGGGACGAGCACAAAGAACAGACATCGTCCAATGACTTGCCTCAGTGACTTGCCTTAGTGAGGATGCCTTTAAAAGTGCGACGTCATATGCAAGGGGCTTATACAGTAATGCTTTATCTGAATTGGTGGCTTCAGCTACGGCTGTTTCTATGGGTGTTGCAAAGGACATCCTATACTCCAATGCACAATGATGCAGCCATAGCCTAAGCGGTAGCCACAAATTCGGATCTTATACTAATCATCATAACCATGGTTTAGTCAGGGTAACCATGGATGGATTTCACAAAGAGTTAAGACTTGTCTTATCTCAAGTTAGTACGAGCTACTCATCCTAACATAGGACCTACGTTTTTAATATCTCCTAGGACTAGTCCCAAGTAAGGACTACATGTAGTACTAACTCTTTGTGAAATCGACCCCATGGATTCAATAGTCTTTCAATTGGTTAACAATTAATTTAAACAATTCTTAAAACAGTGTGGTGGTTCGCGTACATTATCCTGATAACTAGGCAAATCAAATAAACAGATAAAACTTTTAAAGACTCTCTGATGAAATAGTAGGTGATTTTAACTGAGAGTAACTTGCATATGCTAATATCTATCACTTTGCTGCATAACTTATTAATTATGGAATAACCTGTAATTGGAGTTTTTAATGAACTCAAAAAGCTTAACAGTTTCAAATATGTTAACGTACAAAATAAAAATTAATACTTTGATGATGTTTCTATGGAAACAAGTCCAACATGTACTTGAGAACACTTTTCAACAATCTTCCCCCTTTTTCAAATGACCAGCAAGTTTCACTAGAGGGCGCGAATCAATTAGTCTTCACCACAAGCTTATTTATTATGGTACCAGAGGCTTCTTTCCCAAACATTTGCTTAGGCTCCTACTCCAGCTGACCAAAGTCTAGAAACAGCCCCTCCAAGTTTAGGCTTGTGGACAAACCACTGAGCTTTCTAATAATTTTTGTTTTTACCAGCATAGCTTAAACAGTGCCCTCTTGTGACCATACATGTATATACACCAGCCTGATTACAATCTGTACAAATGCAATTCACAATTTCAACTACGCCTGGTTAACACTATAACACTGAACAACACTTGTTTTTGTCAAGAATAAACAACCAGGAAAAATACTGGGAAAAATAATGAAGTGTAATAAAGCGAAAGTCATTTACATGAGTAACGAATGTGTACAACCCTCTGATTTATAAAGTCACTTTTTTTTTCAGACAAAAGAAAAGGAGTGTGACTTATCAATGGGAGACTTTTGGTGGCAGCAGACTTACCAGGTAAAATCCATTGTTCTCAGAACTATGCAAACAATGAAAATTTACCTGGTAAGTCTGCTGCCACCTAGCGTTCCAAAGTCTCCCATTGTAGAAACAAAACAAAATGTATCTCAACAAAATGGAATTTTTGCAGAACAACGATGCCAGGGCAAAGTGTCATCAAATTTCTCACTGGACAGATTCGCTTAGCATGGAAAAGTCACGCTAAGCAGAAGAAGCCTGTCATCAGTCAAAAAGGCCTTATGCTTCTACCTTGTCCACGCCATGTTTGCACCAAAATTACTTTGTATAGAGACACATTTTTCATTTGACATGCAGAGGCTAACCAACATTCTGTAAATTTGTCGCCTCATAAAACACTTTCTTGCCACAGTGAGGTAACATGTACAACACAGTATGCCCTCCTTTCTTACATATTATTTAAAATCAAAAGTGCGACAAGTTTTTTTTTTTACACACACACTTTTTCTGAACAAGGTCTAAAATACATTTAAAATCCATTTTCAAGTACACATGATTTTTTTAAACTTTACTTTTATCTACCCTGTGAACATCCGACCACCGGCAGTTTTGTTTCCCGTATTTTCTTTCTGTGCTTAACTCCGTCTCCCCACACCACTTTTTGTCCATCCCGCACAAAAATTAAAGGCTTTATATTACAGTGCACATATGACAGCCAATAATCTGTTCTTCCCAAAAAACAAAACATAGTTTGAATAAGTTACACAATAATCTAGTTTCGACTACAGCAGCTAGCTTAACCCCAAAAAAACAAATAATACAAAAACTTTACCACATTTTTTAGTTGTAAGTAGTAAATAGTTACAAGTCATGTTTTGTTAAAATACCAACGGCGATTTCTCCAATCAGTTTACATCTCATCACGTTTACGCACATTCGCTTTCTCTCTCGCATTTACGCTCTACTTTGACGTGAATTTTTGTTTCTCTTTTTCTTTCTTTTTTTTTTTTTATTCTGTACATATTCACATTGTGTTAAACCATGGTGTCTATAGCAAAAATGGTCCACATTTTTTTAAGATTTCTTTTAAGTTATACAACTTGACGCAACACTTCTACACAATGCATTGCAAGACTACAAACATATGTTTGGTTAAGTACTAAATTATTTGGTAAAAAGCTTACAATGAGGTACATATTATTTACAACTGCGGGCAGTTTTGACTTCACCTCTTTTTAAATAAAATCCAAAACAAACTCTACAACTCCGGGGTATATCTTTTGAAAACCTCAAGATTTAAAAAGTAACATGGCCACACATATAAAAAGGCAGTTTTTTAAAACGAATTTCTCTTAAAGTTAAAAAAAAAACAGAGCAATATTTTTTCCAATTTGCTTTTTTTTCGCCAATTGTATGAAAAACCTTATGTGAGGATAACAGGGGTCGGGAAAATTTCAGTTACATGGATACTTGTGAACACTTGGATACCAGTGAATATTTGAACTGGCGAGATAAAATACAAAAAATAAAACCAATACAAAACAACATTTCTAAAAACCTGTGTCTATAAAATATAAGTAGAATGCATTCTTTGCATAGCTTCAGATTTAAAAAGAATATCAAAACAAAATTTCCTCCGGTGTTTTTTTTTCTCTCGTAGGTAAATTAAAAAATTGTCCAATCAAAAGGCAGGCAAAAGATGGGTGATGTACTTTTTTAAACAACTCTTCTTGTACTATTATAATATTTCTTCATGCAAATTTATTATCATTTTGGCACCATTTGAATGCAAATGTAAAAATCATGATTTGAAATTCACAATCGTAAAAATGATTGAAGATTTTAGCGGACTTTATCAGACTGATTGTTTCTTGAAAATGTGGGGTTTTTTTTGCAGTTGTTTTTACTAATGGTTATTGTTTTGCAAGAATTGTTTGTCTCAATTGTACAAACAGTCTCATTTAACTTAAAATGTTTGTCAAATATCTAGCAAGATGTAATATTTCTATGTGTAATTTCTTCTAAGCGAATCTAACATGTTTATAACAATCACACATAATTTGCAAACTTTAGCAAAGAACTACCAAAATTACTTCTAGGTTTTTGATTTATTGTTTCCAAAAAATTGTGATACTTTTTTTCAAAAAGAATTTATGATTTGGCAATTTTTATAGTAGGATTGTACAAATTAGCTTTATAAAAACGAGCTCAAAACTGCAACAACTCACATGAAGATTTCCAAACATTTAAACACTTAAGCTCTAAGACCATATCCCAATCTCACAAATCTGTCAAGTACACAAATTTGCTAAGCTGAGAAAAAATCTTGCTTAGCAGATACAGGTTACCAGCCAAAATCTAATGTAATGTACATTACTTGTGACTGGTATCCGGCTTATTTTCACTAAGCAAATTTAATTGTTAAGCAAGTTTTTCTGAGCTATAAGACTCAATGTGATCAATACATATTAAATACTTGCTTTAAAAAAAATCATTTTTAGTAAAAAATTACATAAATTACGCTTAATTGAGTGCGCTTAAAATAATCCAATGAATCTTTCAGAAGGAACATTTATTTGTTTACTTAAGTAGTAATTTTATTTGATATGATCAAACTGTTTTAAAGAGATATGAAAAAAACAGAGCGCTTTACAACGCACATTATTGGATGTTCTAAAACTCTAGCTGTTTGGTCGAAATTACGGAAGGGTCAAAAAAGGTCACATTTATTCATTATTTCTGTTTAAGGTCGAAAGTGAACTTGCAAATATTGGTTTTAAATACTTGTTAAATGCATATAAGCACTCCGGCTGCAGCATGTTATTTTTTTCTTACAAAGAGCTTCCACTTATTTTTTTACAAAAGAACTACTTCTACCACAAGGGCTACTAATCTTGACATTATTAGGAAAAAAATAAGAAGAAGAATTTTTTTACGCTAATTTGTTGACCTACTTACAAGATTAATATGGATTATGAGGGAAGAATAAATCCCTAGGTGAGCTTTTTCTTTTTCTTCGAAAAAATTCCAGTGCAAAATTCGCCGAGATGCTGTTTGTGACGTGATAACTACAAAAATAAAAAATAAACCCGACATTTAAAACAAACAAACATCTACAAACAATTCTGAAATAATAATATACCCTGTGGCTACCAAAGTAAACGGAACGTTAAAACGGTTGTTACACACACGGAGACGACCCATCGAGTTGCATAACTGATGTATAACGACGAGGCATCGTTCGGGGGTTTAATCGTCGGCCTGTAGATGGGATCTTCTATATCGGTGAACGAGACGTCACCGGGGTTGACTGTGACGTCATTACCGTCACCGGAACCGCTACCGCTGCCTGATCCGCTGCCATATCCTTCAGCTATTTTGCAAAAGAGGAGAAAACATGACAGTTAGAGATGATGAAAACAGGAAATGTTTTTGTGATTGTTTTTTTTTTATTTGAGAAATGTTCCGTGATGCGATGATGCAGGAAGTGTTGACGGAAACTTATCCTAGAAATATGTTCTTATGGTTTGAAGGCGATGTATAAAACAATAATCTCGTACTTCCTTTAAAGGTTTAATTGATCTGCTTTCCAAGAACCAAAAATGATATGAAATTTAAACAATATTTTACACCCAAAAAGAACATGTTAATGAGAGCAAAAGGACCTGCCCAGAAAAAAATCAATGTCTACCAATGTGTGAAAAGAACATGCAGGCCTGCAATTTCATATCTTTTAGAGGGCTAGTCCATTTTCATTTTGCAAAGGGAACTTCCATTGGAAAATCTTTAAGTCTATGTGAAACTTTTGACAGAGTCACCAAGGCCACGCCCAGGACTGCAGATGCCATGGCCTATGTGTATTTCCAGGCCCGACATGTCATGATTTGGACATGACACTAACATTTTAAATAATTCATTATATTTATGTATATACAAGTTAAACAAAAGTTAAAATGCAGAATTTCCAATCTTAATCTGGAATTCAGAGACAGTCTTAGGTTCACATTCATCAGTGTTAAAAAAAAAACTCTCTCAGCTTTAATATCAGACAGATATTAATTAATGCAATTGGACCTTGGGGCAGAAGGCATCTTATAAGATCGGCAAAGTCTCATCAGCAGAGATGCTATCTAGGTCATGTTTGAACCAGACGAGAAATGTTTTCCATTCCGACGTTTCCACGTCAACACTAGTCTGGACATTACAAATAACTCTGTTCAACGCCCAGAGGACTATGATGGCAAAGTTTTTCCGCAAAGGTCTCGAGCTGTTTGGGATCCTCATGACTATGTTTAAAGGCACTGGACACGTTTGGTAATTGTCAAAGCCCGGTATATTCTCACTTGGTGTATCACAACATACGCATAAAACAACAAATCTGTGAAAATTTGGACTCAATCAAAGTTGCAAGAGAATAATGAAAGAAAAAAACACCCATGTTGCACAAATTTGTGTGCTTTCAGATTCAGATGCATAATAAAAGGCTTCAGGCCTGAAGTGTTTTAATATTAGAGTATGAAATTACCTGTTACTAAAAAACTACATGTCTGTTACTTCAGAGGGAACCGTTTCTATCCATTGCTCGTTACCAAGTAAGTTTTTATGCCAACAATTATTTTTAGTAATTAACAATAGCGTCCAGTGCCTTTAAGTTCACTTTCCTAGCGTCTCACAAGAGTCTTATACGAAGATGTTATCTACTATGTTTACAGAGTATGACCGGCCACGATAGCTTGAAGCTGACAGATTAATTAATGACCAAAGCAGACTCTGCATGGATGACATTTGCAACCAGATGCCACATCTTATTAATGCAGCTTCACTGAGATGTTTTGGTCGCCCTTTATATCCCAATTTTATCAGGATAGACCTTAAAATGCCTGACACACTTAACTTGCTCTGGGGTGATTCAACATTTCCACAAGTCAAGAGAGAGTAACCTGTTTCATTCCCCCCCTTTCCACCCCCCCCTTTCCAACCCCCCCCCCCTCTCCCCCCCAAAAAGAAAGTACACAACAATGTTGATTTGACTTTTTTCCCCCAGCTGGTGGCTCATTGGGTATACTGTGTTTTGGCCAAGTGGTCTAGCGCATCAAATTCAAGTTCTGGTGGCTGAGTCATCATAATGTGTTTTGAATCTCGGTCCTGACATTCTTGTCCTTGAGCAAGACACTTGTTTCTATAAATGCTCCTCGGAGTTGTACATGTGTCCTGGCTTATGGACTTTACCATGTACAATGTATGAAGGGCACCAAGGCATTTTCTTTTTGGCAAAGGGCACCCTATGAGGAAATTGTAAATTTCTACAGGAGCATTTCAAGGGCACCAAGGCAATGGCAAGGGGCAACGGAGGCAATCGCCTCTGCTCCGTGAAGTATCAGGCCTGAGCTCACGCCCTACCAAAGGGGCTTCTGGGTTATCAACATAAGGTTTTGGATATCGGCGGCTAGAATCACGGAGCTATCATTCTATTTCCTTCAACCTGGACTAGAGAGGTATTAGAATCAAAACACTTCTGTCCCGTGCGAATTTCAACATAAACTGAGCCTGCTTTACCCATTGTGGCTCCAATGATTATTAGGGCATCCTATTTGGTCTTTGGAAAAATGTCGGGCACTAATTTGGGTTGACCAACTTATTCATTATGGTGTATGGCTTCATATATTGTTCAGGCTATTTAATCACCTCACAGGACAAAAAATCATGAAATCTGACTTAAGTCTGAATAGAATCATGCCTGGATTATCAAACGCCAACAGGAAATGTACTGTGCAAGTTATTTATGTAGGATGTCCGTAACAAAACAGCAAGTTGTCCACTTTCCTGTCACACATGTTCTTTAATGACTTTACGGTCCTTCAAACAATGTCAACTTCCCTTGAAGAATCACCCTTAAATGGTGCAACAGGGTAAGTCAGTTTCGATCACGCACAAATACTTACTGTCGACCCACTCAACATCTTCTCCGTTGAAAGCTCCAGTCAGTCTGTTGGTGATCGTCCGTAGAGAAGTGATGTGTTTGTTGATCAGGAAATTTGGCTGTGATGATTCCATGGCAACCTCTGGATTATGGACTTGATTGGCTATGCCGTTACCAACAGGTGGATGGTTGTAGCTAGTATGGTAAAAATAGATGACAATTATCAATTAGTATTAACAGGTGCATTTGCATATGAAAATGAGTAAAACCAAATAAATTTACAATCAAATGAATATGAAAAGTAAAGTACAACCAAATAAACCCCCCTTTAGTCATTGTTTTCATCCCATTCCAAACTGAAAGGGGCAAGGCGGATCTCATTTTGTAATGAGCACTTCCACTGGAAAATCTTCATGTCTTTTGGGAAACTTTTGAAGGAACACCAAGGCCAACCCCAGGGCAACAGATGTGCGCTTGTTCCACTGGAAACTCTTTATGTTTTGGGGAAACCTTTGAAGGGGCACCAAGACCAGGTGATGGCATCTGTGTATTCCAGGCCTGCAGATGTACTTGCAGATATAAACCGCCCAACTGATACTTCCCCATTTCCAAACTGATATCTCCCCGGCATCATACCCCTTCATCATACCCCTTCTCACTCACCTTCCTTTTGTCTGTCCATTCCAACAGATATCAACCACAGTGACATCGGCAGCGACGTCATCGCAAATCATATACGGCAGTAACGTCCAGAAGCCCTTGGTGTCTTTGATATGACCTCTGACATCCTTGATCAACTTCTCCATGCTGGTCGTGGTAGGCGTGATGGCAGGTGAGGACTGCTGCCCTCGACGCCTAGATGAACCTCCTTCTCTCTGTCTCTTGACGCTGCGTGCTCGCTCTCCCTCGATGCCGACATCGCGCTTTGAGATGCGTGGCTTACCGCAACCTTGGAAAACCTAAACACAGAAAGAGATTTAAGAAATCAAGACTAATTAATAATAATAATAATATTTAAATTTGTATTGCACCCCTTGGATACAATTGATCAAAAGCGCATTTAACACATGTTAAAATGCATAGAATGGAAGAAAAATATGGGGGAAAAACCTGATCACCAGGCCAGGCCAGTAAATCTGTTGCTAAAAGAGAACTAACATTTACTTTACAAAATATAGTCAGATCCCTGCTGGCATCGGCAATGTTAGATCTTTTTCAGGAGACAGACGCCTCTAACCCTACCTATTAACCCAACTCATCTTGATCTTAACAACATTCTCATCAGATGTTTGAGGAGGGGGGCATATTGTAGAAAGCTCTTCAGAAATGTTGTTTACTTCTATTTGGGATTTGGGTGTAAAAACTTCCTTAGCATCAGTGCTTTTCCACACATCAGTGTTGGGTACAAGTAATACAAATAATAGTGGAAAGGAGTTCGAGAAAATCTTTGTATTATTTCACTATTTCTTAACCAATACTTCCCCATGTTTAACTGCAGCCAAACTAATCTTCACACACAGATAAAATTGTATTAATTAATAATGAATGAACAGGAAAACCAAAGTATAAAAAAAAAATTTATTTAAAAATAACACTGCAGAAATGTCATCCTGCTTGAATGTACGGGAAAAATAAATAATTTATCTTATAGCCAGGGGTCGATTTCACAAAGAGTTAGGACTCGTCTTATCTCGAGTAAGAACGAGTAACTCGGTTTAACTTAGGTCTAGCCTTAAGGTCTGCATGCTACAGTGCAGGTTTGGGACTCGTCCTAAGTCCTAAGAGTAGTCTTAAGTTAGGAAGAGTTTTGTGAAATCGACGGCAGGCTCCAGACCCATCATGTCATTGTGCAATTCACTCACTGTGTCAGAGCAATCAAATCCTACATACTTCATGCTATTCATACATTATTCCACAGTAGAAAGCAAACTGTTCCTTAACAGAATCAAACAGAGAGCCCAAAAGAGCTTTCCGCAATGTTCAAACACTAAAAGCAAAAAATCCAGGAGTTTAGAGAAAGTCCTTGTGTTATTTCATTGTTTCTTGATCCCTTCCCAGGTGTAGCTAAACCGTCTTAAGTTTAAAGGACGGGGATTAAAATTCTCGGGTTTGTTGACCAAGTGGTATCTGAAACCCTGTCTTATTATAATCATTCCCATGCTAAAGTAATAGATGGATATCTACAACTCATTTAGCACCAGACTGTGAACATATTTGTTTCCATTACTTAAGTTTGCTTTCTGAAACCAAGTCTTTGGCTCAACACCTAGCTTAGGTTCTGACTGCATGTTTAAAGCTCCATGAAAAAAGTGCATCTTGCCGAGGCAAATACAGAGCCAAACCGAAGCTACGGTTTCAGTATTAGACTACAGGGGTGCGTTTTCTCGGTTGTAACCAATAACTGTTTCGGTTGACGTTGGGGTTGGTTAATCACTGGCCGTTGTCTAAAACAGTTATTGGTTTCAACTGCTAAAATACACACTAGGAACACTAACACAAGATGCCTACCAACATGTTTACTCCATGTTGACAAAGTATCTAGTAAGTTCAGAATAAAGCCCTATTCACGCGACAGCACTTGAACTGCGATCCCTTACTTAATTTTAGCACGGTTGTAAAATGTTGGTTTGACAATATTTTACAAGGGAACTTAGACAGTAAATTTGTTTACGTCCTTTCACACAAGGTAAAATTTTACAACAATGCTACAATTTAGCAAGGGACCCTTGCTAAATTTCTCTCATGTGAAAGGGTTTTAAGACTACAGGTAATCGCAGCATGTGTTGATTCTTTCTGATTCTTGCTGATAGAGCATTTCTCTATGATGATATGCACTCGTGAACAGGAATCAGATCAACAAGATGACACTCAAAACAGGCTACTACTAGTAATAAACACAAACTTTATGAAAACAAAACACCATTAGAAAACATACAGAAGCCTGCATTCCTGACCCAGTGAACTCTATTCATCATACCCATTGACCATGCCACTGTAATTGCCCTCCACCTTAACACTATACACTCTCCGGAAAGGAAAAGAAATCCTGCTATATTTTTCAATTATTCTGTTGGAGTGAACCTTTTGAGTGATAATCTATGAGGTACGCTGTTAATGCGTAGAATAAACAAGGATAGAGAAAGCAGAGGCCTCATGTATAGGTACAGTGTGAGGTCTCACGTTGGGGCTGAGTAATGGGAGGTGTACATGTACATGTATTTACTGCTGGTGATGAGTAATAATATGGGTAATAATATTGATAACTAATCGATAGTTGTACACTCTGGAAATAATACATGTTTCTTGAGAAAATACATGTACTTTAGCAGGTCCTAAACTTTGCTCTTGAAACATGTTGTAGGGAGGGGCAATCTTCCTCTGGGAAGGGGCACTTCGGTGAGGAAAATGTAAAGTTGTCTTGGAATCTTGCAAAGGGCACCACAGCAAAAGCAGAAGGCGCACCACAACAATTGCTGTGGATTATTTTGAGGCCTGCTTTAGCGATAACAAACTTCACTCAACAAGCTTTTTATTCTCAAAAGTGTATAAATGAAAGAAACAGTTACGAACAATTTTTAAAGAGAACATTATGAAATGATTTCTCTCAAATATTCCTATGACACACTTTCTCAAGAAGGCAGATTGAGTTTTAGGAATCAGGGAAATGCTTCTTGCCTTTTCTTGAAATCAATCATATCCTTAAACTGCAATAAATGTGAGATAATTGCATGAGCGATTACGACATTTGGCTTGCCTGAGCAGATCTTCCATTTGACTCTAACTTGAGAGAAATAATTCGAGAGAATGAGTGGGCACAAATTGCCAGGGGGAAAAAAGGGAGCAGGGGGCCTTCGTAAAGGAATTTCCCCACATCTCTTTGCAATGAGATCAGACCGTGTGTCGCAATGACACAATAGCAACACAATAGGGACTCCATTATACACGTTTTCCAAGGTTCCCTCATGTACAATTTATACTGACCGCAAAATCTAAAGAATTCCTGCGTTTTTAAAGGCAGTGGACACTATTGGTAATTAATCAAAATAATTATTGGCATAAAACCTTTCTTAGTGACGATTAATGTGGAGAGGTTGATGGTATAAAACACTGTGAGAAACGGCTCCCTCTGAAGTGCCATAGGTTTCGAGATAGAAGTAATTTTCCACGAATTTGATTTCGCGACCTCAGGTTTAGAACTTGAAGTATCGAAATCAACCATCTAAACGCACACAACTTCGTGTGACAAGGGTGTTTTTTCTTTCATTGTTATCTCGCAACTTCGATGACCGATTGAGCTCAAATTTTCACAGGTTTGTTATTTTATGTATATATTGAGATACACCAAATGTGAAGGCTAGTCTTTGACAATTACCAATAGTGTCCACTGCCTTTAAGTCTGTTTTCTTATATGTATCCACTTGGCTTCACCCCTCGACACGTGTTAAAGAAAATAACACAAAATGAGGAACTCCCACAAGGGTTTCTGAGTGAAATCTAAACTTTCTATTTGGTGCCTTTGTCATGTTTGTGTGGGAGCTTCAAAGGAAAATTACCCAATTATGATGTTTGATTTGGCAACTTTTACAAAAGGGTAGTTTCCCCCGGTGCCAATGGTGAAATGCAATCATATGGATGTATACCTCTTGTGAATTAAAACGTTCGGAGAATGTGTCATACAGAGAAACACTTCAGCTTTTCTTACAGATTGTTACACTAACATAAAGAAAGCACGGAAACCACAAACTTGCAAAGAGGAACAGTCACAGTGTACTTTGCTAACACTTAAAAAAAAAAAAAAAAAAAAAAAGCAATCAAAAAAATAAAGAGAAAACTGTTGAAAATCTCCTACAATAATTCCACACTTGATATTTGAGATGAATATATTTCAACTTTCACATATGCCCCCCAAAAATGTTCCACCTTTTTTCTTTTCTTACCCATAATTTTTTTGGAGAAAACCTAATTTAAGATCAACATTTATTCTTTCCCTCAAAAGTACAAGTACTTTTGCCTGTTTAACAATAACACAATTAAACTTTCCCCTATGTAAATGTCAATGTAGTGCTTAAAGAAAAGAAGAAAAAAAGTTCCACCTTTTTTGTCTTTTTTCTTTTCTTACCCTAACAAATGCCGGAGAATATTTCAGACAATATTTTTTTTTTAAAATGCTTTCCCTCAAAAGTACAAGTACCTAAGCATACTAGAATGTAACATTAATATATTTAAACTTTGACCCATGTCCGCACCAATGTAGTGCTTGAAGGGGAAAAAAAGTTCCACCTTTTTTGTCTCCTTTCTTTCCATACCCTAAGAGTACCGGAGAATATTTAAATCAATATTAACATTTATTCTTTCCTTTAAAAAGTACAAGTACCTCTATAGCGTGTTAACAAGAGTATATTTCAACTTTAACCCATGTCAACACCAATGAAGTGTTTGAACAAGAAAAAAGTTTCCACCTTTCTTTTCTTACCCTAACAAATAACGGCGAGTATTTTAATTCAAGATCAACATTTATTCTTTCCCTCAAAAAGTACAAGAACAAGTCAACCTGATTGATCTACCTTCCGTTTCTCCCAGAGTGTTTTCCTTGAGTTAATCAGAGCAAAAATACCGCCCTTTAAACGACTCACATCCTGCCCAATTAATTGCTCCATTTTAGTTTCCATTTAATTCCTCTCGAGAGAACACCTTCGCTACAAGGTCTTGGATAATTTGAGAGGATGGTGAAAGGGGGCCTGGTGCCTTCCTTGGAAGAACCCCAGAAGAGTCTCAACTCAGACACAACAAGAGAACCCAATCAAGGCGCAGACACCTCATCTCAAGTTCTCTCCACCTTCCAAACGTGACCCCAACGAGAGAAAAAACCCTGACAGTAAACCTTAAGAAATCGCCCCAACTATGTACATCAACACAGCGACAACTGCTGGTGGGGGGCATTGTAAAAACATCTGTGGAGATTTGGTGAGGCTGCGATGAGAGATGGGAGAGTGTGATCGCCATGGTTACGCCTCTTGTGAAGTGAAATCGTCTTACTGCATGACTCATCGCAGTCATTGATGGTTGGGAGCCGGCAGGAATTAACACCCAAGGGTTACTGGCTGAGAATTATTGAATTTATAATTTGTTGGGTATCTGGTGAGACTGTGACAGAGTAAGCAATGATCGGAGTGGGTGGGTATGAATAATTTATTCGAGGGATTGGTCAGTAGATCTATAGCTGTTGGCATGACTAAACCACAAGTCCTCAACATGAAAGTACGATCTACAAAATGACAGAGAAGTAAAGCTCCTGACATGGCTTGTCTGTATAACGGAAATTGTTTTGAAATCTCTCCCCGGATTCAACAGATTTGTTTTTCTCGCAAAAAGAAGGGATCAATTAAAGAGGAAAAGACTACTTTTAATCACCTTGGAAATTAACAACTTACTCTTTGAGTAGTTTAAGGGTATCTGCCATGTTCAGAAATACTAATATGAAAACTATTGAGAGATAAGTTATGTATTGACGCATCATGCAGCTTGCAACAATCAGGGAGATATTAATAATAATTCAACATAATAAATAGTAAAAACAAATTTCTATAATCAGGGATATTTTCAAATTTGTTCATCAGAGCATGGAAAGATTGGTTGGTTTTTCAGGGAGCTTTTGCAGAATCAGGCAAAGTCAATTTGCAGCTCTGCTGTACATGTAGCTAAAATAAACACTGCAAAATGAAACTTATTATGATAAAAAAAAAATCACCAAAAAAGAAGACTTACTTTCATTAAAATGGTGTGATTTAAAATCAAGGAAAAATTGTTTTCCTTCCAAATTTCAGTTGAGAATGGGATATGCACAAGTTTGTCGGGGGGGGGGGGGGGGGGATGTCAGTTGACTGTAGGGGGAAACAAGTGAATTATTACACTTCAACAGGCTTAATTTGATGGAACCCTCACTTCATCATCACCTCAAGAACTCCCCTGTTAATTAATCAATCATTCCAAAGTGGGAAGTGTCATTAGGAAATAAAGAAGGTGAAGTATGTACTGTAGTGGTCATGGGGCAAAATGATGGTCAGTAATAACACTGACTGACCCCAAAGGGTCAAGACACCAAGCTAAATCTTTCATCTTGGGGGCAGTACACTGTACTTTTGACTGGTCAGTCTAAACACAGAGCCCAATTCCAAATACTACAAACTGAGGAAATGGTAACCCAACTCCAAACTTTGGTGCACAGCCAAAACAAAGTTTATTATACCCCAAAAATTCCCTCCAAACAATTGGGAGCAGTCAAATTAAACTGTTTACAATAGGGATATTCCAGTATCCCCACTCCCTCCCTCTGCTAAGGAAATGTCATGTCTAGGGTTTATCTTCTCATGATCCTACCATAGAGAAAGCACTCTATGACCCTACTCAAGGATTGGGGGGGGGGGTGGTGAGCAACCTGATTGGTGACCTACAATTGACCTAAAGTGGGTCAGCGCCAGGGCGGTGACCTGAGGTCATTTTGTGGTTGTGGGTAATTTGTCAGGATTGGATGTGTTGTTTGTTTGTGCCCAGGCAGAGTCTTAGCCTCCAGTGGTAGTTTCATCAACCTGGATACATTTATCCCTCAAATCCCCCAGACTGCTACCTGTGGTTTTATTTTCAACCCATGGATTGATTTCAGCAGGAAATACAGCGCTAACCATGTGTCTTTGCTGGGAATATATATCATGCCCAATATGGGGGCAGAAGGACGGGACCCAAATGTTCCAATTCTCATGAAGACGATCAGAGCATACTGATTGAAATGTTGATTTGTCAACCACCAGTTTACTTCAGAACCAACACTACTCAAAAAAAGATTTTCACATAATACTACCACAAACTTCACCTAATTATACTTCCAAAGTTTCAAATCCTACTTTATGTTCGCATACTTTAAAGGCACTGGACACGTTTGGTAATTGTCAAAGATCAGTATTCTCACTTGGTATATCCCAACATTTAAGCATAAAATAACAAACCTGTGAAAATTTGGGCTCAATTGGTCATCGAAGTTGCGAGAAAATGATAAAGAAAAAACACCCTTGTTGGACGAATTTGTGTGCTTTCAGATAGGAATAAAAAGACTTCTGGCTAGAAGTCTTGAAGTCTTTTAATATTTTAAAATTACCTCTTTCTCAAAAAATACGTTACTTCAGAGGGAGTCGTTTCCCACAATGTTTTATACTATCAAAAGCTCTCCAATGCTCATTACCAAGTCAGTCTTTAAGTTAATATTTGTTTTGAGTAATTACCAAACGTGTACCTTCCCTTTAACACACTATTTTGCTCTTGTACATCTCCCAAAAATCCTCTAAAGAATTCATGAGATTCCAAGCACACAATAAAGACAATAGAGGGGGTAGCATGCCCAATCATCTTCCCTGTCTTTCTAAACCTATGTCACTCCACTGCAGGAGGAAAGCCAAGATTCTTAGATGATTTTTTTGATTTGGCTCAAGGAGGAACTGCTTTTCAAACTGAATAAGTGTATAAGAGGCAACCAACACCAGCTGCTACCCATGAAGATCTAATTGGCACTAGGAGGCACAAAAAAATACTTTCAAAGAGAAGTAATTCCTTAAAGGAATGGTACATACATGTACCTTTGGTAACTACTTGCTGTCACCACGATGGATGGATATCATTCAAAACCACAATGAGTTAAATACAGAATGGAAGGGTTATAATGTAATCATGTGTACTGTGAAAGATGCATTCACCACGTTATATTGCAGGCAGTCTGGCATAGTTTACAACTCAAAATCTCAGTGGATGATATTGAATGGTCAGACAGTAGGAGGGTTAATACCCTCATTACAAAAAAGCATGTGTGTTTTCATAGACATTGGACAGCAGATTCACAACATCGTGATGACTTAATGAGTTACACCACTAAGCCATGCCTGTTTAGCATACCATTGGAATGGAGCAAACCCCATCATCATGAGTACTAAACAAAACCTGTAGACCAATCAAGTTTACTTCTGTATTTTTAGTAGCTTGGTAACTGAAGGAAGTTATAGACCCACACTGAACAATACAAAGGAAACAGACACCCACAAGTTCCCGAAGTCCCAAGAACAAGACAAACACCCGATACCGACTTCAACCACACCCAAACAGTCATTTCAACACTTCTCAAAACATTCAGAACAAAAGCCTCACAACAACCAACGTCAACAACCAAGTTGAGTCACGTCCCAAGAAAATCTACACCTTTTGTATCCCCCCAGTTCAATTTCTCTCGCTAAATGTCTACAAAATCGTGGGATTACAGCCAGTGATCTCACTTATTAAACTCTATAATCAGGGTGGTTGGGGCCAGTTGTGCACACAGTAATCAGCCTCATTCCTCAGGTGAGATATGACCAGACATCAAGGGCACATACCTCGAATAGTTGACAGGTGGGGCATACAAGTATGCCGCCAGCGGCTTTCTGAAAGTGTTACCCCCAATAGCTGTCTTTATCTCATGCTGGCTGGCTGGAAAGAAAGTGGCTGGCTTAGTATCTCAACCTCTACTGACGCTAATGATGCTGAGTTGAGGGGTAGTGGGAGTGAAAGGCATTGTAGACAGCTTGACCAGAGAATGACTTGACCTTCTTTTCGGATACTGCCCCAGATTTTGAAAGTTCTATATTCCAGGGTGAGAGTCATTGCTGACAGAAGAGTCTGAAACTAGGCCCCACATTTTTAGGATGTGTATCGAAATGATAACCGTTAGCCCCGAAGTTACAGATTTCGCAGAACTTCAAGGAACAGTATCCTCAGCACAACAGAAGTAGATCAGATTTGTTTAACATAGAATCTGACAAATGATTCCTGCTTGAATCATTTCTAAATTTATGAGGGTTGGTGAATGTTGAGGACAAAGAACATTAGATGGGTTTAATGTTCAAGTACCTGTGACATTTTTTGCTTCTTCCTCATCAAGTTGACACTGTATTCAGCTTAACTTTCCACATGTTACCACATGTACTTGTATTGTTTCCTTTTTTCATACTTTCGCTTTTAAATCAGTATTCTATAGACAAAAGCCAATCATATCTATGACCCCACCTTTAAGTACTTTTGGCTGAATGGAAGTACAATGTAAATGACGATAGAAAAAGTGTAGAAGACAAATTAGGCCACCTGACAAATGCTGTACACGTTCATCAAGGACTACAACTCTTTCTGTAAAATAGGCCACTTGACAAATCCTTTTTTACATTCATTAAGAACTACAACTCTTTCTATAAAATAGGCCACTTGAACAAATCCTTTTTTACATTCATTAAGAACTACAACTCTTTCTATAAAATAGGCCACTTGAACAAATCCTTTCCACATTCATTAAGGACTACAACCATCTCAGTGTCTCAATCTAACAAGAAATCCTGACATGTCCCTCTTGTTTAACCACAGGCCTCCAAACAGCTCCAATTCATCAGCGGAATTATATTTCCACCAAGTCAAATGAACTCCGCGGCACGAAGTATGACACTCCTTCATGAGAGGAGAATGTCATCGTGTCTTGTGTGGTTTGTTTTTCTGTAACCCAGCCGCACATAGTCAAGTCATCCTGGAAACCAGACACCACTTTAACACTTATTGTTCTCCAGTCAAATGAAACTAGAACTGTATGAATCACCGCTTAATGGTTGGCAATTTAGATAAATAAATCAGAATTGCTCATAATAACACTCATTAGAACAACTGAACGTGCT
Source organism: Asterias rubens (assembly GCF_902459465.1). Classification (NCBI taxonomy): domain Eukaryota; kingdom Metazoa; phylum Echinodermata; class Asteroidea; order Forcipulatida; family Asteriidae; genus Asterias; species Asterias rubens. The sequence continues at coordinate 2,351,519 of NC_047074.1, forward strand.
TGGAATATAAATACATAAATCCACTTTTTAAAGAGAGTTAGGCTCAAAAGATTCTCTAGGTTTTGATGAATCAAAAATATTACTGCAAAATAGAAGATTATCTGCTTTTATTAACTGCTTTATGTGGTTTGTAGCACATTTGTATAAAACCCTTCTTCAAAAGCCCCTGAAACCTCTAGTGTCTGTGTCTCTAGAGAGTAAAGACCTTTTTTAACTGTCGTCTATGTGGTAACTCAAAACCCAAAGCAACGCCCAATTGTTCTAACTTATAAAAAAAATTGAAGCAATCATTTGGACATGTAGTCTAAATATCCTACAAAGTTGGTAGATTTTTATTTTGAAGGAATTTCAGATAAAATTGGGAACAAAACTCGGAGGCCAACTTCACTTCAATTCTCAAACTTCAACTACAAACCTAGAGTGAAATTAATTGCAATTAAATAGAAGACAAATCAACTGTAATGGATTACAATTGTCATAATGTCAAATGAAGGTATCTGTACAAAGGGTGTATGTCTGATTGAAAGGCGTAACTTGAAGAAACATTATAATCTAAAACCCCTATTTAGACAATTCAAACAAGTTACACTTCCCACAATATTTCCTGAGCACGAACTTCCGTTTCCACTTTCCAAAGCAAACTTCTAAACATCCTACAACAATTACTGAAAATATCTCCGATCCAGCTGTTCAAATCTCCTGGCTTTCAGACTATAGTATCCCAATGTTGCTTTGCTTGTACTCAAAATAACCCCCGGCAGGGCGTACGGGTGCTTAGGGGTACACCATGGGTGCTCCCGCACCATGGGTACACCAAGGTCTCCCAGACAAAAACAGGGACACCATGACCAAGCTGAGAAAAGACCATTCTTGCCTGATTTGTGGGGCAGCCAGGGGTGAGGGTAGGATTACTGTGGAATTCCAACCATAGCATGTCTGGGGGAGAGTGTTAATGTGAAGGTTGAGTTTCTGGCTGCTGCCTGCACTAAGGGGTCAGTGGTTGGGGATTAATTAGGAGGACTGCAACAACAATGGATGGAGAGGAAGGGATGTAAATATTATCAGGGGTGTGATTGAAGGAAAATATGAACAATCCCTGCGCAAAAACGTGAACAAGTGGTGTTCTCTGAAACTAGAGATGAAATTAAACCCTGTCGAAAACCCAGCATGTATAACATTTGTACAGGATACAGCACAGCCTATACACTAACTTAAATGTTAAAGAGTTAAAGTTACAGATAAAATGTAGAGTAACTTCGCTTCACATATAGGCTACATTTAATAAGGTACACATGTGGGGATTTGTCTTTCTTCCCTCAAAAGAAAGTTTTGATCTTCTGAGAACACACAGTGAGTCCAACAACAATAAAAGTAGAGAATGGTCATTTTAAGGGTATTTCAGTTAACGATTTCCCTTGTATAGCAGAGCAAAATGCTATGCAAAATGTGTTAGTTGCTATGATTCAAAAATCATTGCCATTTGTTACTCAATATTAGCAGTCTATGTGGACAAATTGTGTTTAGTAAAAAATATTTTGCTATGCAAAAATGCTGGATGAAAACGTTCCCTGTATTTTGGGCAACAGTGGCTGGATGAGGGAAGAGTCGGAACTGTTTCTTTTATCTACCAATATTTATTTGATGTTTTAAAGTCATTTATGCCTCATGCCAAGTTTGGGTAAAGTTTGCCATTACACTGCTGAATCCATTAAAAACCGTCAACCTGTTGGTCAGATTACAAAAAGAGGAAACTCTCCTGTAGACACGACTTTGTACAGTGTTTTTTCAATTTTTGTCTAGGGTTGGCACGAAAAAGGAGGAGGGAAGAAAAAGAGAAACCCAGCTGATCTGGGCCAAATTTCATAAAGTTGTTAAGCAGAAAATGCTGCTTAGCAAATTTCTTTGTGAAACAAAACAGGAGTAGGGCATCAGTTGCAACAATGTAAACCTTTTGGAGTTTTGGCTGGTTACTAGTTTATGTTCAGCAAGATTTGGCTGTGCTTAGCAAGTTTTAAATCTTAGAGGCTTTATGAAATTTGGCCCAGCTGGCTGGTGATTTAGGTGAATTATGGATAGGATTAATGGTTTTGATATTATGGCCATGGTCCAATTTTATAAAGCAAGTCAGCACAAAAACTTGCTAAGCACAGAAAAGTATTGCTTAACAGAAACAGGTTACCAGCCAAAATTACATTAAGTTGCCCCACTCAATTTTTGCTAAGCAAAGGAATTAACAGCTTTATAAAATGGGGCCTGTTGTCTGAATCAAGGCAATGGCTAGGGCTGTGGCTTTTCAGTGTTCCAGCCAAAGCCACTACCCCAAGTCATTCATACGGACACTACATGTTCTCTTGATAGATACCAACCTTGTTTGTGACTGTGATCGCATTCTCCTGCATGTTCATGATAGCCTCAGAGATTCGGACATCAATGGGTTCCATGACAGATTCGATATTCACTGGTCCTTCCAGACGGTCTACCAGTGTCAACAGGGCATCTACAGAAAATTTAATAAAAAATCAAACCCAGGGTTAGCACCTAATAATGATAACTACATGTAGTTTTTAGCCTATAGATATAGTGCATTTTATAGCTTAATACCCCTGGTCATTGGGCGAATAACATTTATGTAAGCTTCCTCAGCTCCCTACATGTACGTGTACCTTTGAAAAACAGAAAATACATTTTTCACAATTAAAATTCCAAAAATTCTCAAAGAATTATCAGACTGAACAATATTTTCTGACAAGGCCTTCAAAATGAAATTCCTGAGTCTCAAGGATTTCCATGACTACGGGTGGTCTAAGTGGTTGCTAGCGGCGATGTATATGCAACAAAGAAACCTAAATGTTTGGTTAGTCATAAACTTAATTGGCCAATCAGTAGACTTGACCCTAGTCTAAAACCGCAAACATCCTAACACTCAACGTCTTCACATTGGTATTTCATTGTTTGGAATAAAGCAAGCGCTTCAGGGACTGGCAGCTAGTTTAGCTTGACCTTTTTCCAAATGCCCCACATGACCCCATTCAAGTACAAAGTTTAGAAATATGAGAAAGGGTGAAAGGTCGTACCAATAAATTACCAAGGTAACTGCTTGGGGCAGGTCTTGGTGGATGTCAAATTATAATTACATTGCCTTCATACAACAATACTTTCAAGGAAAAATAAGCTATTGGTAAAATTGTGGAATGGCCAGGAAGCGCTGAGTGATGGTATTATTATTAACAATAACCCATATTGATATTTTATTGGGCATATTTTTGAAAAATCAAATCAGGTTTCCACACATGTTGTTGTAAGCTGAAGGCCACCAACCAACAAAACACGTTTGCATTTTGAGCAGAAGTTTGCAGGTATTGAATTCCGTTCTTAAAGAGGCACAGCTATTTCTCTCTGGTAAAGGGGCACCCCTATGAGGACAATGTTGCATTGGAAATTTCGCAACAGGCAATCGAGCAAAAGCATGGGGCACCGTAGCAATTTCTGTGGGTGCCACGGGTTAATTCGAGGCCTGGGTTTACAACCTTTCTGCTGTATGACATTCCTTGACACCCGCATCAAGTTTCCTTTTACTTAGCCCAGACCAAATTTACCTTTCACCATTTGGGAGGAGTTGCCATTCATTTTCACCTCCATTTCTCCCACCCTTACCCAAAGACCAAATATCTCTGCCACCCAAATTGCAGGATTCCTCTTTGAAGAAACCATGTCCCTGTACAGCTACTTGAGCTCCAGCATCACTTAAAAGAAAAGGTTTCTGACCCAGGGGATAGATGAAATTGTCAGCACAAACACAGGTGGTTGCGACACCATGGTTTATTGATGCATGCCCAGCTATATAGTGCAATTTTAACCAATCAGCATTTTTGAGTAGAAGGTTGGCAGTTCTGATCAGGGGGCTTAGGGCTCTGTTGTTCCAGTAAGCCTCCATCCCGTGGAAGCCATCTTGTTTTTATGTGTTGATGTCAGGTTCCAAGAATTACATAGGGGAATTGAAGACAAATACAAAGTTTCCAGCGTTAAACAACAAGGAACTAGTTTAAAAGACAGCTGGGGGCTTTAACATCTTCAGATGTAGGCCTACAATTGCAGCACAAGAGTTTTGGACAAAAACAACAAGAATGACTGGGGTGAGATTAAAACCAGTAACCACTGGTTTGACTGGTTTACTTGGCAGGTCCTCTACCATTAATTCTGTGTACAGTTATATATATGTTTTTGAGAAAAAGTAGAGTTACTTGGTTTAACGCTTGTTTTATGGTTCAATTACTTAGCCTCATTCTGGTGCTCGAAATGTAAAATGGCGTACTACATGTACCCCACCTCTCCATGATCCCACAAACCAGTTAAGACTGGTATTATCTCGAGTTAGAACAAGTTTCTCGTCCTAACCTTGGACTAGCCTGAAGTTTTTAATCACTCCTTAAGAAACCTACATGTAGGACTAGTTTTTTGTCCTACTACCTCCATGTCCTAAGTTAGAACTATCTTTGTGATCGACCTCAGGTATTATTCGTCAAGCTCTGTCATTATATCAGGCATTGTTTTACATGTATGTGTAGGCTATAGACAAAATAAAAAACCAAACCTGACTGCCTGTATCCCCCCAAGTATCAATGTGGTATCAATTACTAATGACCATCACCCAGCAGGTTCTTTCTTCTCCTGTCTGTACCCATGGCCACCCTGAATCCTGATCAAACAACCCCCACAAATGATTTTAACGGACAGCCTTTTGTTGGCAACATATCCAGTCTGTCACCGGAGGAATGTCTGTTTCCGGTCTCCCTCTGGACTGGAGAGTTTTACCTTGTTGTTTTTTTCTTCATCTAAACTGATGGTGATTTATAGAAGTGTTCCTGTGAAAAGAGCTTCCAGACCAAGAGTTATTCATAGTCGAGGTATTTAGAGGTTAATAAAAAAAATCCACAATGATGTGTAAATTGCTCTTGCAGAAGTTGTGTGGGTGCAAACGACCAAAATATAATGGAGTATTACAATTGGAATACAATTTAAAATATTTGATTTCAAAAGAAATTTAAAGCAACAAAAAATAATGATAACATGAACAAGGATGCTGTTCTTAGCTTCTAGTCTTTGTAACATTTGTTTAGGCTTCTTTGCAACGCCGTGATTTCTTCACAAAATTTCAAATCTTTGATTTAAAATAAGACAGAGTATTCTTTTCATAAAGTTGTATTGTGTTCCTCTTTCTGGATGCATAGTTTGATTTTAATGTCATACATTTGTACTTTGTAAACAGACAAACGACACTCGGACAAACGACACTACTGCATGTAATTTCCTCCAAAATGAGTGTGTCCTCAAACATTGTACAAACGTTTAATTGGAAACAACTTGAGATGGGGATCTCCACCCCTCGGCAATGGAATTTCACTCAACTGGTCTCGCTGCTTTTAAAAAGGCCCACAAGAATGATCCCTCTTTTCCCAGCTCGCATATTATCTGGGTTTCTCCAGATAATCAAGTTCTTTGTGGACAAAATCCACAGACTACTGAGATGGGATTGGGGACTCCCCCAACCCCCCAACCCCTCCTCTTGGGACTCATGATTATGCCCATTGACCAGAGCTAATTCGAATCCTTTAATTAGCAGCAAAGTTCCTGTAAACAGATTTCAATGACTTGATTGAATTTTGATACTTCTAGATCATCAGCCATCAATTAAGCGGTGAGGACAAGCATCAGATTAGATAATTAACAGAGGTGTGACAGTCTGGTCACTTTTAGAGGTTAAGACTCTCTAAATCATTTTTAAAAAAATCATCAGGTTTGGTCATTTGAGAGCAGCATGCCTTATACTTCAGGTGATTGACTTGATGCCCCTGGTCTTTGCCTTGGTGCCCTTGAAATGCTACAAGTACAGTAGAAATTAACAATTTCCTCATAGGGTGCTCTTTACTAAAGGAGAAATTGTCCTGGTGCTCTTGCCTTTTCAAAAAGGAAGCATACAGGCCTGAGAGCAGAGTATTTTATTTCTGCGATGGCACTTTTTGCCACTTTCAAGAAACTCTGAAGATATGTGGAAAAAAAATTGACATCCGGAAAAATGTAGGCAAACCACAGGCCTGAAATTAGACATGTTTTACTCTAACAGTTTGCATGTCTTTCAAATATTGTTTTTTTTTTTCGTCAGAAAACTGCAAGCAAAGATGAAAATAACCTTTCATTTCATAACATTGTAAGTTTTGAGCTTTACAACAAAGATAGGCGTCCTTTGCCTTCAAAGTCATCTAAAAACACTTTTTAAGGCCATATCAGGGTTTCTTATAGGATTTGCTCTCAAGGTCAAGGGTCATGACAGATGCTGGGACTACAATATTAAATTAAGCCCAATAAAAATAGCAATTTGGAGACTAATGTAGGGGGAGGTAATGGGTCAGAGGCCACATTTTTGTGGTAATTTTGAGGGAGGAAATATTTGAAGGATTAGGCAACTATCCTTTAAATTGGGTATCTGACTATTTGGGTCATGCTGTGTTTGTTGGCATCACAGGGCGCGGTAGGCGTGTTGCTAGACCTTATGAAATAATGGTGATAATATAATAAGAGGAACATCTGTTTTTGCAAAATTCTTGTAATAAATCTGTTTCAACAGCAGACATGAAATATGTGCCAACCACCATCAAGCATGCCGAACTTCACCCGCAGTCTCTCTATATTTTTGTTTCAATTGAGGCAATTAGTGAAAGTGTTCAGGCAGGTCAACTGTTGTATTTTTCTCAATTTGATAATCCATGAAAACAAAGAATCTGAGACAAAAAGTTGCTTTCTCCTTATCTATAAAACAGCATGGCATCCTTTAACATAAACAGCATGGCATCCTTTAACATTTACTATGGAGTTGGTGACAGTATTAATGCAGGTCAACTTGTACATGTATGTTGCTCAGTTTGTCCATGAAAACAAAACAAAAAAGTTCCTTTCTCCTTATTAGCTATAAAACAGCAGGGTGTCCTTTAAAACATAACAATTTATAATGGAATGGCGTCCTTATCCCATCTGCTTATCAAAATAATCTTGCCCAGTTGTCTCAGCCTCATTAGTCATGTGACTTGTTGCCATGGCAGCACATTCAGATGATGTTATAATGATCGTCTGTCATCAAAACATGGCCAGATTTCTGGCTGAGGAATCCTTGCCCCCCCCCCCCCCCCACACCACCACCACCATTGGATTCCACTGGCAGACACCACATTTTTTCAGCCATGCAGATGAAAGAATTTGAGGATGCTGCCATCAAGAGAGACTTTAATTGAGCATGGTTCGCTTTTTTCATTTTAAACAGGTAGGCCCTTTGGTTGTGATCCAACCAAACCACACCTTAACCCACCCCCAAACCATCATACACTTTCAAATATTTAACCTTGAGAATACATATTTTTTTTTAGAAACATTTATCAAATGTATCTATAAACAATCTTTTTCGCTTGATCCAAAATTTGAACTTACTTCACCGTTCAACTGTTTGTTAATAATCAAGAAGAATTTTCATACCCAACTACATATGTCTGTGCCGAGGAAAGCCAGTTCCACAATTTTTTATTTTTGTTTTCATTACCAATTTTTTTTTCTTCAAATGGCCTCACCATGGTAATTATCCAAGAGCTGATGGTGGGCTAAGGCCCGCAGTCAAGACTCCAAATCAGACAAACCTAACCAAATTACCAACATGAGCTACCGAGATTTGCAAACATTGATCCCTACAACAGAGACAATATGAAAAATGGAATTACCAATATAATTGTTCCACGCTGCGTCCAGTTCTGCCTGCTCTGCTAGACATCCTTTCATTGTATTCAGACACATGTTGTAGCAGGGCTTGGTCGTGGGTAGTCCTCGACAGTGAGGGCAGTATGACATCCGCATTAATGATTTCTGACATTCTGGTGATGGCAAAACCTACAAAGAGCAAAAAAGTAAAATTTGTTAATAGAAATTAACTTAGTGCCATTTCAATAAGGAATACTTAATCATTTTATGTAATCTACCTTAACAGTGGTCTGCTGGACAAATGCTACTTGTAGTTAGGTCAAAATACACTCCAAGTGGTCAGGGTGTCTACTTTGCATTATTGAAAAGCATTCATATTTAATATGAAACCTTAGTGGATGATATTGAATGGTCAGACAGTAGGAGGGTTAACTATGAACTGTGTAGTATGCGTTCATCTCATGATATTAAATATGCAAACTGACAGTGTATCATTCAAAACCACAGTGGATGATTTTGATTGTTCAGACAGTAGGAAGGTTCACTGTGGAACTGTGTAGAATGCAGTGTACATAAATGGCACATTGCTGGCTGACATAATTTATCTATCATTCAAAAACTTGAGGTTAATATTAAATGCTCTGACAGTTTGGAGGATTTAACACAAACATGGCCAAGATCCAATGACACAATCGTAGTGTGTTCTTACTAAGATCTTGGATTCCACCAGGACATAATTAGATGTAATTCTATTGGTGCCTTTCAGTATTATCAATGTCCTGTGGTCCAGACACTGTGACTTCGGTTTCAATATTCCGCAACCATAAACAAAATTTTCCCTGCCTTGCACTCTAGCTCTAATAAATTGTGTGGTACAAACAAGATGTATCCCTGAAGTTTTTCTTAAAGGCATTGGACACCTTTCGGTAAGTGTCAAAAGACCAGTGTTCTCACTTGGTGTATCCCAACATACACGTGTGCATACAATAAAAAACCTGTGAACATTTGGGCGCAATTGGTGATCGAATTTGCAAGGAAATCATTAAAGAAAAAACACCCTTGTTGCATTGCTTTGAGTGCTTTCAGATGTATAATAAAAGGCTTCAGCTAAAGTCTTCTTTTATTTGAGTGAGAAATTACGTCTTTCTCAAAAAAACTATGTTAATTCAGAGGGAGCCATTTCTCACAATATTTTATAATATCAACAGCTCTCCATTGCTCGTTACCAGGTCAGTTTTTATGCTAACAATTATTTTAAGTAAATACCAATAGGGTCCATGCCTTTAAGTACACACGTCCCACAGGCTTTTTTCACCAAAGGAGTAAATCATGATTTTATTCAGGAGAGGCTGAGTTACAGCATGGAGGTTTACCAGGGACCCTTCCTGCTGCATAATTATTACTAGTGTATCTCAGACACACTACTGTCATCGTTGGCTCTAAGGCTGGGTCAGGACAGACTGGATGCATGAGTTTGATGATGAATGCCACTCTCTGACTGTGCATTTGATAGGCTCTGAGGGACACATCTGAAGTACCTCAGATGATGTTTTGATATTAACACTGAATATTATAGTAAGTGCAGCTATTATTCATGTAGGCTATCAATAGACCCCCTTGCAAAATGCCCACACTGCTAGTACACTGAGGTCACACTTATGTTTGAACACACTAAAGTAATAGCAGCTGAATGATCTGCCTCCTCTACCTCAGTGGGGGCGCTGTTTGCGAGTGTGACCTAGTTCATTGAGGTCGCATGCATGTTTGTACACACTAAGAGCGGCTGTCTTCCAATGATCTGCCTCCTCTACACCAGTGAGGGCGCTGTTTGCGAGTGTGACCTCATATGCAAGGGGTCTAAAAAGTAATGTTTTGCACATTAATTTTAAAAACACCTTACTGTAACCATTCTCACAGGCTTAGCTCAAATTTTCTGCGCTAAACGTAGCTATGTAAAATATGTGAAGATGACAATCAAATAAACATTTCTTGCCAACCTTGTACTCTTGAGTTAGCAAAAATAATTGTCTTCTACCTACATGTAAGTTTTGACTTTTCAATTACAGTTTAAGCAGCATATTGAGTCCTGATGTTATTCTTTATTTATTGTACAGGAACTGACACAATGTAGGCCTGAACAGTCTTGACAGAAGACTAACATAACCTCAATGACCAGTGTTTTGTTTGTCATTCACTGTGTCTGTCTGTCTGTGATTTCTTGACCATCAAGACAGCTATTCATTTCACTTATCAATCTTCATTAGCCTCCATAACTCTCCATGCATACCAATGATCTCTTGCTTAAAGGCAGAGGACACTATTGGTAATTGTCAAAGACTAGCCTTCACAGTTGGTGTATCTCAACATATGCATAAAATAACAAACCTGTGAAAATTTGAGCTCAACCGGTCATCAAACTTGCGAGATAATAATGAAAGAAAAAAACACCCGTGTCACCTGAAGTTGTGTGCGTTTAGATGGTTGATTTCGAGACCTCAAGTTCTAAATCTGAGGTCTCGAAATCAAATTCGTGAAAAATTTCTTCTTTCTCGAAAACTATGGCACTTCAGAGAGAGCCATTTCTCACAATGTTTTTTACCATCAACCTCTCCCCATTACTCGTCACCAAGAAAGGTTTTATGCTCATAATTATTTTGAGTAATTACCAATAGTGTCCACTGCCTTTAAACCTGTTGTCCTTCTACACTGTTAATCAATAGAGCGCTGGTTGCATCACCTTAACACCTTCTGCATGAAGCCTACTGTGTGATGAAGACATAACACAGTTGCTAATTTCTCCATGGTAGACTAAATACGGTCGATTAAAAAGGCTTCTGTGTCAACCGTAAACTCTCATTCTAACATGTATTTTTCTTAATGCAGACCTGTCCTGCCTCAATGCACTTTAACTTGAGAAGCACCCATTGTGTGAAAAACTCATTTAAACAAAAAAAATCAATTAAATTTAGGATAATCACTTCATCAGAAATAGATGATAAATCGGCAACTTCCTGAAAATTACTTACTGGTCTGGGTTCTATATGGGTTCACCCTTATTCTAGACTCAAAACCTCCATACGCATTGTTACAATTCAGGAGGTTGTAGACTCATAATCATCTTAAGAAATGCCAAACCACACATTTGAACACAATGTGAACTATTTATTTCTCCTTTTGGTGAATGAATTACTTTTTCCAAGAAAAGCTCATGGAGATGTTCATTATTACTACTTTAAGAAAATCCTGAAAACAGGAATAAAATTGAGAAATCACATGCCTACTGCATTGAGTGGACTGCATTTAAAGAAGCTGGAAGCACAAAATGTTTTACACTATTTGGGATGTATACAATCAAAGTCACAAAGTGTACAGTTATTTTTTTACATTAAATGTAGGCTTTTTCATCCTTTTCCACGCTACACATCAACTAGACCCGAGTCGTTATCAAAACAATTACCCCATTCTTGCATCACTGCAAGTCCCAGCTATCTCACCAAGACCCCATCCCCTAGGGGATCCATGGTGTTGTTGATCACCCCCCTCAAACCCCATCCTCCCTGGGGAGGGTCAGACACGGTGGATATTTAATTCATGTCGGTTATGATAACATAATTGGCAGAGGGAAAGCAAAGCAGAAAATGGGGCAAATTATTCGCGGTGAGCCAAACTGGAATATTCATGAGTGACTTGGCTGATCTCTGAGGAGAGTATGGATGGCATCTCACTGTCAGTTCGAAATCTTGGAAATTTCAAGATTGTTCAAGCAAATATTTTTGTCAGCATCCTACTAAATATCAACTAATCTGTCACAGAGAAATATTTCCACCTGAATACTCCATATTTCAGTGAAATTAGTGAAAGTTGAGTAAATGACATTTGCAGACCAAACAATCACTTGCCTTATTTGGATCGACTGTGTTCATGTTTTCATGTCGGTCGTGCAGTCATTTTAAGAAAACTCGAGAATGGGAATGATTTAATTCTTGTTGTATTTTCCCCCCAAAACAAAAAGAACTCAGCATTTTATTGAACACATTTTTAGTAAAGGCATTGGATACATTTGAAAGATCTTCCCATTTTAAAAGTAAAAGCTGCAACAATTTAATTTTTTTCTGAATGTGATACTGATAGCCTATACTCTTGACTTTATTTAATAAATTTGGGGGCTCATCTCTACACCTTTGGCAGTCAGCAACATCAACCCATTAATGAGCAAGAAGCACAGCCAGTTAGATTGAAAGTGTTTGAATTTACTCAAGAGAGGAAAAACTTGATGGCTGCAGAAAAAAACCACATGGTACACATACGAGATAACCAACACAAAACTCTACTCACAGAAGCCCTTAGATTAGAATCGAACCAAGGCCACACTGTTGAGAGGCGAGTGCTTCAGACACAATCCACCCAGCCAAACAAAAACATTTGTATCATTCCAAATAGACGAGTCACTAAACTTAACCCTCCCCCCCTCCAAAAAAAAAAAAAAAAAATCCTTGAGTGTCTCAGTGTTGGCTTTGATGGTTGTGTACTCAAAAAACAACTGCCCAGTGCACTGACCACTGTCCGCTGACCACTAACAACATCCCCTTGGTTTAATAACCTTCATCATTGTCCCCCTCAATACAAATGACCATTGGTTTAACCCATGGTGAGACCAGTGAAAACCACAGGGGATTGATGTCTGAACAGTAACATCCTGAGAAAAGGTTGTTTTGTTTTCCTTGAAGGGGAAAAAAAGTCACCTTCAGTAATCAGAAAGTGACTTCTTAATGGGGTCACAGGGCTCCAAATTGGGGAAAAATCCACAAGACTACAGGGTACTGTACCTTGAAGAACTTACTGGACCAGAACGTAAATGTAAGGAGAGAACTTCCTGCACAGTTTAAAATGTAAACTATTATAATTTGAACAAGCACTACAAGAATGTCTCATTAATGTTGTCTTTAAAAATTTTGCCTATAGCCCCTTTCACACAGGAGCAATTTAGCAAGGGTAGCCCCTTTCACACAGGAGCAATTTAGCAAGGGTACCTTGCTAAAACGTAGCATGGTTGTACAGATTTACAAAATGTTCCTCGTGTGAAAAGACAACTTCAATTGTTTTTTACTGCCCAAGTTCTCTTGCAATCTCTTTTCAAACATTGCTAAATTTTACACCCATGCTAAAATAAAGCAAGGGACACCAGTTAATTTATTTTCATGTGAATAGCATTTGAATGTCTGCTTTAAAACCCAACATCATTGAAAGATATTTACCAGATTCAAATATCAACATTGAATATCATTTTCCTTTATTTGTTATCACTGTGAGTTTACTACCCCGAGGCTAAAGTCACAAACATCCTCGACCAATGCTGTTGATGCAACTACATGAAGTGCAAGCGTAAGATGAAATAAAAGCTCTGCATGACGTGTACACAAGAAATAAGCACCCTACTAATGGCGGTAAAAAAAACTGGTTAGCCTACACTGTACAAGACCATTTTATGCAAATGACCCTAAAAGGATTGTCTATTAAACAACATCTACGGAAGATGGGTGGATTTTATTTCTAATTTCCAATTTGATATCGGTCGTTGCTGTTTGGAATCCAATTAAATATTCCTCCGACTCTAAATTGTAGCTCGTTGGGTTCATTAGGCGGCCATTACCATGGCAACACAGGCAGTAAGTATCGTTCTGTCAAAAGCTCTATATATGCTGAGCATTATTTATCATCTGTTTAGATTGTTTGAATGTCTCTGAAGTGGTTGGAAGTCGGAAATATTTATTAAAAACAGGTCTCTCAATGCCCTACAGATGGCCTATGACATCATAAAGATACAGCGAGAGAGAGTGTATATCATTTTCTGTTTCTCTCTGCGTCCCTTTGTTTCGTTCGATGAAACCAAAGCCTTTAACGCTCATGAAACATTAATTCAAAGCCACTTACTGTGAAGCATCGTGGAGGAGTCGGAAGTTCTCTGAGAATACATAATTAGCTTAAGGCAATTATCATTATTAAAGTTCATTTCGCACCGGATTAAAAATTACAGAGAGATCTCGTTGGGCAAATAAGCTTGTTTATGCTTCACGGATGGCAATAGGTGTACAACTGCTGATAAATTTCGCCAACAGTGCTTCTTTTTATATTAAATGCAGTCGTAAAAGCACTCTTAACTGCTTCTTCAATGTTGAATTTTGATGTGAAAATCATGACGGAATACTTTTCTTAATGTGCATTCCATCCCAACTACTAATTTTAAGCAAATAATAAAAACCTTTTAAAAAAGGTCATCTTTACATCAACTTATTTTGTTGTGGAGGTTGAAAACCCTACAAACAGTATGAGAATACTAGTTCATGCAATATTTACTGTAATACGATACATTATGGAATAAAATACAATCCAGGTTCGGTTGTGAAAGAGATGATAGTACAGCAGTTGTAAAAACACATTGTGAAATGTGGGAATTCCATTTGTTTATGCTGGACAAATATTACCGCGTTCTTGAACTTTCAGGGGATAAACATTGCTGGGTTGATAGCAGTGAGCACAGTGTATGAGAAAATAGAAAATGATTTCCTCATGCTGCCGAGCATGGAATATTTCAGGCCTTGTCTTAACTTGTGGCTACGGCTGTTATGCTCCAATGTAAATAGTATATAAATGTTGTGACTTATCATCAAGTCGCAGCTGTAGCCATTTATTTAGAAATGGCCTTACACGGTAGCTTCAATTCACCAGACCAAAAACTCAAAAATAATAAACCATGTTCTCTAGTCTCTTCTTAAAAGGTTCCCTTGTAGATTTTGTTCTTTTGAAAAATCACATACACTGAAACAAAAGTTACAGACAGTATACCTGTTTTGTGTGATCAACGAATACATGAAATAACAAACCTGTGAAAAGTCAGACTTAATCCGTTGTGCAAGTCAGGAACAAATGTAAAAAAACATGCACAATTTTCAGCATGTAAGCACACTTTCCTAAATTTTAGTTTTAAAACAACCCAAATCAGCGTGGGCTTTTGTTTTGCTTTTAGGTTTTCAGATGCAGTTTTCAAACAAAACTTCATTTCGGAAGATAATATTTCACAGAGAAAACGGTTCTTATATGAATATCATATTCATAATCAGTGCTTTCAGACTAAATAAAACAACGTTCCATATCCTTACCAATCCTGGCTTTAAATTAGTGTCGTTTAAAGCCATTGGACCCTTTCGGTACAGAAAAAAAAAAAAGTTCACAGATTTACAAATAATTTACAGGGTTTACAGAAGGTAATGATGAAAGACTTCTCTTGAAATATTAGTCCATGAAATGCTTTACTTTTTGAGAAAACGGTAAAACAATATAAATTCTCGTTAACGAGAATTACGGACTTGTTATAAACACATGTCATGACACGGCGAAACGTGCGAAAACAGGAGTGGGTTTTCCCGTTATTTTCTCCCGACTCTTGAGCCTACATTTCCACAGGATTGTTATTTTATATATAAGTTGTGATACACGAAGTGTGGGACTTGGACAATACTGTTTACCGAAAGTGTATAATGGCTTTAACCAAATCAAGGAAATATGACACGCGAAAAAAAAAAACATAGAGAGTGGTCTACTGTGAAGTAAAAAACGTGTATTTATGTAAAGGAAACTAGACTTTATATTTTAGAGCCATAAAAACTAAGCAAATTTCTTGATTAACAACGAAAGTGCAATTCCAACTCCGCAAATTTCGTGCATTAAAAATTGTCTACAGACATTTGTCCTTGACTTGTTTGCTCGCAAAGACTGTATGCAAAAACGTTCAATATATGTGTACACATACAATACTGTTTGAGTAAAATTAATTTACAAGTGAATTTCAAAACAATATTGATGAGAGACCTCAATTACTTATTTATACTTATTCCAGTCTCGCAATCCACAATTTCAGTCCCTAGCAACGATGCACCTGAAAGGTCAGAGTCTATCGATCATTTTGTCAGGTGCAACACAAGAAGAGACTTTTAAGAGAAATATATTTGAAACAAAAAAAGTCTAGGCAGGAGTGTAAGACTAGACTCTACAAAAAGGCCCTGGTCAATAAGCACGAGTGTTGTGTTGCTAACAAGTATCTGGAAAATCGTGATCTGGGAACGTGCCGCTGTGAGGGAATCTACTGGTCGGGGCGTTTGGTGAGCGGTGGGGAGTTGAAGAGAGTGTCTCTGCCTGCAGTGATATGATCATTAGCGATGAATTCACACAAACAGCTGGGCTAATTTAAAGCAGGCCTGTATGCTTCGTTTTTGAAAGGGCGAGGGCACCGAGGCATTTCTTCTTGGTAAAGGGCAACTATATGAGAAAATTGTAAATTTCTACTGTAGCATTTCAAGGGCACCAAGGCAATGACCAGGGGGCATGGAGGCAATCGCCTTCGTTGCCTCCATGTGAAGCCTGTTAAAGGGCAGTGGACAAAATCTGTCTACTTTTTCTACCATGGAAACTGAGGCAAGAAACACAGTAGGCTTTCCACTTAAACACCATGATGTAGAATGACAATAGACTTTTATGCACATGACGTCATTTGAGTTTGGCGCCATTACCTTGAGTTCAAACGAAGGTTGTCATCGGGCAATACAATGTGCCCCCCCCCCCTTACAAATCTCTGTGTTTCCCCATTTCATCATCATACAATGCATTATGTCTGAGATGGCAGCTTGATGATGTCAATGCATTATAAGGTTTATTTCATCATTAAAAGGAAAAGGCCAATTTCGTTTTGGAAGATAAAGGCAACTCCAGTGGAAAATATTTAAGTCTATGGGAAACTTTTGAAGGGGCCAAAAACCAGGGCAACAGAGGATGGATTAGTCCAACTGTAGCCATTTCTCAGCAAATTTGTCTACGATGAATTGAGATCAAATGAATGTGAAGCTAAGTACAGAAACAGTCTTGCATCTTTTTGTGATTGAAAATTGGTGCTGACAATTTGTAAAGTGCAAATATTGACACAGCTTGGTCGCAAAAAGTGCAGTTACAGAGAAAAAAAAAAACTATGTGACAAATCTGTTCACCAACTAAACCCCTGCAGATGAAAGCATTACATGTAACTTTGAAGCTGTATGATTTTTGAGACGTCGTCGGCAGCTGAGTTTGATATCAGAATGTCATCACCTCTGTTCTTATTAGAATGGTCCTGACGGTACAATGTCCTAAGAGATCCATGCCTCACATCGAATCATCCCGATTTATACCCGTGTGCGGCCTCTGACTGACAAACCCCATTATGCGGGAAATCCTACTTGATTTGCTTCAGGTTTCCTCAAGAAAAAAAGCGGACAACGATCTTGCACATAATCTATGTCGGGTTTCATTTATAAGGAGACAATTTTATTAAGGGTTTGAGTGAAAAAGATACAGGCTGGTGGCCGCGATGTGATTGACCTTACGTATTGTGAATTGCTTGATGCCTTCAGGGAACAAGACTTTGAGAATGGCTGGTGTTATGTTGCGGGTTATCTTCTGCATGGTGAATTGGATAGGGCTTCAGGGGACATATATAGGCTGGTAACCCTGATGTGGTGACCCACTGCATAGTGAATTAAAAGCTAAGCCTCCGGGGGACATGATCAATACATAGGCTGGTGCCATGATGGGGTGACCCGTCTCTTTATGCATAGTGGTCATGGGGTTCAGGTGACATGACCAATAAAGGCTGGTGGCCACGATGATGTGTTGCCACACCATGGTGAACTTTAATATGTCTTCAGGGGACAAGACAAACAGACTGGTGACAATGATGCAATGTCTCAAGTACTTTGCCCCTAGGCTTCATGACCATTGTGGCTATCGTTAATACTTTATTAATAACTTACACACAATTGCACTTCATCAATGCATCTGGATCTGTCATAACAACATGCACACACGTCATTTGTAAGAAAAAATTTGGCATGAATCAAGAATGATGTTTAAATTTACTAAATGCTGAACCTCATTTAGTTGATTAATTGCTGAATTTTTAACAATCAACTCTCTTAAGGTACAAAGAATGATCCCAATCCACTGTCATTATTCTTACCCAAAGTGTAGGCCTATTTAACTATTATTCATTTTTATTATGGTACGTCGTACGTACCCAAGTACAGTTTATAAGGACTTGATCCAAGTCTACCAGAATCTTTTAATATTTTGGTGAAACTCCAAACCCAATCTCAGGTAGATAAGAACTTCATATGAAACCAAGCACACTTGGAAGTTAAAGCTTTGATATAAGTCATTCTTTGCAGACCTTGGAGAATTCCAGGAAATTTGGGGATGAAAAGTTCAAAGTGTCATTGATCTTGCACTGTAGACAGTAACGGTCCGTTGAACTGGGATGGTACAAAACTTCTGTTATCAGCCGGCTACCCATAATGACTCCCCATGATGGGCTTATCAGACAAGATGTTGGTCACCATGACAACTACATGTGCATGTAAGTAGGGGGTCACATGACTTGACCTTTTCTCGTCATCAGTAGATGAGATGAGTACATCTCAATCGCGTAATGGGCCACCAACTCTTAGACATTCCTCTGCTCCCAGCGACAAAAGTAGAATCTCCAAGAGGGTTGGATCTCTCGTCAGATGGGATCACTCATGGGGGAACAAACTAAACAAAATGATTAATACTGAGGTGTTCCTTGCCCCCCAATCTTTCAACGGCGTTACACGATAAACAATAAACGGTAAATGCGGGATAAATCCATCCAATTTCATGGCTGTAAGACGACAAGTACATGTACTGCGCACGGTGATGTTCAAATAAACATGGCTTGTTTTCACTGCCCTTTGCAGTGTTATGACATTGCTATGGAAACAAATCTAAGTTACGATGTGACATCTAACATTACTTTTTTATAAAGAGCGCCCTCAATGACTAGGCATCAGGAAATTTAAATAACATCAAAGGGTGAGTCCTTATGAAAAAGATTTTGTTGGTCAAACTTCAGGCTGTGTGTAAAGTGTCCAGAAAATAAAAATGCCAATTCAACTGTTGAAAGGCAGTGACAAAGTGACCCTAAATCGGGACCACCATACCCACGCTCATGGTAGCGTCCCCAACAACGCAAGGTTAGCTAAAATGTTATCACACCACACACTCTATGGCTAGCCGTAAACCTAAACAACACCTTTGCAAAAGAGAACTGTAAAACAAAGCAATTTGTCATTTCCAGGGGCACTGGGCAATGATCATGCACACTGGAGTTGATTGCCTCTATGCCCCAGATCATTGCCTTGGGGCCCTTGAAATGCTACAGTAAAAAATTAAAATCTCCTCATAGGGTGGGTGCCCTTAACAAAGAAGAAAGTGCCTTGGTGCCTTTCAAACACGAAGCACACAGGCCTGGAACAGTGATTCTACAAGCTAGATTTTCACCTTCGCTAGACCAATTCCATTTATTCTACATTGAAGGGATAGTTTTTTTTAATCTTTTAAAAGACCCTCCAGCCATTTCCATCTTTGGCTTACAGCTTAAAGCAAGGTACGGCAAACATTCAGACAGATTTGGACTTTCCATCTGACAGAAAGGAAGCCACGTGTGAAATTCAACAGCTGAATTCAACCGGTGAAATTGTTTTTCTTAACCAATCGCCTCCGGCACAAATGTCATCTGGAAAGCAAAAACCTTAACATCCTGTACATCCGTCCAGATGTGAGTCTGGACAAATTGAACATTTGATCCCTTGGAGCATAGTTTTGGGGTTGGGTTCTTTTTTTTCTTTTTTTCCCCCAAGAAACCTGTCACTTGTTTTGTGATTATCAGCAGGTCATTGCGGTTTACAGTATTTAGCTTGGTAATTGTTTGAAAAATTCACAATTTGAGTAGGTTCTCATCAACTTTGTATGAGCAGGACAAAGCCAGTTGGCACGGAACCTCAACAGAGCTATGGCTTCCAATTCCCTCCCCCCCCCCCCCTTGACAAATCTGCCTTAGGTCAATCAGAATCTACGCCGTGGGGTAAATTTTGTAAATGTCCTGACAACTGTATTTCTCAATAGTTACGCAACAAACCATATCATTGTGTTTCCAAGACATTAGGATAAATACTATAGGGATTGAAGATAATTTGTCGCAATGTTAAGTGTAAAACAAAACAAAAGAAATACAAACCTTTGAAACTTGGGTTATGACGTCTCGTCCGACTGAAAGCCCCTGAACAAAAGTTCTTGCGCTAATAAATGCTCTTTTGATATGGGAGGTGAGTTTAGCTGGTACGTCGCCAAACGGTTTCAGATCGTCTGTATGCTGTATTAAGCAATCCCAGAATGACTCTGTGTATGTGTACTGTGGGTTGAGAAGACTGAACATCCGTTGCAGTAACTCCGTGAAAAAATCCTCCATGGTGCTGGCGAGGTCGATGTCGCTGCCGTAGTAATACCGACGAAAGTTTTCAAATAGTTCGTCAAAGAACTCAGAGTTTTGTTGGTATAGCGACCCGTAGGTTTTTGTGAACATGTCTCGGAGATCGGCTTGCCCTCTATCGATCAACTCTTTGAAAAAATCTGAGGGTAAAAAGAAAACAAATTATTAATATAGTTGAAACATTCATGTTTTGTATGCATAAAGACAGGTTGTCCCATATCTGTGGTCCGCTGTGGTCCGCTGGCCAAATGCCAATACATGTAAAACACCAGCCCAGAGGACCAGTCAAATTGCACTCCAAGCGGTCCGGCTGGCTAGTTCAATGTTGAAAAGGATCCCTATGAATATTAAGTATGAACTAGTAAAAAGAGACCAGGATTTTTCTTGAAAATATTTGTAGTATAGTTCTCAAATTTCACATAGTGAGTACCAAAGTTTAAAGGCAGTGGACACTATTGGTTATTACTCAAAATAATTATCATCATAAAACCTTTCTTGATTACAAGTAATGGGGAGAGGTTGATAGTATAAAACATTGTGAGAAACAGCTCCCTCTGAAGTGACGTAGTTTTCGAGAAAGAAGTCATTTTCCACAAACTTGATTTCAAGACCTCAAGTTTAGAATTTGAGGTCTCGAAATCAAGCATCAGAAAGCACACAACTTTGTGGGACAGGGGTGTTTTTTTCTTTCATTATTATCTCGCAACTTCGACAACCGATTGAGTTCAAATTTTCACAGGTTTGTTATTTTATGCATATATTGAGATACACCAGCTGTGAGGACTAATCTTTGACAATTACCAATAGTGTCCACTGTCTTTAAAAAACAAATCTTAGTAAAATGTGTGCTACATGTCGGTCCCTACAAATTGTTAGTTTTTCTGTTTTTAAAAGTATGCAAGCCTGGAACTGAATTTGGTCTTTGAGGGGGCAAAGCCCTTTAATTTTACAAAAGGCACTTCCATTGAAAAGTATTCAAGTATGAGAAACTGTTGAAGGGGCACCAAGGTGAAACCAGGGGCAACAGAGGCCATTGCCTTGATGGTGGTAGTGGCAGGACTGGTGATCATGAACAAATGTGCATACTCATGTGGAATACATCATGGATCATACATTAGCCATAAATAAATTGAGCACATAACTGAGCAGGCCCTAATGACATATCAACTTTATTTCTGACAAAATTTTCCCAGAGTTGGAACGCAGGGAATTTCCATGACAGTTTAGAAGAGGCTTAAGGGAGGAAATCTGGAACCTCAGTTAAGTTTTAATTAACATATACATTGATCGGGAAATACAAAATTACTGTCAATTAAACCTTTGATGTTTTTCTGAGAAAACAGCCACATTGAAACAATGACTAATTTGTCTTGGCAGTTTTTCACACACAGACATGATTGGCAAGCTTTCTGAATGAATGTTAAACCAGCACGTTGGGGAAACAAATTGATTGTCTTTTATCAAATGATAAATTTGTGCAATGTATTTATTCTTCTTTTAAAATCCTTTACAGACTATTCACTATTTTGTTTTGATCAAACAAAATCCCACGGTACAAGGTAACATGTATGGAAACATGAAGCAGTTTACCACAAAATTTCATCAGGATACTTTTGATGGGAAGATAGTTGGTAGGACTGGCAGTATACTTAAAAGATAAATTTTAATCATTGTTCTTGGTAATCTGTTTTTATCCTTCAACACTCACACACTATCAGACTGTAATAAGATTGCTACAAAGCTTCAAACATCACTTAAGATTTGTTCTAAGCCAAGTCAATCCGGCAAAACCACGTTACGGTTATGGATTATCAGAGATCAGTTTCCGAACACAGCTTTGAGAAACATCCACAGACAAGCTAAAGTTATTCCATGGCTCTAACGACTTTAATTTAAGCCCTCACTACTCTAAATTACCGCCTTCTTGAAAAAAATCTATTTAAGAATCTCCAGAGGAGCTGGAGTGTAGTAACGATGCTCTCTTCCTGGTCGAGTATCTCGGCAGTTTAATCATCATCGCTATGAATCATTTAAAAGCCTTGTCCAATTATTATACTCGTTAAGTTGAGGGCCCGTTCTACTGCCGATAAGATACACCCAATTTATCATCGATGAGATGAATAAGTCATGTTTGTTTTCAATACTTAAGCAAAACGAAGAAATTGAATTGTGGCTGTAAGTATTATTATTAAAATTAATTGGAAATATGACTCTGCAATTTGTATTATTGTTTTAACTGTAAGTTGCATTAAAATCATAATGAGTTGACATGCAAGGAGCTGAAAGTCTGGCATACAAAATGAATTATGTGGTGTCGTAAATTCCATAATTTTTCTGATAACAAAAATATGACAAAAATCTAATTCATACCTGAATTCAGGACTTATTTATGTTGATAAAAAATGACTAGAGGCAAAAACCGGATTGGAATTATTCCCGTTGTAAGAACAAATTTATGGGTGCCTGCTGTAAAAAAAGAAATATTCATAAGTGCGTAGGCCCTTCGAACAAAATTATGGGCAAACTGTAAGAGAAAATTCATGTCGGAGTAGGCCCCAAACCATAAAGAAGAAACAGAAAATCTTGCAAATTTTGCTCAAATTCCCTCAAACTACGATGACTAATACTGGTCTACCACTCCAAACTGCACATCCCAATCTCTTGACTGCTACACAACATCAACGCTTCAAGCATCGAGCCAGAACCTTGTGGCCTCCATTATAAATTTATGAAATTGTATGTCAGCGACTACCAGTTGGTTGACACTGGTAGAAATCCAACCCTCATGAAAAAAAGATTATCATAAAAATCCATAGTAATAAAAAAGATAAAACCATCTGATTCTAAATCTCATTTTCAGCTTCAATGGAAGTCTTTCCGCATTAGAGCTCATTAAGCTAATTGGGTATGTTTTACTGTGTGTATGCAAATATTGCAAGTTGTTGTCCAGCAACTAATTAGAATAAATTATGTAAATCACTACCACAAAGACTACATCATGCACCATGGTGTGTGTATTGAACAATAAGAATTAGTGAGAAGAAAAGGGATGGTGAGTCACCCTAGACTTGCTACAATCGTTGCTTCAAAAACCAACATCCATTCTCTACCAGTGCAATGCAAGTGTATGAATCCAACTTCACAGTTAATGGAGGCAACAAAGGCGCTTGCCTCCATGCCCCCAACATATTGCCTTGGTGCCCTTAAAATGCTCCAGTAGAAATTCACAATTTTCTCATAGGGTGCCCTTTTACCAAGAAGAAATTGCCTTGGTGCCCTTGTCCATTCAAAAACAAAGCATACATGCCTGCACAAGTACTTTTAAAATCTGTTGTGAAGATTGTATAAACCATGGATGCAGATATACATATATATGTACATGTACATGTATTTCTACCTCTAGTATCTAGACTGGTTGATTGGTAAAAGTAGCACTGTTGGTCATTGGCTAAACCTTAAAAAAACATTCAGACATAATATCTTGCAACAATATCTTGCAAATCTCAACATGATTCAAGCGTAGGGAATTGCATCAATTTGTATTGAAGAGTAGACTCAGGCCAGTTTAATTTTTACTGAAACAAAGCCACAAGTATTAATACCTCCTTTGTTATGATAAAGACCCCCCCATCAACTTGTGTATGAATCAAAAGAACAATGAGGTAATTGAGAGAGACTTATAGCCAGTCTATGCATGACTGCTACGCTGTTAATGCCTTCTTTGTTATGATAACGTTGTTATATGATTCATGCGTGTTACTGAAGCATCCCTGCGTATGATGATGGAGGAGGGTGGGATGGGAGAATGGCAAGATGCAGCATACCAAAATATTAGAGGCCTCCAGTCCCATAGTAATGAGAATTGAACAAAAAGGGTTAACATAAATCGATACTCTTTTGATATATGGTTCTGAAATGAAACCAGTACACTGATTTGTTTTGTTTGAACAATTCATGTTTTGATCGGTATTCTCTGATCGCTGTCTATTTTTCTTTCGTTTATCTCTGGATGCCGATGGTGCAATCAAGATTGATGTTCTTTGGCATGGTGTAATTGGAAACCTTCCAATTTTTTTTCTTCCACCATGCAAATCTTGATACCAAAACCAGTCGACTATTTCTGTTGATTTAAAAGTTGAGAAATTCAAGGTCACTATATATCCTTTGTTTGCAAAATGTAATGTTTACAATATTGAAATTGAAAGTCTCTTTGAAGTTGCTGTTTGGACAGTGACTGAATGGTTCTTGGTTCTGACCAGTGACAATCCTCATTCATCACAAATACTGATGTGAAGGTCACACAAACACATTTTGAAGCTGTTATTTTTCTCATTTTGATTCTGGTCTTGAGCTACAAGCAGTCTCACTTGTGGATTTTGGGGGAATTCCCCGTCAAATTCAAGCCCAAGAACTGGGATTAAGACTGGGACTAAGACTGGGACTAAGATGTAGTAGAGAGTAATATACCATGCCTTGAATTTAGTTTTTGAAGGGGCATAGAAATTTTTCCCTGGTAAAGGCCCCTTCTCGATGAGTGTAAATTTTACAAAGAGCACCACATCAAAAGGACAGGGCACCACAGCAATTGGGTTATTTCAAGGCCTGACAGGCTACACATTGATCTCCCGATGCAGTGCCTCAAATCTCACATGCATAACGTAGACGTCTGAAGAGACTCTCTGTTTTGAACTGTGTGTCCTGCTTGAGATTTCAATCACATGGTTGTTACCCATAAACCTATATAACTCATGTCATACCTCCAACAAAACAATGCAAACCTTCAAATCACTGAGACCTGCATGTGACAGGGTCACTATTATTCAATACTACGATAATTAACATAACACTGATGTGTGTACGATATTATATCCTGCACTTGCACACTATTTAATTAAAAGCAACCCAATACCACATGATGTACTATGGAGAGTCCCTGGATAAACTATTTAAGCCCAATTTAATTTAGTAAGATGTAATTAATGGTATTGGGACTGTATAAGAAGGGTGTCAGTGGTGGCGTGATTGATGAGTCGTTCCAAGCAATCCTTGAATATCTTTTTACCTTCCATAGTTTCCAATGACAAGAGGTCTTGAGACGATAGATTGAAGATCAAGTGTTTAATGGACGTGTTGTTGATAGTCTCTGTGTCATGGGGTTTATTTTCATTTTCGGTCTGTTGAGTATCTAAATGCCTTGCATGGGACTTTCTCTTGTGTTTTGCTTTTATTAGGGTTCAATCAAAATTTCAGTAAGAGACACAAACAATGACTTGAGGTGGAATGTTGAAATAGTTTGTTGAAATATTTTGATCATTAAGAGTATGATCCAATAAAAAGATTGGCCATCAAAATTGTTTGGCATTTTAGCTGCTTATAATTGGGGGAGAGGGGGGGGGGGTAGAGAAAACCCACGCAATCAGGTACATGTAGGTAATGAAAACTCAATACACATGCGAGACCCTAGTCTGTGATGGGATTAGAACCTGGGTTCACAGAGGTGAAAGGTTAGGATTGAAATCGCTGAGCCAACCTGATTCCCATGTAAATGCACTACATGTTTGTGGAGCAAATAAAATCATGCACTTAAACGATTCAATTGCAGTTTATGAACAAAATAAGAAGAAAGTTTCAGGCACAGCAAGACTTCACACCCTCTTTTTTAATGTTCATCGGCACAGCTGGAAACCAAGAACACGGAATTCAGCTGAAAAGTCGCACGCCTAGTCTGCATTCAATTACGCAAGAGACTTGTGAGATCTATTGTCAAGTATTATTAAATGCATAAATAATCAATCCCAGTCCCTAATCTTTCGCAAATGATCAAAGGTGACCCAAGAATAGGTGAGCGTTAATTTGGAATGATCAGCCAACCTTCCAGACTGACAAGACAGATCCATCCTTCTCTAATCCACCAACAAGGTCGTCCATTCTCAGGCTTTGTCTTCTTGATCTCTTGATAGAAACTCTGCTGCTTTGTAAACTACTGCATCCTTACATAACCCAAGGTTGGCGTTTCCCTGGATCCACCACCCACTTTACTGAATGTCAAAAAGTCAGGTATGATGTTGCATCAATGAGACAAGCAGAAGAAAATATTTCTTATTAAAAAAACAAAAAATGCTTAGAAGTTCTGTTGAGCTCCTTTTACACTACACTATCCAGGGGGGGGGTCTCAGAGATTACCTGGTTAAAGTGGAGCGTCCACACTACCATTTTCAGGGCTAAAACGTTTCTAGATTAACGAACCAAAAACTGGCTTTATACTCCAAGTAACATTTAACCCTGCCCTGGACTAGGGTTAACCCACTAATCTCAGTGTTAGCATGAAACTGGTTTAACTTTTCTCTGGTTTATTTCTTCCTCCATGGTTATATGTTGTAGTGCAAAAAGAATTTCTGTGTCAGTTTTAATCCATGTAGAAGCCTTTTTTTTTTTTATTACACAGGTTAAATATTGTAGTGCGAAAGGGTTGAGTATTGTCATTTGTAGTGCGAAAGGAATTTCTGTGTCAGTATTAATCCATGTAGAAGTCTTTTTACAAGGGTCGAGAAATTACATGGATCAAAGGTAGGAAGTGTGAAAAGGACTTTAGTCGGTTCACACCTGTACTGGTTATAGTACAGGTTTTGCCAATATCTCCTCATCCCTTCACGGTATCTGATCCGAAGAATAGTTCTGTGAGATATTCTGCCAGCTTTCTCCCCCTGGTACTGATGCACTTCGGAACTCCCTGCGAGTATCTTATTTCCACCATCTTATAATCTGTTCCAGTTCAAGAGAAACGAGAACAAATACTTTCTCTCCCTTTAAACTTATCTACATTTTTCTCATAGCCCTCACCTAAAGTGACTATCTGTTAACACATTTTTCAAAAAAGGAACAGGAAAAAAATAATGAATGCCAAAAACCAACTAAAAGGGTAGTGACTGATAAGAAAATATTGCCTGCCAAGAACCTAAACCTTAAGTTTTCTCTACAGTTAAATACTGTTGTCATGAAAATAGTAGAATTTATCAATACAAAATCTAGAAACAAGACATAATGTTTTTGTTTCTCCAACTGTTTCATTTTCGTTTTAACAACTGTTAATTAACAAATCAGGAAACAAACAATGTGCGTTTGATTTCATTGGTTTAGTTTTTGGAAGGCTGCTATAGGTCTATTATATTAACTATGTATTTCAGGCCTGGAGTTTCAACTTTGAGAGAGCAAAGCAATGCTTAATTTTAAAAGGGCACGTCTACTGGAAAATCCTAAAGTCTGTCCGAAACTTTTGAAGAGACACCAAAGCAACAGGGCAACAGAGGCCATAACCGCTGTGGTCTCATGTAATTCCTGTCCTTGTTTGTTTTATTTTCAGTTATCAAATTAAACAAAATAAATTAATACATTTTTTTTACCAGCATCGTCAAAAAACAAAATCTAGAAATGTAGGATGCTTTAAAGGTCACACAAGAATTTTCTTCTACGGAACTGAACCAGGATCTACAGATATTATCATCTTTCACAGGAAACAAAGTTTGTGTAGATTGCAGATGATGAAACAAGGTAGTGGTAGCAGATGATGAGTAAATATTATTGCCCCAGAAGTCTTGAACTAAATTGGCAGTACTCTTTTCTTGCACAACAGAAGCTTCATTTGATGAAATCCAAAGTAACGATTTCCTTTATTTCCTTTATTTCCTTTAATCTGACTGAAAAACTGCCATAACACATTTATTTTCCTATTTCGCAACCTATGGATCAGCTAGATCAGTGTTGACAGCAAAAGTCATTCAAAACATAGCAATTTTGGGAGGTCAAAACAACATTTTCTCAGAAGAACCCTTAATAGCTCCTTCCAACAATAGAGCATATTATCATTAAGAGGTCTAGCAACAACAAAAGGCGTATTATTTGACTTGACAGCCCTGGCACAGGCAACAAAAGGAATCCATCAGCACTTTGAACAGAAGGGATTGTATCTGGGTGCTATGCTTAAACCAGAAGCCTTATCCATATAAATTTCCTGCATGAGCGATAATGTTCTCTCCTGAAAACATGGTAGAAAAACACCTCCTTCATCTGGTAGGTTGACTGCGGATAATTGCAATAAAAATTATGTTTAACAAAGTGTTTGCTTAGCAAACAAAACTCTTCCTGACAAAATAAAGACAAAATGTGAGAGGTCTGTATCCCTTGTTGTTAGGGCTATAAGCCAGTCACACCCCGCATGACATCACATTTTCGAATTGTACCCAAATAGACCCCTTGCAATGGCCGCCATTGCTGAAGTCGGACAATAGAAACATGCATTAGTGAGGCACTGCGAACAGGTTTCAGTCGATGATAGTTCTTCATTTACCTCACTGAGGGCGCTTTTGGGGTCTCATGATGTCATACTCAAGGGGTCTTTAGGAATAATATATTCATCAAACATATTTATTGTGTTTATCCACTTGTTTTACTCTTTATTGTGCAATACTTTCTTTGTTCTGTTTATCACAACCCCCGTTTCTTTTAAAGTTGTTAATGGTTTTATTAATTTTCTTTAATTCAGCACCTTGGAGTATGTTTGGAGTATGTTTGGTCACAGCATAGTCACACAAAGAAGGGTTTGTATAATTGTTTTGTTTTATTCGGACAACTATTATGTTCTCAAATGCTGGTTATAATTTGAATATACAAAAAATACCTTGACTTCTTGCAAGAAAGCTACCATGTCTGTACAAGTGTTTATAGACAATGGCAAGCTCCCCTTGACCAATTAGGAATTCCTAATGGGCAAAGTAAAAGAGTCTCACGCTCGCGAAGTGCCTGGCTTATTAACATTAAGCCATAGCCCACACCTTTTTAGATTGAAAGCCTCTCTAGTTGTGTGAGGAATTTCATTTCAATATACTGACAGTTGATTGAAACGGGGTCTATAGTTTATGGTCAAAGATTGCAAGCGTTGATTAAAAACATTTTCTTTTCAATTCAAGACTGGTTTGCAGTAAATTCAGAAACCTCAATAACTGTCTCAGGAAATGGTCTTTCAAAGGAATGTAAATAATGGAAAGCTATTGAAGACAATCTCACAACAGAGAGCCAAGTGCTTGAATCCATTCTCTAACCTCTATAATTTTATAGGGGCATGCTTCAGCCAGTGTTCTTCAGCCATCCACAAGCTAGCTTTTTAGGCCGATTGGCACGACTTGCAGACCGACTTGCACAAAAAAAATTGTACTTATTTATTTACTCTAGATTGAAGTCACAAAAATCTTGAGAAGATAAAATCATTTTTAGGATGTGCCATTTTGCAGAGTAGGTCTTTTAAAACTAAATTGTTCTTATTTAACGACCATTCTGTGATTATTTCCTACTACCTTGCTCCAACCCAACTTTTAAAGATGAATATTATTATGACATGTTGTGTATTCCTAGACTAAATGTTGTCGTCCGTAAAAGAAAATATTGTTGTCCATTTGTCACTCACTCTGAAATAGGATAACTGTAGTGGTTTGCGTAAATTCACAAACCAACAAATGATTAAAAAAAGACTTGTAAGGAAAATAAAAACCTGGATTATGTGGGTGTGTGACGACAATCCAGCAGATATGATTTGCATATCTGGAGCATTAAGAACCACAGGATCTTGTAATGAATAACCAGCATGAGGGATTATATTACTCCATGAATAAAACCAACCCTGGCTGTTATATAGGATGGTACTTAGATATCTAAGCAGGCAAGATTCCTCTCGCCCCGGGCTAAATGCATCCGATTAACCTGTTTGCCCATTTTTATGAATAGCTGTCCACTATATTCTACAGTTTCAGCTTTCATGATATAAAGCGCAATACATAATGTGCAATATTTGGTTGATATTTTGTAGGGAGGTAAATTGAACCAGTCATTGATATTGATTTCTGTGTCTTGAGTTTGTTTTTTTCAAAATTGATGTTTGCTGAGCACCATCGGAATTTCGGGTGTTGAATATTCATGTCCAGATTACGGCATCCCAAAACACTTGAAATCAATGGTTGGGGTGCCACCATTAATTTGTAGGGGTATACCTGGTGATGTTGTGGGGACATTAGATGAGAGATTGGTTCACAGGAAATGAGAAAGGAGGGCTATTGATGGGGAGAGAGCTTCCTCCATTAAGTGGTGAGAAACAGACAGACAAAAGACAAACAGTATTGCACTTGCAGTATTTGATCCAATCCTTCCAAACCTACCCCCCCCCCTTTCCTTAAATTCATATGAATTGAAGGCCAGATCTGAGTGAAAATCAGAAGACTGTATGATTTCATTAACCTTGGCTGCAGTTGTTGAAATCTAGACCATACTTGTCAATTCTTAAAGGAACACGTTGCCTTGGATCGGTCGAGTTGGTCTTTGAAAAGCATATACTTGTGTCGATCATTATATTGTACTTTTAAAACATCTTCTAACCATGCATTTCATAACAAACGGTTTCAAATGCTTTTTATAGACCAACTCGTCCGATCCAATGCAGCGTGTTCCTTTAAGAGTTAGAGCATCATACCTGTAGCTCTGAAAAGTGCGTTCTTAATAGTGTTTTCCAAAAAAGCTTGTAGTATACTGCGTTGAAACTTTTTTTGAAAAATACTTTTTGTTTTAAACCATACCCTGCCAAGTGCAACAAAAATGCACTAGTTTGTGAGGTTTTTCTATTTTGTTGCACTATACATTTGTATCAGTCAACTCAAATCTCATAGTTTGCAGTGTTGCATTTATGATTTAACAGGGTACAAGGCCCCAACAGCAGGGGAGCCGCACTGAAGGTTGGCAGAAACCAGTTCACTTCACAAAGTACATAAGTAACAGAATCTTCTGTTACTTTAAGCAGGATTTTCACTTAGACTGCAATTTGATGCATTTAAAATAGCAGGGTGCCTAGATGGTGGTAAGGGTTGTCACGTCACTGCCTTTTATGGTGTAAGAAAGCAGCAACTTTGGCACCAAAAGACAAACTCTCAAAATAAAAATATCTGAACCTAAGACTCATAATGCACATTAAAAAACCAAACTACACGTACATGTAGTAGTAATTGGCTACATAACCAAAGGTTCCAAATTGTGGCCTCAAAATAACTTGTTTTACCTCATCAACTATATGCAGTACATATTCATAATCCTTATCCTAATTTCAAAATGGAGCCTGTTGAATTTCAATGCTTATGAACTTTAATACTTCATGAAAATGTGAAAGATAAACACGGGAGCAAAATTCTACCGAATTTATGTCAACTTTAGATCAACCTAGATCCCAGCGCTGACAAATTTACCGACTGAAATTTGATTTCAAGCCCAGGTGATCGCCTGATCTGATTTGCCAACTAAAATATTATCAGAAAATTACCGCAGTATGTCGTTGCTAGGAAATGTAGAGCTCCCGGGCTTGGTTACATGTGATCCTATTGATTATCAGAGAGTGAGGTTATACGATTTATGGAAGATGGGGAAATTGCAGAAGAGGAAGGGTAGATTTCCCAAATGGTTTTTCTGAGTGGTGAGGTACTGCAGGGTATAAGAGAATAGGGTTGCAGGGAAATACTGAGATGGATTTTTTAAGTAAAACATTTGAGCGGTCTGTGAGACTGCAAATTGGAAGTACAATGTGCAGTTGGTGTTTAAAGGAACACATTGCCTTGGATCGGTCATGTTGGTCTTTGAAAAGCGTTTGTCACCGTTTGTTGGAAAATGCATATGGTTAGAAAGATGTTTTAAAAAGTAGAATACAATGATACACAGATATTTGCCTCGAAAATGCGTGGTTTTCTTTTTACTCTGCGAACTAACACGGTCGGCCATTTATGTCATAAATGGCAGACCACGTTTGTGGTTCCTGGTTATTGATGGAGATTCAATTCAATTCAAATCAACTCAACATTTCTGGCTAGCATGACCAGAAATCTTGTCGTTTCACTAATGCCATCAGCGCTTTCACTAGTCCAACATCTAAGAAAGAGGGATGCTTTTCAAATCTAAACTAGCCAGCTTGGATGGAGAGAATTTTGACCGGTCCTCAGGTGTTTTACTGCTTTTTGTCCAGCAGCAAACCAATTTAAGGCCAGGGAGAATGCTGTACATCATGAATCAGCGGCTGCATCAAAAAGCAAGAAGGCCGCTGTAGCAAGCACTACAAGTTCTGGAATGTCACAGCTAAAGTCCCGGTTTAACCTAAGTGCATTATTTACAAACTGTGCTGACCAGCCACCTGGGCAGCTCAAAAGCACTTTCAATGGTTTCGGCGTTTCTGACCGGCCGACGACTTGAGAGAGAGCAGTTGAGAAATATTGTATTGATCCGTACATGTAGTGTGTTCAGTGAGAAGGCTGTAATGAACTCTCGGTTGGAATTCCGAGCGGGTATGGTGCATGAATGGCCGGTCGTGTTTACTGAGAAAACAACATGAGATGATTGCCGCAACTGTCTGTTGACTAGGGGTTGTATGTGCACACAAAGAGTGAATAATTCTGCAGTTGGGGGGAGAAAGGCTTGTGGATTTCTTGTGGGACTACGCCTGTAGCGATTCAGCAGCAGCTGAACAGGCTTTGAGAGGATCGCTCGTGTGTTTATCATGATTGTGTTGGAGATGTTCAAATACAAGTAATGTTGTTTCAACTGGATAATACTGGTGCTTGAATGTAGTAGAGAACATGAACACCTTTTTTAAATCGAAAGTGCCTGTTATTAGGGTTAAAATCTTAAACCTGTGGAGATGGTTCAGAAACATGTACCGGTTAACCTCATTGGTTTGCCCTTAACTTTTTAGGCGACTTGCCAACATGACAAGTAACCTTGTTACATCACTCGACCCCAGCTTTTGGACTAGTCCAAATTAGTATCATTAAATAGGGATGCTTTAAACTTAACTTGCTGGCCAAACCACCTGGAGACAATTTAGACTGATCATTTGGTATTTTGGAAGAACACTTGATTTACTATTTAAAGGCAGTGGACACTATTGGTAATTGTCAAAGACTAGCCTTCACAGTTGGAGTATCTCAACATATGCATAAAATAACGAACATGTGAAAATTTGAGCTCAATCGATCATCGAAGTTGGGAGATAATTATGAAAGAAAAATAACCCTTGTCACACGAAGTTGTGTGCGTTTAAATGGTTGATTTCGAGACCTCAAGTTCTAAACTTGAGGTCTCGAAATCAAATTCGTGGAAAATTACTTCTTTCTCGAAAACTATGGCACTTCAGAGGGAGCCGTTTCTCACAATGTTTTATACCATCAACCTCTCCCCATTACTTGTCACCAGGAAAGGTTTTATGCCAATAATTATTTTGAGTAATTACCAATAGTGTCCACTGCCTTTAATTATGGTTTATAAAGTTATTGACTATGGCTTTTATTTAGAGTTATTGGTTTTAGTTTATAGTAGTTAGTGATTATGGGTAATACAGTTATTGATGATACAGTTATTTTGGTTTATACAATTATTGATAAGGGATTAAATAGTCTTCTATTATGGTAAAGACAAAATTACTCTGAAAGTCTATAAAAATATGAACAAAAGTTTAATGTAATTGGTAAGGGGTGTACACATAAGAAGTGTGATTGTATGTTTTACAAAACAGCGTATTAGAATCTGTGGAGTTTAGTGGTACAACTTGGCAAGGCAGTTTTCCCTCATACATAAAGCCCCATCAAGAAAAACGAAATGTCTTTGAAGAGGCATCAAGTCCATGGCCTTGGGGCGATAGGTGTGATGTAAAGCCTATTGCCTGCAGCAAGCCGTTAAGTAAAATTCCCAAGCCAAAAGATGTGTCTGATCCCTATTCTGAGTATAATTGAAAACACAGAAAGCGTTCTCTTTCAGCCCCAAAAACTTTCACCATTTTCGCTCTGTAGTTCTTACTGCTTCTAAAATAAACAAACATTGAAACTGACAAGTTCGCCAATACAAACTGCGATACGATCGACATTATATTCAAATCACGAAATGGAATTCCTGAGGAACTTTTACAAATGTTTCTTTCAACTAACTTCCTTTTTCAGTTACGATTGCAGGCTGTCAATTAGTCTTAAACTAATCCCTTCAACGTTGGAACGAATAATGATAGGTTAACAGTTCGGTGATACTGTGTGTAGCCGGCATAATATCGATTAATTGATAACCCAGCATTTTATTTGATAAAATGTATTGGCCCCACAAATTTTAAGCATTTACATTAAAGCACTCACTAGTGCACTTGGGTTGCATATGACGTCACAAGATAAAACAGTGCCCTCACTGTGGTCAAAGGAAGACCGATCATTGGTTTAGACTTGAGAGTTGTGGTTGGCGAATACGCGCTATGCAGGTTTCCACTGTTTGGCCTCAGCGATGGTGGCCCATACAAAGGGTGTTTACACTTACAACTATGTTCAGTTTGTTCTAGTCGTTTTGATTTTGCGTTTTCCCATTAAACTTTCTTGGAATGGTCAAAACAATAATTACACACTTCATACATTCACAGACTCCTCATGCCACAATGAGATCAAAATTTAGTTTGGCTTTCCATGGGGTTTCCAAGATATCCACTTGCCAGATTGAAAAAATAAAAGTCAAGCAAATTATTTTACAGAAAGTACATTACAAGATGGTGCAAACTGCGACTGAAAGTTTCCCTTGGCTTGCCTTTGAGTTGAAATTTCAGCAGTTTTTCCCAACCTGAAAGTTCATGTTCACAGTTACCCGAGTTCAGATAAGTCCTCTGACAAAACGTATCTGTGGACACCCCATGGGCATGCGGTACAAAAGGCCCCCAAATCCACCTGTTTCACCCCCCTCTCTGTTGAACAAGGGACAAGCCCTCAATTCTAAAAGGGCATTTTTGACCAGATTACGAAAAATGATAAAAATCTAACCAGCTTCAAGGAATGAAGTTTGAGGGAGACAAGGACAAGAGGAAAGTGCCCAGAGCTGAAATAAATACGGGTTTCAATTCTGAAGGTTGTATTTTACACTAAACTTTATTCTACATGTACACTTCATGTGGAGGCCACCAGTTTGAGGGTTGGCTTAAATTCTTAAGAAATTGTTACAACAACATGTACTTTTTTTAAGGATCTAAAAGTTTTTTAAGGATCTACCAAAAAAGCTCTCTGAATGGTAAATATTTTGAAGAAACTTACAGTTGGTAAAAATCTCTCTTGTAAATTATGGGTATTTGACACTTCATTTATCATAAATTCCCATTAACTTGATCTTTTAAAAGATGATGCAACAATTCTGGTTTGGAAAAAAAATAATCCTGGGAGTAACACAAAGTGTTCATTGGAAGAAATAGGCTTTGCTAAATCGCAGTTTGTGTTTTGCAAATGTAGAAATTCATCTCTTCGTTTTTATAAAGTACTAAGGATACTCAATTGTACTCTTTGATGCAACAAATTTTCACTATTAAACGTACCCCCATGTGGAAAACAATACAGGTCAATTGAATTTTAATTAGAACAAAATGAACAACAAAATCAATGATGTGTTAATTATTATCTCTCTAATATACTTGTCATGGTATCATTAAGTGTGAGTGGTATGTTTACATGGTGTATAGATTAAATGTGTCAGATATTGATCCAAGTCATCATGTAATGCTTCGCATCGCTGACGGTATCATTGATTGGTATTTATGATTACTTAACCACACTAAATACCGGGCGGCATATAAGGCACTCAGTCTTCTTAATTATGCATGCATTAAGACGTACGGGCGGTCAGTTGCATTAACATGCACTATATGAATGGAGTTGAACCAGGTATAGAACTGGAGAGGTCACAGAGTATATTATTTAGAAGCTGAAATATTTGGATACTTTCAGGTCCGGAATTTCACAAAGCCACAGTTGCCTTGGTTGTGGCATTGGTGCCCCTTTAAAAAATGTCCATAGACTTTAAGATTTTCAAATGGAAGCCTTTCAAATAATGAAATTCTAGGCCTGTACTTGAAAAAAACCTATACCAGATCAGGTTTTAACTGTGAGTGTGAGCCATTTTGGACACACACTTTGGAAGTTTGACCGAAAAATGTTAAACTGTTATCATTTATTTTGCTATACCATTAAAAGCAAAATTCGCTTCTGATTAAATTAGAGTGAGGCATGCAACCTGCAGTTGGTCCCCCAAAAAGAGAGGAATACACCATTTAAAACGATATTTTGTACTGCGATCTCACATTTCAACAGTAACCTGAGAACCCAAGAAACAAGGAAATCGGCTGATCACTGAAAAGTTGCATGCCTGTAGACTCAAATTTTTGTGAACATTACAACATCAACAACATAACCCCCTTCCCACCCAAGTTGCTGGTTAAGTGCAAATACCTCCTGAACTATTGCCTTGATAGGTCATGTGCTAGATCTTCATTCCCCTCAAGGAGCAGACTTAATGCACACTTAAGATGTTCTCCAAATTGAACCAAGTTCTGGAACACTCTGCATTCTGCTTTTGCAATCAAAATTTACCTTGATCGGCCACTTCAAATAAACCTATCAATGGGGCAGTTTGCTGGGCGCAGAAAATAATGAAGAGAAAATTAAGAAAGATATTCTCCCAGTCTCTGTATAATATGACATGTACAGAAATATATCCACGTGCAGAAAACTGCACCATGGAAAGAATGCTTGTCCAATGTGCCAGTCAACTCCTTTATAAGTTTTTTTTCTTCTGCCAGTTGTTACTATTGCCCAGAATATCTTTAAAAAGATCCATGCACGGAAAACTGCACCATGGAAAGATTTGTTTGTTCTAGGTGCTAGTTGAGGAAATTTTATTTTAGATAATTTTGTTTTTCGCCAAGAAACACGCTCAATTTTTACGCCTAGTGGGTCCCAGATTCATACTCAAACCCCCTCCCCCTGATTTCATGGATAAGATTCAACCGCTTTCTTCAGCTTTCCAATTTGCCAATTTCCTGCCATGATCTGTTGGCAGTGCCCGCCATTATCTGTGGGCAGTGCCCGCCATTGAAGGAATTCCAGGCGGATGTGGAGCACACCATCCCGCTAGGTGACGCTGACACCTTCCTTGATCGGTTACAACCATCAGCTGGTCAGGTGCTTCGCTGGATGTCACAAGACGGATCTCTTTCATCTGGACAGATTCAATGGTGACGAGTTTCTTGGAATGGATCGACGATATCAAAGTGAATAATTAACAATAGTAACCTTGACGTCATTTGTGAGGTCAAAAACTACTTAAAGAAGAGCACCCTCATTGAATATGACATGCTTTGTCACAGTATGTTTGTTCACCATAATTATTCAAAAAATTTTCACTATACTTTATAAAGAAGTCCTTAGACAAAATGTTAAAGTATCGGGTACCACTAATTAACGCAGTTCATATTGTCCACACGAACAATAACGTTAACACATCGTCAAAACCTCCAATAAACATTTTAAATCGACAAATACGTAATGCAATATACAGATGGTATTGCAACAATGCCTACAAATTTGACATAGTAAGTCCAGATTATTCTCCTACACTTTAATAAAGTCTTGGAGTCTATAACAATGAAAAAGAACACCGTCACGGAGGATTGTTTACAGGGTATACGTTTCACAAAAAATACTAAACTAGTTTTCCTCCGCATCGAAAAAGAATGAGTCATGAAACAGCTGCAGACAAATCATGAAAGGAAATATTGGCATTCCTGCATTATAGAGTCAACCCCTGTTGTTAAGGGAGTCTTTTTATGTTCAGACTGGTTCACATCATGTCCAATTGCCCGAAACCAGACATGTTTTACTCAACCGTTTTACTCCTGTGCAGACAGCAAGTAACCAAAAGAATTTGACCCCGTAACCTCAAATGGCCAACCTTGCTTGGTTGTAAAGCTAGATGGTTGACAAAACATTCTACAGCACCTTTGTTACAAGTGTGTAAAATGTTGTTTCACTTGAAAGCTTTCTCTGTTTCCTTGTATAAAAAAAATACTGAGAGTTCCTTTCTTCACATGTTTATTCCAATTTCATATCCCCACCTATCGGTAACCCTCACCAAATACAATGTATGGCAACTTTTGCTCAATACAAAGACAGTTGTCAAATCTCTTTTAGACTGCTATTTTATGATCTAGACCTGATCAATCAAGAATCTTAGAACTCAAAGATTTGCAAAGAAATTTTCACAAACATAAAGAACTTTTATGACTGGTGGTTTTAGGAGAGGAATGCTACAGACTGTTAAGATTTTAAGTGAGTGGACAATTAAGTCTTTTTATCTTCAGAAATATAAAATTTGGGAAATGATCTCCAAAGCGATACATACATGTACAAAAAAACATAACCAAAAATCTTTTAAAGCAGACAAATATTAAACTTCACATCAGTATGGTTTAATTTGTTTAGAAACCCTAGTGCTTAGAAACCCCTGTTTTATTGCGCTATATAAATGCATGCTATTATTATTATTTATGTCCACAAAAGAACAAAATCACTTTCTACTCTTTGATGTAAAGCTTCTAAATCATGAAGCTGGAATTTAAGCATTTGCAGAACCTTGATTTTGTTAAGTTTTTGACTGGAAAGTACTCATCTTTTTGTCACGACTGTGAGTCACAAGAGAGCTGCACTGTGGCTAATTCTAGAGGAGTAATCTTAACATAAACGTGCAATGCATCTCATGAATCCCACGACGTGAATGGAGACTGAATTATTGACGCTGTGTTGGGTGACACGTAAATGCGTTTGAGGCACACTACTTGTTTCGACATTATTTGCTTGCCTCGCAGCATAGGGGAAAATTCCTGAGTTTTATAGGCAGAAGGGTGTGGCAAGAAGATTTAGTGAAGTCTTTCAGGTTTCAAAAAAATACAAAAATTCACATCTTCAGTTTGGATGATTGTTACAAAAACACAATTTGTTGAGAAAAACGGACACACGATTTACCAGGAAAGATTTAGATAAAAACTACACCTTTATCATCTTGCAAGAAGGGTTTTTTCAAAACCACTTTGAATTGAAAATGGCCTTTATCTCTCTGCCTGACTTACAGGTTTGTACTTTTTGAAATGGTTAATATTTTGTCAAGCGAGTCAAAAATTTGTATTTAAAAGCAGTCTATATTTTAATTGAGACTAATAGTTGTCTTAACAATGTTTCATTGATTACTCATGTTCCTGCTGGCTAACTTTCCGTCGAATCTTTGCTTCTTTTGATCATTCAAAATCTCAACTTGATCTCCAAACAAACTTACCGTCAAATCTCTCCGATCTTCTGATAAAGTAGTCTCTAAAGTAGCTGCTCTTTTCGTAAACTAAATCCTCAAACTCGGACCCACTGGTCAGGCTGAGTTTTTCCTCCATGTCAGCAGTGCAACATGTGAAACCTTGTGGACATATTCTTAGATGTTCTCCTGTAATTCAGACCAAAAAAAACACCAAGAAAATTTAAAATCGATAGTCAAAAATGAAAATTAGTAACAATCCAGCAAACATGTTCAAGGAACTACAAGCTCTTTTTCCAAATAAATCTTCCTAGATGTTCTCCAGTGAATCAGACAAAAAAATACAATCTGAACATTTAATGTGTGAATGTATTGAAATAAATGTCTAAACACAACACATTTAAAAATCGACCCTCAGAAATGAAATTTTAAATAATCAAGCAAACAAGTTTTGGTTTACAAGCTCTTTTTCCAAAATAAATTCTCAAAGAAATATCTTGATTGTGTCAAAAGTACAACAAACATATATAAGGCACCAATGAATGGTTTCCCTTGTATAGCAGAGCAAAATGTTACGCAAAATGGGTCAGTTGCTATGATTCAAAAATCATGATTTGCTACTTTATATTGGCATTCAGTTTTACATAATCTGTGCAGTCAAAGTATTTTGCTAAATGCAAATTTGCTGAATGAAATCATTTCCTGAGCACTTATAAGAATATCACGAACAGAATAATGACACAAACTTCTCAATTTTGTTTTAAACATGCCCTTTTATGGATTTCTGTTTTACATAAAAAAAAGCAAAACATTTATAATCTTTCTGGCACTGATACTGATTATCCACCTTTAAAGGCTTCAATTTCTGACAAAAGCCTCCCAAGACTCGTGACATCTGACCCTGCCCAGTTCACCTGTTCTCCTATAAACATTATTTATCCAATTGGGAGAGGCCGATCCCAGACACAGTGGGATACCATCCTAGTCTGTAGGTGGGTCTCAACATGAGTGGCGCCAGGGTAATTTCATCCTTTACCAGGCAGAGAGATCTCTTATGGAATTTTTAGGCCGGACATAAATTTTTTCGCCCCCAAAACAGCACCAGTTGCTTGACTTGACTGTTTTGGGTTGCGTTTCAGGGAGCAGAACGGCCATTTTGTTTGTCATTTCATCATTCATTATCCTATACTTTTACATGTGTAATTGTTTGACACTACCGTTTGTATGAGTTCAGTACTGAAACTAGAAAGTTGTCCAGATCAGCAGAACAAGATGTTAGACTAAGTTAGAGCGCAACATGTGTACAACTGGCAGGCCTGATACTCCTGGAGGCAACAAAGGTGATTGTCTCTGTGCCCCCTGGTCTCTTGCATTGGTGCCCTTGAAACGCTCCAGCAGAAATTTACCTCGCAGGGTGCCCTTTACAAAGGAAATGCGTTGGTGCACTTGCCCTTTAAAAAAGCGTAGCATAATGTACATGCCAGCCTGAACTAGCGTACTGCAAGTCAAAAAGGGTTAAGGTTTTTGAAACATGCGACTACCCTAACAAAAATAAACACATTGTCCTGTCTTGAAACAGCAACAACAGAAGTCAACTTCCTGTATAAAAAGCCATTAGGGAAGTGTTTTAGCAATCTAAAACCCACTAATGGCTCCATATCTTCATATCTCATCAAACCAGTCTAACCATAGAGAGAGCAGCAGCCTGTTTCAACTTGCCAAGAACTATGACACAAATAGTTCAATCAGATATTGGTCAACTGTTTTTTGTTGGGGTTTTTTTTCGAGATGGGGTGGAAGATGTCTGGCTTGGTCTTTGGTAAATTAAATTCCCAGCCCAGACAGAGCCTAGCATCCTAGTTCAAAACCCACAACTTTGTGGTTCATAGGCTGGTGATTTATATTGGGGTTGGGTGCCAAAATAGCTAACAGACAAAAACAATTTTTTGTTTTTTGCTGTTTTACACTTGTGTATAATCATCACAATATTCCCATTGTATACACCTACTATTGCTGATGTTTTGGGGTAGTGTTTTCGGGAAAAAAATCAACATCAAACAGAAATCCTGATTTGCTTCACAAATGTGTAAAAAGGTATGTGAACATGGTAAACATTGTCAAAATATCAATTCTGGACATGACTTTCACCACATTAGTGTGATAGACAATGTCAATCAAATCTTGCGGCCATACACTGTAGAGGACAGCTTACTGCCATATGTGGCCGCTATGGTACCAGCTGCTTGTTGCCGCTATGGTCTCTAAAGACCAAACCCAATTCTTGTGCACCTCAAGAATCTAAAATCTAACCTTTCAAAACTTAGTCCTAATACCATCTGATCAATCACACTTATTTCCATAGGTTTCAGGAAAACTTTAATTCCAGAATGTTTGTTTTGTTTTAACCAGCCACTTTAATAAAGGTGTCTACATCTCAGCGTTTTTTAATCTTCTACATTACGCAGAAGTCTTGCAATACATGAACTGTGACTTGCACACTTAATGAGTCGAGTAATCGTCAACACCGACGCAAGCTACCTGGAGAAAAAGGGCAGCTTCCCTCGAGGATAAAAAAACCGAGAAGATTGGGGAGGCACGAGCTCTGAAAAATTGATGAAACTCTGAAGGTGACTTTCGTTTCGTTGATTTGTTGACAGGCATATATCTGATATTAGCCAATCGAGGGTTGTTGTTGATGCAGCAGCTAGCTTGTCATGTGTAAAGACATTATTAGAAAATGACTCTCTCGAAATGTCATTCTTATTTTAGTCGAAGTCTAAACAGAACTCCAGCTTGAAAATTTAAATTTATGTCTTAATGTAGTTTATTTGTTTGGTTGGTTTATTTCCATTTGGACAACTAACATTAAATAACAACCGTTAAAATTAGTAATGAAAATGTTAAAATTAAGGTCCAAATTGAGATAACAACCAGAGGAGGTAGAAAAACCTCTTGTTGGAACTTGAGTGGAGCACCAAGACTGCTGAACTTATTCATTGCAGTAAATGAAGTACAAGTAACGTTGATCAGTTAATATCATAAATTTGCTTTTTGGATCAATTCTCTTTGTGTGTATAATTACTGGTGCATGGTTGACTCAGAATGTACTCAATCAGCATTGTTATACCTCTGTGCAAATTGTGAAGTTTGATGGGTCGAGAACCAATCATGTGACGCGCAACAAAAACGCATGTTACATGGCTCGCGACGCGCCGGGTAACATGAAAAGTGATGTACAGCGGGTGTACATCACCTTGATAGTTCCCAGCGTTGGTCGATTTCGCGCTGTGTACGAAACAACCACGGGTTCGAGGAAGTTGTTTCTCGTTCGTCTGCTTATTAAACAATGAATAGTCCGCCGTAATAATGTTTGAGATGACAACAGAACTTCGAGAAGAGGAATAACAATTATACAAAGGTATAACAAAACAATTGTTGCACGTTGTGACTGGGGTCCATGGGTTTTGTACACCCTCGAGGGAAAATGGCACCCTCGGCTTTGCCTCGGGTTCCATTTTCCCACTCGGGTGTACAAAACGCCATGGACCCCAGTCACAACGTGCAACAATTGTATACTGTACTCGATGATAATGAGCAATTTACATAGCTGTGCCTACATATCACACTGGATGCATTTGTAATGTATACAGTACAACAGCATGTGCAACGACATGTACACTAACAAAGGCAATAGTCATAGAGCATAAAAAGGCACCTGGAAACAATGAAAAACTGTTACAAATTCTGTACTTTTCTTCAGTACAAAACCCAACAGCTGTCTCAAAGCAGCAGGCTTGATTCTTTGTTCTTTAAAAAGGGCGAGACGGTTTTTCCTTGTTAAAAAAGGGTAGTACATGTCTATGAGATAAATGTAAATTACTGGAAGGTTTCATGGGGCACCAAGGCAATAATGACCAAGGGCAATTGCCTCCTCCGATGCCTCTATGAAGTATAAGACCAGGGCCCAATTTCATAGAGCTGCTTAAGCACAAAATTTTGCTTTTAAAAGCAAAATATTCATTACTTAGTAACATCAGATTACCGGCCAAGACTCCACTCAATTGTTATGCTAAGTAAACAACAGCTAAATACTAGTCATAAGCAATGTATATGACATAAAATTTTGGCCAGTAACATGTGTAAAACAAGCGAGCTATTTTCGTGCTTAAGCACATTTTTTGCTTAAGCAGCTCAATGAAATTGGCCCCTGATGCAGCTTTGTAACCATTAAATTTATGAGAACACGACCACTGAAATCTCTATGAAAAAAATGTAATAACAAGTTTA
Source organism: Asterias rubens (assembly GCF_902459465.1). Classification (NCBI taxonomy): domain Eukaryota; kingdom Metazoa; phylum Echinodermata; class Asteroidea; order Forcipulatida; family Asteriidae; genus Asterias; species Asterias rubens. The sequence goes on from NC_047074.1 coordinate 2,395,071, forward strand.
CGCTCTTAGAAACACAGAAAAAATATGAATTCTAGAAAAAAGATGTCAGCACACGTACGTCAATGATAACATTACCCTGGTTTACCTACATTACACATACAAGTATTGAACGCATCGAGTCGTTTAGCGCCCTACACTTTGCACGTCATCATTTTTTCTTCAAGGAGAGAGCTTCTAATTAAAATCTACCCAGCCCGTCCTTAGCACTAACATTACAACTACGCGCCTTCAGGGAAGATATGCTGCTTTCAGCCCAAGAGTAGAGAAACTGGGGTCATCTACTACTGAGGTTTATTAAATATTAAAGGAGTGCTTTGTTTATAATTTTTTAGCCAGAGACCTGAATTCAAAGCACGTTTTTAAATTAATTCAGCCTGTATGAGAACAAAAGACCTATGTGATATGAAAACATTGTTGTGGTTACAAAAAAAACGTACAAAAGAATCAGGGTATTATAATGTATAATGCAGTGTACAGATTTGGAAGAGTTCATTTTGAAAGAGGGAATGCTTGAACTTGCATTTGTGTCTGTGTGTCTTATATATACAGTGTTAGCAGAGATACAGCACTGCATATTTTGTCGCATACATTGCCCTGGGCAGTTAAGAGAGGGAGTAAACACACTGTATTCACATCCAGTGTTCATTCTTTGTAAAGCTGGATAGATTGTCATTATAATATTGAACTTCCTTAGCAAGTAGCGCTGAATCCAATGGTCATGTTTTCAATCATTATTTGGACAGCAATTGTACATGTTTAGAATCACCTCTACTATATTAATTGATACTCCACATTTTTGTTACAGCCAGCAAAATGCAGTAGGACTACGTGTAGGCTATAACTGGAAATCAATTACCACGCTTCAAAAGCTTGAGTAAAATACCAGATACAGGCGTTTTGAGAAAAACAATTTATTTGGTACATTTTTTCATTTGCATGGTGTAAGTACATGTAGAGGAGCACAGTTCTAAGAAACAGTGAAATGGTGAGCCTCTCTTCATCCGAATGGCTAAATAAGGGTCAGGGGTCAGAGATGACACAACTGACAGCCGGGAATCCCAGCATTTAGAAATCAAATTTGCACGTTAAAATTATAATACGCCCAATGTTGACTGTAACTCAGTACACAGTCGGCAATTGGAACCAACATTGAAAGGGGGCAGGGGGCCCAACGAGATATGGCCGGGATTGTAGAACTGAACATATCTTTTTTTGTTTCCTATTCATCATGTTATTGGCGCTAATTGTGGCGCTAACGACGAGCTAAATTCCATATTCTTAGATGTTAGGACGAATTAAACCCATCCTAAGTTAGGACGAGTTACTCCTGTTTCGTGAAATCGGCTGCAGGTGTCTTAAAGATGCCTACACACCACCTTGACTAGAATCAGAAATTGAATGACTCCTCATTAGGGCTTACCCAAATCCCCAGTTCAATCCAAACAACAAAACAACCCAATTAACAATCAAAATCACTTCCCCTTCGTCTTAAAACTGTCATCTCCTCTTATTTTTCCAAAGTGCGTACATGTAAGTAAAAACTTACATAACCAACTAAGCTTTTATAACCAACGACCGTCTGTGTTTCTGTCACGACCTGGAACTTCTTTATTGCTGATTCTTTTTTAGGAGATTTGAAATACAAAACATGCTTCATCATACAGCTAAGATTTGAACAGGTAGAGAGGCTAATGGTTAAAACCCTATTTGGGAAAGGTTGGGGATATGGTCAAACTCACTAGGTAGGGGGAACTCTGTTAAGTCTCCATTTGAACAGGTGGAAGGTCCGCATTCTTCGAAGAATTAGCTGATGTATTGAACCCTTCTCCTTTAGGCAATTACTCATCTATTCAATTAATCATAAGTCTCTATTCTTCAGGGGGGACACACTGGGTGGGAGTACCCAGTGTGGGGGAAGGGGGTGTGGGAGGATCAAAGAGATTAGGTGAGGGGATTACTGTTTTGAGGAAACTAATTAAAATGTTGTGTTTTGTTGTTGGGAAACCTGGGGTTGATGAATAATAAATGTGTCTTTGTCCATGGGATTGCGAGTTAGCCGAGTCCTTAGTTACTCATTGACCAACTCCACAAGACTAGATTCAAACTGTAATGTGTGTACATTGTTATACTGTAAGCTTTGTCTGTCTTTGTTGTCATTGGGTGACATATGTACCATGGTATGGTGTATGGTGCATACATTCAGACCCAATTGCTCACCTGTAATACCATACTGTACATGTAGGCCTACAAATAATGTACATGGTTGAACCAAAAAGTGTACACAACCAACACACTCTGATCACGCAGACATAAACTATTCTTCACAACAAATATTTGACTACAATTTCAAATCCATGCTAACTTGATCTGGAGCCTTGATTGAATGTTAAAAAATACATTGTATGTATTGAATAAAAAATAAAAAGTCAGAAGACAAACTTTGAAAATGAATTAAGAACCAACAACAAGATGACAGACTGTTGCATAATGCATCCATTCTGTAAACAAACTACATTATACAAGAACCATGAATGCATTTGAACAGGCCTGTATGCTTCGTTTTTTAAAGGACAAGGGCACCAAGGCATTTTCTCTTTGGCAAAGGGCACCCTATATGAGGAAATTGTAAATTTCTACTGGAGCATTTCAAGGGCACCAAGGCAATTGCCTCCTTGAAGTATCAGGCCTGCATTTCACTGGAAAGCCACATTGAATTCTTGCATTTTACAAGTACTCACAAATCTTATCACAAGAAACCACAGCCCAGCACAGGTCAAAACTATGACACCCACTAACTTCTTCTTTGTCTATCTTGCGTAATCACTTAGAGCTTCATTAGCACCCTATTGAGCCATCAGTTTCCTGATCAAGCCATGTCTTATCCATGTGTTTGGTTTGTTTATCACTAATTATTTATGTTTGTCACACTCTGGTTGTTATGTTAGTCTTGTTACTGAGAAATACTTCCATGCTGCTTGGTTGGAGTGAGAGGGGTTCATCTTATCACAAAAAGCAGCCCTTTGTTTGGTCAGCTGTTAAGCTTCTTGACTCATCCAGGAAGTATGGTGTATGTTCAAGCGCTTGAATTCTTGACTCGGTAACGATTCTCAGTTTTTAAGGTTTTAAGCTGTCCAATTTGTGTATGATCAGACGTAAATTAAGATTTATAGAACATCAGATGTTAACCCTTTTTCCTTTAAGTACCTTGACTCATCAACTAGATTAGTGCAAACTATGTATCATGTCATGCGTCGGTCATTGTATGACATGTATGTTCAGAGAGCGAGCCTCAAAAATGGTTTTTACTTATATCAAAACAGATGCTCAATATCACAAATCCTGTAAAAGTAGAGGTGTTTGTACAGTGTACATTTCTTTTGGAAATTCATTATAATATCTTGGTTTTTAGAAATTAAATAACCTTATAAATTTATCAACACAAAAGAAACTGACCCTCATATGAGTCATAATCATGTTTTTATTACATTTTGATGAGTATTTGTTGAGAAGGATGGACAATATTAAGAGCTTCACTGAAGCGAGTAGACGCCACTGGAAACAAAATGTAAAATTATGAAAACCCTTTAAAAATTTACAATTGTTTGTGTCGCTGCGCTGACTCATAAAAGAATCTCCTATCCTCATGGGTAATGGTCATTTCTGAACGCCTTTGCTACTGACAACAGAAACCCCAGTAATCACACGCTCATGGCAAAGCAAATTTTCACTGAGTGTTTATGGTTAGAATCTAATTTAAGCAATCCATTGGTTATTATAAACAGGGATCTAGTGGTCTGAAAATACCTCAATGGCTGAATGATCTATTTTAAGTGCAATTATGAGAAAATCCCTTCCAAAATTGTTCAAATTATCACATTCAGGACATAACAACGAAAGCACATTTTTTTAATGAACACAAATTGCAGGCCTTGCACTTCAGCTTGGAATCGAGGTTGCAAAGTAACTTCCCTTTTTTTGATACTGGTAAAACTGTGTGTTCTATGAGGATAATGCAAATTTGTTTTTGAGCTTTACTAACCCAAAGAGCACCAACGTGAACCACAGAGAAAAACAAAGGCCGCCTAACTCAAGGTAACTGCAGTGGGTTTTGTTCCATCAATTAGGCCTTCGTTTCCATTCTAATAATGTCAAGTGTTTTGGAACTCTGTGGGTTTTCAAACAAAAATAAGAGGGCAGTCCTCATTCATTTATAATAATAAACTCAGAGGACAAACATGCCTGTTCATATTTACACTGTGGAGATTAACACATTAGCTTAATAAAATAAACAATAAACTCTAGGTCATATTTGAACAGTTACCAAAATGCCATATATTAAGTAAATCACAAGAAGGGCAAAGATCAAAGTTCAAAGGGCATAACATAACAGTGATCTCTAAAGGAATTTATTCAACCAACAACAAATACTTTTAAGCGGGTGTTCCTAGAACTAGCTACTTCAAAACGTCCACTTACTTTTAAAATCATAACTTGAATGAATTTTGAAGTTTCTTAAGCTATCTGTGGAGTGTGAGAGGGCTCGGCCATTTCACATGTTGCAAGGGTATTTTTCCATTCAAAAATTCAGTACAATACAAGTGTAACAAATTGCTAAATGAGGGCAACAACCTCTATGAGTCTGTCTCAACTTCAACTTCACCCCCGTCTACAGAGTATAGACTTTCATTATGGTGCTACCATCTAAAATAAATCCCATTCAAATCAATGTAACTAAAAAACAAAGGTTTGAAGGAGAAATAGTCCGGTTCCTTTTTAAAAATTATTCATTCATGTAATTGGATATAAGGAATTATGGCCAAAATGGCGAGAGCATGATAATGGTCAATACCAATACTTGAATGAACCATAGAAAATGAAATACTAAAACATAAGTTTTAAGTGCCTTACGCATGTGACGGTCATAGAAATTGTACCCCCCACTGTTATTTTTATTGCACTTACTTACTATGTAACATTTATTTGTTATGAGAAGCGCCCTCTCTTGAGAAGCATTTCAATTTCGCGCGCTTCCGCCACCTTCATAATGATTCCAGCGAAGACCTGACAAAATGTATTTTGTCTTCGTCTGTTTCAGGTAATAATCTTTTGGTTTATTTTCATACATTTTCCCTCTAAAATCATCATTCAATGTACATTATTGTAAACTGGTGTTTATCTTCAACCACTATTGATTCTATTTTTATTCATTTCGAGATTATTAGGGATTTAATGGAATTGATTGATTGCCGGACTAAAGATTTGTCCCGGTTTAGTTTTCTGAATACAAGTTCATTATTTATTTGTTGTTTATTTGACAAGAGTTGCTATTTATAAGTATTTGTTCTTTAAAACATTTCCGATCAGGAGCATCGGCCAAGTTTTATTTGCATTTAAGTTGTTGTTTTCCATCTAAGATCACATGTCATGATCTTGAGACATAGCTGTTTATTTAAAGCCGTTTACGATTTCATTTAATACTGTTTGTACATAAATACTGTTCTGTGATTATTTGTTTTATAAGTTAATTAAGATAATGATTCCAGCGAAGACCTGACAAGAAGTATTTTGTCTTCGTCTGTTTCAGGAAATAAAATGGTGCACCGAGTGTAAAGAAAACAACTTGCCGTTAGCCTCTATCCTTATACGACTTTCTTAAGTATTAGAGAGGGTCACACGCAGAACAGAGGCTCAAAGTATTTTACAAAAATAACTAACCAGAATAGCCAAAGAATGGTGGGACTGGGATTAAAAAAACAAAAGCAAGTATGTACTGTAGCCTAAACACTATTCAATTTTTAAATTACAAGAAGTTTTAAGCATTGAGGGAGTTGCACATTGAACATTTTGAGCTGGTTCTGCCTAAATCTAAACGTTCAACTTAATGAAGTCACCACAAGTTGTTAGCAATGTACCCAAGGCTTTCCTTACGGAACTGCCTCCCAGTGAGTAAAAACAGCGGATCTGTTGTGGAATTAATCACAACCTGAAACTAATTTGCCCACTACAAAGAGTAATAATGTGGTATACTAAACCACATCCAGTTTTAAAGCGTGCGTAGAGAAGTAGTCTATTGTTTTAGGATGTTGTGGTTGAGACACAGACTAATTTAGTTTTTTGTTTTTCACAAATAAATCATGAAACTTCTAATGAAGCGTTTGTCTCATTTGGTGCACACTGAATCTTTATATTATAATTTGAAGTAGCGAACGGTGAATTTTAGTAGCAACTGATATTTTGTGTACGGTTTTGTTCACAACTATGTCTATACAAAAGGGAAATTGTTCAGTGGTCAGTCATCTTTGTTCTTTATCCCACTGGAAAATATATTTTATCTTTTTTTGATAAAGTTATCGAATGCGAATAAACCAACAATTTTTTTTTTTTAATACGCTTTCATCAATGATGTGGGTTGGCTACTTACACATAATCGAATGTTGTATCGTGTACCTCTTGCTTGAAGATTGAGGGATATTCAGGTGTATTCGTAGGCATTCTTTCAGTAATCGATATAAAGCCTAGGTGGTACCGACATGTACAGTGATTGTTTTGGGAAAATTATTTTACTGTGAAAAATGTTTGTCTGGTTTGTCAGCATTATTATTGTTGTGAAGCTTTAGCTGAATACAGTGTGTACTGTTCCTGAGGAAACAGAAAACAAAATAATTGTTTTCACACCAACGTCAAATCCATCCACGCTTTTAAAAGCGACGTGACACTGACAGTGGGTCTACTGCTGCAGCTCTTGCTAATGGACACCAACACTCAGAAATCTAAGAAACGATTCGCGCATTACGAATCATTTCTTAAATTCAAATGTTTTGGTGTGACAAATTATCCAAACCTTACTAATTTAACTGAACATGCTGAAGAGAATGTTTTCTCAAAAAAAAGGGTTTTTTTCTCGCCTGCTTGGATGTGGAAAAAAAACTTTGATTTTTAACCAAGGTAGCAATAAAAACAAAGGAAACACTTAAAAACGAAACATTAAAAACATGTGAATGTTTATAACAATCATTAAACAAAAAACATTTTTTATATAATTTATTAGTTACTCATGCATTGTTGTCTTTATTAAATGTTATTCTTCAGTTAACTATGTATGAACAAACAATTGAAAGTTTCAATTGTTTGTCAATGAAACTGAAAGTGAAGAAAGCAAATTGTAATTCAACAGTCACTACCTGCAGTCAGATACATTGGGCAAGTTTACATTCTTGACGTATTGACGTATGTGTTTTTAAACATATTTGATTTTGACTTTTCTGTATATAGTGTAGCCTAAAACCCTAAAGTAATTTTACTCTTAGTCTTACCCGAAACTGCAAAGTCCGGTACTTCATTTGTGCTAAATCCTTTATCTTGATAGGCATCCCGAACGTCGGCACATCCATTCTGTCCAGATAGGGCTGTTGTAAGTCCAGAAAATACGGCCAAAATAGTCCCAACCAACACGAAAATAAAATCCAGTGAAAACGCCATGTTGCCTGGTGTAGTGTACACAAATGCGAGAATTCCCAAGCGAGGCACTATTTCAGCGAGTTCGTGTGTATTGTCCAAAATGTGATTGAATCAGCACGACCGTCGAACGACGTCCGCCCGGAAAATGCAGGGGTTACCTCTCTAGCTCTCTCGCCCGTAAGAATTTACAAAACTTGGTCGAAAATTCCACTTAGATCCACCAAAATGAACGACTTCATGTGTCCAACCGGTGCTTGTTGGATGGAAAAAGAAGACTTCAGGAGTTCACAAGAGTTTCACGGCATCGGAACATTGAGAAAGGCGATTTGACGTACAGCGAAAATGTGAAAATTTTGCGAAAGTGGTGGACTTGATTTCTAAACACGAGCTACCACATATCGTATGGTATGTACACTGTACATTACACACACTACCACAACATCGATTGAACGACGTGCAGGTTGATTAAGCTGGGGTGTACCATTTCAAAAATAGGGGTCGGAGTACATTCCAACTAAACTACACACAATTTCTAACAATTTTTTGAATTAAATAAGCATAATATATTTTTTAATCACACTAATGAATTATAATCTTCAAGAAATTATCTTTATTTTATAGAAAGTACGCTTTTGAAAACATTTTGTTTAAAGAACATAAATTTGCATAAAAATGTTCCCCTATTGAATAATGTCACAGTCAACAAATGCCTCGCCGCTGTTACCAGCAGGGGTCAACCTCCCTGTGTGTTAACCAATTTTGACAAAAGAACACTTTATTTTTTTCCTTCAAAGGAAGTCTCAGCTTGCTCTATGGTTTCAGCATACGTTTAGCAATAAACTTCTGTAAGCCTACTGTTTTGAGGTTTTCGTGTGTGGGGAGGGGGTTCTTTCAGTATTATACACGCACAAATTTTGAACAGAAAGTTATTTTAATAACTTAAAACTATAAAAGAGTATTTTAAAATATCAGTGACATAACTGCATGTTATTCCATGGAGGACAATTTATTCCTCCATGGTTATTCTTATTGTTATGCAATCATCACAATGTATGAAAAATAAGTTAATATAAAGGTAATTCAATGAAGATTCATTTTTAATGAACAAGTTTAGCTTGAGTACACGCTTGATTTGGGGGTTTGTTAAGTTCTGCATGAAAAGGAATGAAGATCCGCCGCAAAGTTGGGGACGAGAGATCTTGTGATATTTGTAGCTCATCTTGCTGTCACAAGAGGGCGACAAACACAAAAAATTCATTTCAAAGGGTGCGAAACTCTTGACTCCCGTTGCAACCAATTCTTAATGTGTTCAAATAATATACTCAACAAATAAATAAAGTCTCTCAGCCTCTTGAAACAATCATGTTTTCAGACAACTTCAGATTTCTCGTTAATTTTTGACAGGTGAGTCGTTTGGAATCTTCGCTATACTTGCCACAGAAATAAACATTCCCGAATGTGCTTTCCCCCGAATTGACCTGCTGCCAGTTGCTACTGTCCTTACTCTATGCTATTAGGCACTACAACAAGCCACAATAGGACAAACCTTAAGGCCTTATAAATGAGCAAGGCTCAAATCTCTATTGATCAATAGTTGAAGCACACTATTCTAGGTTCGGATACACGTACAGTTATCTGACACAATTTGAATGATCCCTAATAAAATATTATTATTATGATTAGTCTATCGCATTATTTTTTGATCCGGTGGTTGCACCCGAAGAGGTTGACCCTGGTAGCCAATCAACGGAGGTCAGCATTTAATTTAACTTGCGAATTTAAAACCGGCCCTATACCATAATAATTACTTTTGAACGACAGGTCGGTACAAACAAATTAATTTATTTCACTTATAATCGAAAAACACAGAGGTCATACAAGTGTACCAATCCTCCACCGAAAAAAAAAACCAATATCTGACATACTAAAAATTTGAGAATAAAAAACTTAAAGACCCCCCCAAATCAGAAATAATATTTAAGTATTTTCTCCAGAAGATGATCAAAGCATACTGATCGAAACGTCGAGTTGAAACCAACGGTTCTTTTCAGAACCACCCCAACTCATTAGAGATAGTCATTACATGGTGTTACCGCAATCGTATTTCCACCATGCAAAGTTTCAAATCCTACTAAATATATTTTAAGTTGTAAGGACAAGCTATATTATTCTCAAGGAACGAGTTGAGGTACCGGTGCAAACATTATAAAAGCACAATAAAAATGTTTGTTCTAGCGTAACAGGATCTATTCTCTGAATATGGTTCTCCCTCCCCCCAAATGGCGAAAATTGTGTAGACATTTCGTCTGATAATTTTGTATTTTGATCAAGTTCCTTCCGCTCATGTTAATCAATTATTTACTGGTGTTCATGGGGACACATGTATTTTATTTTGTGTCCTCTCCCGAAGGAAGATAAGTCAAAAGAGGGCGCTATCAAACGAAATTCCAACCAGAGGCTCTGTCTTCAAGTACGAGACAACAGACAGAATAATCAAAGGTCGAAACTAAGGAAGTTTTTGTAAAAATTATATATATGTATTTTTTAACATCATCTTTAATGAGGGTAAACCCCGATGAGCGACCGGCGCTCTTTACGAGGCCCTCAGAAAAAAAACCTGTATTAGTACAAAATAGTATGATACAGCATCAAAATTGTTATTAGGGAAATACAGCATGGTGTCCTGCAGCAAATCTTTCCACAAAGTTTATTGGAGATGGATACATATAAAATATGAATTAAGAGGAAGCAGAACAAAGTGAACCACCGGTAGAGGGCGCAACATCGAATGTTTTAGAGGACAACTCGGAGGGACTGGGCAAGTCTATCAATCTTGATCGAACGGCAGTACTCTCTCATCTCCAGAAATGTTTGTTTAAAACAAAATGAACGTCCATCCATCAATCAAGACTTAGTAATGGGGGACTTTTGTGACGCTTGGTGGCAGCAGACTTACCACGTAAAACATTATGCTCAGAACTCACGTGAACATTGACAGAAATTACCACTGATCTATAATAGAGATCGAAGCAATTTACCTGGTAGATCTGCTGCCACCTTGCGTCCCAATGTCTTCCCATGACAAGTGTGGCTTGGGTGATCAGAGGATGAGACATGCGCATGACTGTTCCACCATGGAGATTGATTAGAGTGGCTGACTAATAATATCACTATTTTGTGGACCAAAGTAGAACAATGACGCCATCTTGGCTTACACTATCTTTGTAATCTCTCAACTCCGATTCAATAAAAAGTTAATGCCCCTTGACGCCTCTCCATATCTCAACCCGGACTTGAAGACGCAGCAGAAGAGGTTCAACGAGTAATATGAGGAAAGCAACAGCAGACACAGCACCAGCGGTGAAGTAAGATGCGTCATAGCTACCGGTAATGTCATACAATCCACCTGTATAATAATTCGAGAGAAAGAAAAATATGTTTAGATCTATTGTATCATTTTTGCATGGCAAAGAAGCCTCACCGGACCTTTTTTAAATTTTATTATAATCATAGGATAATTTCTTGGTGAAACCGAGAGTTTCTTTTCCATTTCGGAGTTTTATAGGCATACTATGGGAGGGTGTGAATCTCGACCTGTTCTAACATTTGCTTTACATTTTTTAACCAAACAACTTATCTCGGGCTATCTTTCTTTTCTAAAAATGTCAAGCAATAGTTAGGCTGTTTTGCTTGCCATGGAAGGGTCGATCTGTGGTCCCCGAATTTACAAAATAATATTGCAATGCTTCGAAAACAACAACAGAAAAACAAAGTTTTTTTCTCAAAGTGACTGACCGTACTTCTACTTTTCTTACCCACGAGCATAGCTCCAGCAAAGCCTCCTATTCCCAAGAAGAATTGACCCAAACTTAATGCACCGCCAATTCTGTCTGTCCCAACGTAGCTCGTTGTAAGCACGGCCATTAGGGGACTGTAAAGCCCATTACTGAGTCCAAGAGCGGCGGCAAAAATACACATCGTAGCAAAGGACTGAGTTAGTGGGCAGAAGAAGCAACTCAGCATGTTCCCCAACATGGCAAATGTACACAGTTTGATTGGTGAGATTATCTTGGCATCGACAAATGGTCCGTTGAATAGCCGGCCAATCGCGGAGCATATCCCGTTAACTGAGGGTATTATGACCGCCTGGATTTGAGGGATACCAATGCTGATCGCTCGGGGTACTATGAAGACAATAGCAGCATAATAAGATAAACCCATTGTGAGGTACACCAAACAGACTCCTAAGAATCGAAAGTTAGTCAAGAACAGATCGAGACAATAGGCTTTCGCGATATTTTTCAGCAAAGCAGTACACGTGAAATGCTTGGATGAGGGTTTTGGGTTTTTGGTGTCAGCGGTGGGATCGACTTGATGGCATGGCTGCGAAGGCAGGTGATCTTCATGGGAACTGCTTTGAAGAGAAGTGATAGTCTCAGGAGAAAGATCTAATCCTTGGTTGTAATGCTCGCCCGATTCTTTGGGGTTTGTAGCATCCTTTGAATCAATATAATTCCCATCTACGTCTCTGTTGGATTCTTCGAGTGCAATATTTGAGTCTAAAGTTGAATTAATGGTTGCAGCGGTGGGATCAGCACAGTTCCTGGCAAAATCGACTTCGTCCTGTGACTCATGTGGTTGGAACTTGTTGGACTCTATTTTCTCTTTTCTTTTACTGACAGTTATTTGCTTCAGCTCTCTATTATTTGGCTTAAATAGCATCCCCAAGACACAAAGATTACCAATAACTGCAGACAGGATCAGCATAGCTCCCCTCCAACCATAAGATTCGGCAAGAAACTCCATAAGCGGTGGCATGGCTGTGCTTCCTATCCCAATGCCAGCAAATGTTACTCCATATGCAAGCGCCAGTCGTTTTTTAAAGTTGTATTTGATGATGAAGGTGGTTGGAAGGTAAGCTATTCCCAGTCCAATACCTGGTGAATTTGAAGAAAGGGAAATGACACAGAGTTTTAACACATGCCACTTCCCTACATGGAAACGAAAACTTGAGTAACCAAAATAGAATTTGCCCGTTTAGGAATAGAGCCACCAAGAGGTGGCACTCAACGGGAGGTAGGGCGAGGTGAGGCTGGAAGGGGGTTGGGGGTAAGTTTGATTAAATACACCAAAACAATTTGTTTTCACCAATCTATGATTATTTCGCTCTCCATTAACTTGTATGGTGTTCCATAGAGGACAGCCTCCGTCGTAGTTGTGAGTTGTCCGTCGGAGTTGTGAGTTGGGGCGTCGGAGTTGTGAGTTGGGGCGTCGGAGTTGTGAGTTGGGCCGTCGGAGTTGTGAGTTGGCCGTCGTAGTTGTGAGTTGTCCGTCGGAGTTGTGAGTTGGGCCGTCGTAGTTGTGAGTTGTCCGTCGGAGTTGTGAGTTGGCCGTCGTAGTTGTGAGTTGTCCGTCGGAGTTGTGAGTTGGGCCGTCGGAGTTGTGAGTTGGCCGTCGTAGTTGTAAGTTGGCCGTCGTAGTTGTGAGTTGTCCGTCGGAGTTGTGAGTTGTGCCGTCGTAGTTGTGAGTTGGCCGTCGGAGTTGTGAGTTGGCCGTCGTAGTTGTGAGTTGTCCGTCGGAGTTGTGAGTTGGCCGTCGTAGTTGTGAGTTGGCCGTCGTAGTTGTGAGTTGTCCGTCGGAGTTGTGAGTTGTGCCGTCGTAGTTGTGAGTTGGCCGTCGGAGTTGTGAGTTGGCCGTCGTAGTTGTGAGTTGTGCCGTCGTAGTTGTGAGTTGGCCGTCGTAGTTGTGAGTTGTCCGTCGGAGTTGTGAGTTGGCCGTCGTAGTTGTGAGTTGTCCGTCGGAGTTGTGAGTTGGCCGTCGTAGTTGTGAGTTGGCCGTCGGAGTTGTGAGTTGGCCGTCGTAGTTGTGAGTTATTTGACATTCTATCATTTTTTGTTAATAGTGAAAACGCCCATTCCTATTTTCATTTATTTTATAACATCGTAGAGAACACGTTTTTTAAAGATACCTTACAGTTTAGGCCGGTTCGCAGGAATTAAAGATGATGGTTAGCCCGTATTCCTCAACAAAATGAAAGAACAAAATATTTACATATTTTTAACGCCAGGAACTGTAGGTAGAACGATTTTTATCCAGACCATTTCATTCTGATTGGTTGAGCTCCGGTCAATCAGGAGAATGTGCAACTTACTGAATATTCATGACTGTTCGTTTCGCGCACACTGCGAAATTGTCAGCTATAATGTGTCACTTTGTGTACAGAAGTACATAATATTCAAGCACCAGACTGCTGCCCAATGTAAATTATTGAAATTGACGTCATAATACAGGAAAATGAAAAGGCTGATCCAGCTATTCACTGTATTTTGTAATCTTTGAAGTATATATAAAGTAAGTGGCAACAACTCTATATCCTGGGATAATTGCAATTTAACATATTTTGGCTTTCAGATCGTCTAAAAATCTGGCAATGCATCTGTAAATTGCTACTAGTTTCCCGGGGGATCCATAAGAAGTATAGTTTTTGTTTTTGTTTGAACAGCAAATAAACCCACCAAGGATACAAGTCAATAAAACAAACTCAAGGCATCGTCAGATTTATGTCTATAATTTGTTATTTGGAAGCACAGCTCTTTGTTGGATGTAAGGGGAATTTGATTCGTAAGTGAGAAGGCGCTTAGCAAGATTTACAGTCTCGAATCCTCTGAACTATTTACTCAACTTCGTATCAATAACCTTTGTATGTCTTGGACGACCTCCATTTTTGCTGCCAGAAATGGTGTGTATTATCATGATCCAACCCCAGGCATTTAGAGTCAACAAAATTTGTTATTTGGAAGCACAGCTTGCATACACACAGGTCACAGCTCGGGTATCAGGAAAATTTGCATAGTTCCGTTGGCTTATGCGTTCATGCGTTCGTATTTCCGTTTACAACAAACAACATATAAATTATTTCAAGTTAACCAATTAAAACACTATTCATCCATACCTAGTCAATCCAACTTACATAACACTTTCAAATACTAAAGTTTTAGTATGTGTTTGTATTTGTTTGTTTGTTTGTTGGGGTGTTTGTTTGTTAACCTGTTCGTTGAGTGAAATTGTTTGTCCTTTTGTCTCTTGGTTGGACTGACACACCTCTTGGTGACAGTGCAGGCACTATTGTCAGTCCTGGCAAACCTGTAGTGTTGATGTCTTTCTGTTGTCCTCAGTCGTGTAGTACTTTTTTCTTTCTTTTTTTTCTTTTACTGCCTGCCATCCTTTTTATATATCTTGATGTATCCCCCTTGTTACTGTTTTCCAATACAGATGTATGTTTTTATATAATTAATGTTTTAAAGAGTTGTTTCCTTTTCGTATAAAATTTTGTAATTTTTTGTATTTTATGTGAATTGCCAAATAATAATAATAATAATAAATAATAATAAAGGATGATTTGACCATCTTTGGACTAATTTAATGATAGGCATACACTTTAAATTTTATTTAATTTTTATTTAATGTTAAATTGCTATCGGGGTGTAAAAACATATAACGCTTTCATGGTGCCTTGAACGAAAAAGAATTTAGTGAAAGATTAATGCTAGTTCGTTATAAGGCCCGCATCCTACCTGCAGTTATTAAAGAATATGTTACAATTCATAAACAAAATTTCGAAGGGGCGTAGATAAATATAAAATATCAGATCTGCAACTGACAACATAGTGCTGTGCGAACAAAACATAGGCCTAATTTCCCAATAAAAGCATCGAACACATGGGTCCATCCATTTCATGTAGGCATAGGCAAGCAAAAGCGACAACTCAAAAGGATTTTGCCTTCTCGGTGACGAATCGATGGATTCAGCAAGGTATAATTCATCACAATCGGAACTCAATCACATGTGTAGAAGAACCCGGAAGTAGGCATACGCCACCTATTGACCATTGCAGTTTAGTAAACAAAATAAAAAGTCCGACGGCCAACTCACAACTCCGACGGCCCAACTCACAACTCCGACGGCTCTACTCACAACTACGACGGACAACCCACAACTCCGACGGACAACTCACAACTACGACGGACAACCCACAACTACGACGCACAACTCACAACTCCGACGGCCCAACTCACAACTCCGACGGACAGCCCACAACTCCGACGGCCCAACTCACAACTCCGACGGACAGCCCACAACTACGACGCACAACTCACAACTCCGACGGCCCAACTCACAACTACGACGCACAACTCACAACTACGACGCACAACTCACAACTACGACGCACAACTCACAACTCCGACGGCCCAACTCACAACTCCGACGGACAGCCCACAACTACGACGCACAACTCACAACTACGACGCACAACTCACAACTCCGACGGCCCAACTCACAACTCCGACGGCCCAACTCACAACTCCGACGCCCCAACTCACAACTCCGACGCCCCAACTCACAACTCCGACGGACCAACTCACAACTACGACGCACAACTCACAACTCCGACGGCCCAACTCACAACTCCGACGCCCCAACTCACAACTCCGACGGCCCAACTCACACTCCGACGCCCCAACTCACAACTCCGACGGACCAACTCATAACTACGACGCACAACTCACAACTCCGACGGACCAACTCACAACTACGACGCACAACTCACAACTCCGACGGCCCAACTCACAACTCCGACGGCCCAACTCACAACTCCGACGCCCCATCTCACAACTCCGACGGACCAACTCACAACTACGACGCACAACTCACAACTCCGACGGACCAACTCACAACTACGACGCACAACTCACAACTCCGACGGCCCAACTCACAACTCCGACGGCCCAACTCACAACTCCGACGCCCCAACTCACAACTCCGACGCCCCAACTCACAACTCCGACGGACAACTCACAACTACGACGGAGGCTGTCCTCTATGGAACACCATAAACTTGTCTTGCCACCCAAAAATGTTTTATCATAAATTATCATAACCATGGTCTTGTACCACCGAGCACCGCTGCTAAAGCAGTCGCTCCGTTTAACGATACTTATGCCCACGACAATTTATTATGAATGGCGAAACAGTCAAATTACCCAATACGATTTTGTTATACGGTGTCCCAGGTACAATGTAAATCAGTCGCCGGATGATTACCTTATCCCCCATTTATTATGGGAAATTAATATGGGCAGGGAAGGATAATTCAAAAGAGGGCCCTATCAGAATATGTTGGTACCACTTTTTGTGTGGTTTGTACAAAGTTCGCCATATGGGGGGGGGGGGGGGCATTTGAATCATCAGGGGAAAGAATCACTTGCCACAATGGCCCAACTTACCTGCAACAAACAATACACAAATCAGTTGAGTCAATGACGCCGTCAATATGACCATGGAGGTGGACAGGCAACTGAGGGCGCCCCCAGCAATGACCAAAGCTCGACAACTAACTCTTTTTGACAAGGCTCCAGCTATGGGTCCGCCTTGACATTTCGAAGAATGTAAACAAAAATAGTATTATGATTATTATATATTTCTAGAATAGTGGAACCAAGGCTGCCTCATAAGTGAAATTAGTCACAGGTGATCGCACTGCAAGCCTCTGGGGAAACAATATGATTGCTAGGTGAGGCTGAAACACGGGTGTTTAGCTTTACTATTCCATGAGCGATTTCAAGCGTTCTGGGTTCTTAAACGCACACAACATATCCCAGTACACGGGACCAACAGCTTCATGTCCCATCTGATATCATGGTAGCATATACTGCCTAAGGACACGTGCCACGACCGGGACTCGAACCCACTGGTGATCGGAAACAAGCTTGAGTCCAGAGCCTCTTAGAACGCTTGGACTGTATGCTATGGGAGTTTATTTAGTTCAGTGGTGCACCTAGCCCAGGTTGGACTCCTCCGTTGCAGGCACTGACTGACGTCCTACCAGGGCTATGGTGCACCCACATTCTCGAGGACATTTGAAAACATTTGGGGCAACTTTGAATTGCCAAACATTGCTTTAAAACGTGAAAGGACACAATGGTCGAATACCCGCGAGACTTGCACACAGTCTATGGCGGATTTATTCTAAGGGATATCATTATTACCAACGCATAATGCTGCAAGAAGGATCGCCGATCCTATCCAGCTAACACGAGCCGCCCCTACGGAGAACTCCTCCTGCCACTCGACGTACAGAACACCTTGAGCTAAGACGAATCCAGCGATTATCGAGTGCATGATGGAGGCCGCCATTACAATCACCCACGCTCTGATTCCCCCATCAACAGAGCCTCGATTTTGTTTCCTGGAACCTCGATTTGGCGGCTGTGGCTCTACCTCCATGCCCCGATGAACTGTTACAGCTGTGGGCTCCGTAGATGTGTGTTTATTTGCTGTATCCTCGCCTTGTGTATGGGTGCCTTCCCCTTCAAATGTCGGCTGAATTGTTGCCACTTCCCCAGATGTTTTGAAATCATTATCAGCCATTTTGTTGATTTAGACCACACTGTTCTTGTACCGTGATGTAACAGCATTTCCCCCACTGAAGAATTGAGCGCTTCTGTTCTGTATTTACAGTCCCTTTCTATTGACAGTCTAGAAAAAAAAGGCCATGGCAACTTATGAAAGAGCTCGCCATAATAGAAGCTTTATAACTGTACACGGTTGACGGAATTTCGTATTCCCTTTAAATCTGCTGATTCATTCAGGTCGGATGGGTGTACATGTATTGCCGAAAAATGCGTCACACAGTCCGCTTCCATGTACAAATTAATAATTAAGAGATCACAAATTGCATTAAAATATTAAAAAGTTAAAATTACAAAAGTACAACAAAGGCAAAAGCCAGTACACAGTCAATTGAAAAAGAAGTCAACATAAGATTAAGTTGACAGTTTTTCTTCTTGTTTGTTTTAGGCGAACTTGCATTTAAACAAAATACAAAGTGGAACTTGGCGTAGTTGGTGTTACGTCAGTTTTATTTCTTGAAACTGACAAATTAGGTCCCCACCCGCTTCCTTTTTAGAGACCACATCCTCTGACATGTTTCCCCCGGTTCTTTTAAATTTTGTTTAAGGCACTGGACACTATTGGTATTTACTGGGGACATTTTTTTTTTAAACTTACTTGTATACAGGCAACAGAGAGAGGTTGATAGCATAAAACATTGTGAGGAACGGCTCCCTCTGAAGTAACGTAGTTTTCGAGAAAGAAGTAATTTTCCACTAAAATATTATTTGAATTTGATTTCGAGACCTCAGAAGTAGATAGAAGCACACAACTTCGGGTGAAGACCGGTCTTTCAAATTACCAAAGGTGTCCAGTGTCTTTAACGAAAGAATATTATAACGATCTCAGCAAAAAGATCATTTGGATTAAAAAGCACAGCCGTTTTAAAACATGTGACTGGCGGCCATTAAAAAAAACCTCCTCATTCCTTTTTCAAAGAGAGAGGGCGCTAAACATGTTTTATTTTTGCCTTATGGAACTGGTGCTTGACTATTAGAAATCCCAACGACGTATTGGCTCGATCGTCGTCGTCTAACTTCCGCTTGCTCAACTTGACTTTGACGCCTTCGCCTACGTGTTGCGTCATATTTATGTTGAGGTTTCTTTAGCAGTGGTTCTAACGCCACAATGATGAAACAGACGAAAGAAACGATTCCTGCCGTGATATATGACGTATCGTAGCTGCCAGTGAAGTCAAAAAGACCACCTGATTAGACGGGAAGACAAGAAAAGCTGTAAACAACAATATTTGGGCTTCGTTTAATTTAGGCTTTCTAGAAAGCTCAGTTGGTAGAGCGACGTTAATCCGGAGGTAGTAGGTTCGAATCCCACTCTAGTCAATTCTTTGTTCAACCCCCAAAATCAAGTAGAAAGGTTCACTCATATCAACACTCATTGCGGGCGAGAATTTACCTGGTTTCGAGTCTCAAGATGCTTGACCCCCCCCCCCCCCCCTCACTCTGGGTCATTTTGACCACCAATCTGTGCTAAAATTGAAGCAGCATCCGAATAATAACCCGTGTGTAACCATTTTCCGCAAGCAGACTCAGAAATCTTTTAAGCTCCATGTGGGAACCGGGCTCCAAGTAAGTTTTAGAACCGGGTGTTTTTATGTACACTGCAAAGTGGCAAAAACCGGTGCGTTAAAATTGAAACAATTAGCCTTTTTGAGATAATGATGACGGACACTTTAGGAGTGCACTGTTTGGTTTGGGTGTATAAAGAAAAAATTACCCAAACCCAGAAGCCACATTTCAAAAAGACTTTCTGTGTTGTCACAAAAGATACCAACAGGTTTACACTTTAAACGTGGGGTGTAAAATTACAGTAGTCGCGACCAGGTGTGTCTGACGGCGCGCAGGACCCCCACCTATAGAGGAAGTGACCTATGTTTACATTCAAACCGCCCTCTGTTGAAAAAAATACTGTATACGTCATGTTTCGCCGGGCAAAAAAGACATGTAGTCATGGTAAGATTGCATACACTTTCTAGCTGGCTGCCAAAACACAAAGGTGTTTCCCGGCGATGTGCGCGAATCGTGTTATGGTTTTCGTGTGACGTCAGAGGTCCCATCGTCTATATATAGAGTGAGTCTCGAGAAAAGATATACATTTTTATTGCCAGACTTACCGACCACAAGAACCCCAGCCACATCACCGAGTCCGAGAAACATCATGTACAGCCCAATGGAATTCCCTGCTTTGGATTCCTTCACGGACTGATGGGCGAGTACCGGGAAGAGAGTGTTAGCCGCCCCGCTACTCACACCAAAAAACACGGCATAGATTGCCATCGTCTCGAAAGACTTGGTGAAGGGTAGCACCAGACAGCTTGCTGACATCACAAGTAGCATCAGTGCCATCATGCGAGATGGTGTAATCAGTTTTAACACGATGAACACACCGTGTGAGAGACGCCCTGCAAAGGAACCCGCCCCTATGATAGACGCCAGGAGGGCGGCCTCAGTGCTGGCGATATCAATACTCACCGCACGTGAAACGGTGTAGACGAGAGCTGCGTAGTACCCAAGGCCGAATAGGAAAGCCACTATACAAAGAGCAAGTAATCGTAAATTAGTCACCAGGAGACCAAGCTGGAATGTCGTCACGAGATAGCTGCAAGGATTGCAACACCTTTTGGTGTCAACTAATTCTGCTGTTGTGATGTCGCCATTTTGATTTTGTTGTCTTGACGCTTCCGAAAGTTCAACCGTAAAAATGACTTCAGATCTACGCCGTTGCTGATTCGGTGCGGGATAGTCGTTCTGTTTCACTAATTGTGAGTCGCCGTCTAGGTTTTCTCCCTTGATTTCTGGTCGAGGTGCTGTTTGAGTACCCGACTGCGAATTCTCCTCAAAGTTGTTGGATGTAGAACCGCCTTGTTTTTCCGTGGCAACTGTTGGTTCCGTCAAACGCAAACCTTCGTTCACAAAACTGCCACGTCTTGCACGTGAGCTTTGCTCTGACTCTTCGCCTTTTTCACTATTAGCGTTCTGGGCAAGTTCAACCCCAATAACCTGTTGAGTTGTATGAAGTTTTCTCTGTTCTCTGTGTATTGCCAGCTGTTCCTTTTCGCGGGTCGATGGATGATACAGGGCACCAGCGACGCATAGGTTAGTAGTAATTGAAGCCATGATCAACATGGCGCCCTGCCAGCCGTACCAGTCTAATAAAACCGTCATCAGGGGTGGAAATGCAACAATGCCGATACCCACTCCTGAAAATGAGATGCCCATGACTGCTGCTAGTCTAGTCTTGAAGTAAAAACTAATGATGATGATCGAAGGCTGGTAAACCAAACCTAAACCGATTCCTGACAAAACAAAATGTGGAAAAACATTGTTAAACTCATGCAAAAGATGCAACATTTAATGTTGCAATAAAGCTGTGTAAGAATTGGCGGTTACACCTATACGGCTATACTACGATACCATGCCTTAATTCAAGCTACCGTAGCACATCATCATTATTAAAAATGGCATTTTTCTAACTAATAGTCTTTTTACCTGCAGAAATCATCAGTAAGATGAGTTGATAGAGAAACGATGCCCGTGAAGCTACGACGACAGACGCTGTGGCCCAAAATCCACCAATCATGGCAACTGGCCGACAACCAAAACGCTTCGATAAAGCTGCTGCAAATGGACCTTGTTGGACAGTGGGAAATTGATTCGTTAAAGGTGGTAATTTTTCGGTATTTCACTTCACAGAAATTTGCATCATTGGAATGGATTGCTGGCAAACGTATCTTTGTTTGTTGGTACTTTTTGGTGACAGCTGCTGAGTGTGGGTTTGAATCCCCTCGGTCATGCACATGTGCCGTTGAGCAATGCACTTAACCATAATTGCTTCTTTAAAAGTTGGGAAGGTAGTGGACGATACCCATACCAACATCCATGCGTAATATTACGCACTGTGAAGGGGGTAACCCTGTTTCAGCCCAAGGTGGCAACATGCCCATGGTGTCAGTTGATTTGGGACGATGGCCCAAATCAGTTAAATGTAGCCCTCAACTTTGAGTGGCCATCCGTGGCCTTTGTTATGTAAGGTGATATCTCATAATTTATATATTTGTTGAAGGTTGCAATGCAAGGTACCCGACACAGACCACACACAGCATGACGTGGCAAGTTTGGTGATCATTAAACAGCTGCATATAGAATGGCAATTGTCGTGGGTTCGAATTCCACCTGAGTAACGTCTATGCCTTTTTAAACATGATACAGGGCATAACATATATCGGTGAGGGGGTAAAACATAGATCATTATCGACCTTATCGCTATTACTCGGTACGTGCGTAATACTAATAGGCATGGAATGAGGTGCATGCTGGTCTAGCTAGTGATCAAGTTTGATCGATAGCTAGACCAGCATGCACCTCATTCAACAACTACGTTCAAAAAGCCTCACCCGTAGACAACATGGCGAAAGCAGCGAGTGAACTAATCCAGCCCACAGATGCAGCACCCTCATCGAACACCTCCTGCCAGGTTACGAAGAACACCCCGAGAGATTTGACGAATCCTGAAGTCATCATGTGGACCACGAAGGCAGACAACGTCACAACCCACCTCCTGGCACCACCCTCAATGCAACTGCGGCAGCATGTCTTGTCGCCGTCATCTTCGTTTGCGTTCGGTGCAGCGTTGGCTTCAGTGGCACCAAATTCCGAATCGGGCCTAAGGGTCGAATTTTCTGCATGGCATTTCGACATGGTGGTGATGGATTCTTTATGAAATTTGGCACAGTTCTGCAGGGTTCAAAGCCTTAAATAAAGCACAAAATTATTTAAATAGATGGTAAAACAAACTTTTATCATTTTGATGGATAACAATGGTATATTTCGACATGTTTTTTTCCCAGCAAGAGTTGTGGGGCCCAATATCTCTAGTATTTATTTTGGGTATTTTGTTTATCTGTTTCATTAAAATATATGGTTAAGTTTTATTTTACGCTAACTGTTTTTGTGTTTGTTCTTCCTGTAAATTTGCTACATAGGATTACACCCACTTCATAGAATTGCTTACATTGCTTTCTTCGTTAGAAAAAAAGGGGGGGGGGGTCCGTACTCGTTAAGGTTTGCTTTTTATGGGCCCCTCCATCCCCTACATGTGTTTTGCATTGATTTTTAGTTTTTGTTTTCTATTATTGTACGATTGCATTTGCTTGTAATAAATTATTTATTACCTTCTGTGTAGACTAAGCAAGTCTCGCGCGTATTTGAACTTGCGGGACCATTATGTTCCAAACCTTATGGAGTTTTACGTGGGACAGTTTGTTTCGTCCATTATTTTAGTTTAACGTAGTTTATGACCATGAATATTAGAAATATTGTTGGAAATGTAATACTAGTTAACAAAACGTATACAAGTAAAATCCTTTCAACAAAAGAAATCCTACTTTCGGGATGTCGACTTCCCCAGATAAATTATCACAGGAAGACGACATCATAATTTTAGGATGTCGACTTCCCGAGATAAATTATCACAGCAAGACGACATCCTACTTTTGGGATATCGACATTCCGAGATAAATTATCACAGGAAGACGACATTCTTCTTTTAGAATGTCGACTTCCCGAGATAAATTATCACAGGAAGATGACAACTGACGTTTAGGATATCGACATACCGAGATAAATTATCACAGCAAGACGACATCCTACTATTAGGATGTCGACATCCCGAGATAAATTATCACAGGAAGACGACATCCTACTTTTAGGATGTCCACATTCCGAGATAAATTATCACAGGAAGACGACATTCTTCTTTAAAAATGTCGACTGTTTGTAGTTATAAGACTCCTTGGGATAGGAGAACAATTTGGAAAAACCGTGACCTCAATTTGACCTCTATTTCCAGGTCAACCGGAAGTGGGACCATATCTCAAGAACTACTCAACCGATTTTCAATTTGTTTTCACTTACAGACTCCTTGACATTAATAATGACTGTCAAAACTTGTGACCCCATGTTGGCCTCTACGTCCGGGTGAACCGGAAGTGGGACCATACGCCAAGTACTATACAACCGATTTTCAATCCTGTTTGTTCAATTTTATCCTCCTAAGGCATTCAAAATAAACTTTGAAAATCCATGACCCCAAGTTGACCTCTACTTCCGGGTCAACCAGAAGTGGCACCATATCTCAAGAACTACATAACCGATTTTCTAACTTTTTTTCAGTTACAGACTCCTTGGGCGTTAGAGATTAGCCTTAGGTTACCGTGACCCCATGAAGTGGCACCGTAACTCAAGACACTGTACAGTATTTTTCAAACTTTTTTTCAGTTATAGACTCCTTGGTAATGTTAACACTTAATCAAAGCAAACGAACACGGAACAGCTTTGTGTTTGTTCACAAACACCTAATGTCTAGTTGTTAAGTGTCTTGCTCGAGGAAGTGTCACGACTGGGACTCGACGCACAATCTGCTGAATAGAACTTAAACCACAGAGCTTGAGTTCGGTATTCTTATCCGCTCGGGACACGCAGTATTTAAATTTTGAAGAAAAAAACAGCCTTTAAAGACAATGGACACTATTGGTAATTGTCAACGACTAGTTTCGGGTCACTTAATGTATCTCAACATGTATAAAATAACAAACCTGTGAAAGTTTGAGCTCTATCGGTCATCGAAGTTGCGAGATAATGATTAGTAAAAACACCGTTGTCACACCAAGTTGTGTGCTTTCAAATGCTTGATTTTGTGACCTCAAATTCTGAATCTGAGGTCTCGAAATCAAATTCGTGGAAAATGACTTCGTTTTCAAAAACTACGTCACTTCAGAAGGAGCCGTTTCTCACGGTG
This sequence comes from Asterias rubens, assembly GCF_902459465.1. Lineage (NCBI taxonomy): Eukaryota > Metazoa > Echinodermata > Asteroidea > Forcipulatida > Asteriidae > Asterias > Asterias rubens. Next base: position 2,419,792 of record NC_047074.1, read on the forward strand.
TTTTATACTATCAACCTCTTCCAATTACTCGTTACCAAGTAAGGTTTTATGCTAATAATTATTCTGAGTAATAGCCAATAGTGTCCACTGCCTTCAATGAGTTTATTGCATCTGCCCGAATTTCGGGCCGCGCCCCGAATATAACATAAAAGCCTACAACAATACAGCTGCAGTATAGCTTCTTTGGAATTATACAATTTTTCGGGTCAAATCGAACAAAAAGCGGACCCGTGACATCTGGAATGTTGACATAATTCTACCTTTGGCAGAAGTTGTATATATTAGCCTAGCATGGTAAATTCATGTAAAACATTCACATGCACCAAACACCTGAACAATACGATCAGCATGTGAGTGTATAAAATAACTATACCTTGACACATTGTTAACCTGAACTAAATGCTATTGATGCTTATTTTAATACACAGACGGGGGAATAACACCCTTCACTGAGTGGGCGAAAATGGCGCGGCGCAACGTCACAGCCCCGAGTTTTTGCAATCGATGTAGCCATAAATGCAAAACAAAAACAGATGATGACTACAGTTTGTAATAGTACCACACAACTACAAAAAAAACAAAAAACATTCCATCTTTCATCTTTCCAAATATTCGCACCATTGCACTCATAAACATTCATTATTTTTATAACAGACAGCACCACACTGAGTCTGTGTATGTGTAAGTGTTTTTATATAACACCCAAGCAGATCCTTGCCATTTGATTGGAGGATTGTCCGTCACGTGATAGCAAATAAAAGTACCATTGCACGCTGAGTCACTCGCCGTGCTTTTTCGTTCCATCCGAAAAGTACCATTGCACGCTGGCACGCTGCCAGCGTGCAATGGTACTTTTCGGATGGAACGAAAAAGCTGAGTAAAAACATCACTGCGTGCGCGTGTCTTTGGTAACGCAGCAGGTGTTACTGCAAGAAAGCATAGTAAAATTACTAGCATTCGGCTTCTACAGTTGAAATTGTTTGTTTTGGAAGTTGTTTCTTTCAATCAAAATGACAAAGTTCTACTTGGATGTTATATAAAACAAATAATGAATGTTTTTCATTCGTGCAATGGTGCGAATAATATGTTCATTCGTTGAAAGCTGGAATGTTCCATTCAACTCGGCTCCGCCTCGTTGAATGGAACATTCCATCTTTCAACTCATGAACATATTCGCACCATTGCACTCATAAACATTCATTATGTGTATAATATACTGATCTACCTTTTATTATTTTATTTATTTATTATTATTAAAGCCATTATACACTTTCGGTACAGAAAAAAAAAGTTCACAGATTTACAAATAATTTACAGGGTTTACGAAAGGTAATGGTGAAAGACTTCTCTTGAAATATTATTCCATGAAATGCTTAACCTTGTTGATAAGATTATGAATTAAAATAAAATGAATATATTAATCCTTGACTCTTACCTTCGTTTTAATCCGCTGTGATGGCCCTTTCTAAACCCATGGTTTGTAAACTATCATGCACGGAATTAGGAAATGACTAGTTCTCTTCTACACACACGAAGCTATAGCTTCATCTCTCGTTGTGTGCCGAAGGAGCTACACCGGGGAAATCGTCGTTTTCACCAGCACCCCTGCTGCCTCTCATGGTAATCCAGCAACCCTCCGGACTACGGGTCATTAGCCAACTTATAACACAACCCACTGCACTACTTTGATATTCAATGGTCTTATTACCTGACTAAACCAGTACATGCACAATGAGGTTGCTTATGAAAGCCAGCAAGAGCCTGCTGGTTCGAGGGAATAATGAAGGTCACAAAACCTTTGTTGACACACGGAGAAAGTGTGACGTCAGATGTTCATTGTCACAAGCGTTCCTTGAAAAGTACACATCCTTGAGCAAGTTCGAGCGCGCACATTAGTCCACCAGTGGTCGGCCACAGACTATAGCAACGCACATGCGCAGTGACATACTCACCCGAACGACTCGTTGGTAGTCTAGTCAACCTTCCACCTTTTCGCTAAAGTGTCACTGGTTCCCCTCTGCGCTTAACACATGTTAGAATGGAGCATGCTGTTAGAATGAAACATGCTGTTGGGACCAGTGAAGAAACCATGGGCTTGAGGCTGGTTCCAAATGGTCGACCACAGTAGTCAACCAATGGTCGACCAGCCCGGGTTCGAGTCAAAATGGTCAACCTTTAGTTAACCATTGTGCCCACTCGACCTTGTTCCTTGTGGTGGTTGTGAATGGGGGACTTTGAGGCGCTAGATGGCAGCAGAATTACCAGGTAAATTTCCATTGTTGACATAGTTCTGAGCATGCGTACATTACCGAGAACAATGGATTTTACCTGGTAAGTCTGCTGCATGCGACCAAGCGTCAAAAGTCCCCCATTGCTCGGAGTTGGGAGTTGCGAGTTGACCGTCGTAGTTGTACACGGTCGGCCATTTTATGGGGAGTCAAAAACTTGCTCCACAAAATAGAGTGCCGTGTTTATTCACGACGACGTATAAAGTAAACCATGCAATTTCGAGGCATATTTATGTCGAACATTATCATTCTACTTTCAAAACAATTTCTCTAACCATGCATTTTATAATAAACGGTTTCAATCGCTTTTTCATAGACCAACTCGCCAGATCCAAGGCAGAGATGCTATGTCAGATTTTTGGCCGATTTGACCCAAAAATTGTGATTTAAAATTCAACAGGTATTTTGATGGGGGTCGAGAAAGTTACAAGCTTTCATTTGAGCCATTGCTAGAAAAAGTCCGCCAATTATTAGTACATAGCAGTGTAATAAAGTGCTCAAAATTAGTTGTTGTCGGGATCCCGACAATATATCACGTGACCAATTCTTATGTGTTTTATAAGAAACGTTTTAAAAAATTTTCATGGTTCCTGACCATTAAAAGTAAAGGTTAAACTTTTTTTCGTTAGAGCCGGTGATACTCTTTGAATTAGCATTCACTCAAAAAAATATATATTTTAATGTTTGGGGCCAAAAATCTGACATAGCATCTTTACTAAAGGCACATTGATGTATGGGCACGATAGCTTTTTGGAAGCGTCACAAAAGAACATTTCCATCTAAATATCTCAAAATTAAAGTTTGTTCTGTCCAACGCTGTGTCCTGTTTCGCAAGGATTTGTCTATACTTTGCAGCGCTTTTTCACTGCCTGAACAACAACGTCTTGCACCAAGTACTATAAGTTAGTCCGGGTGTTTGTCTGATGTGTGCGTTTGCAATAATCTGTCTTAGAAAAAAATCTATCGTTGCCGTTAATTTTTAGAAGCCAACAGCCAAGACCCACATCATTTCTCTTGAATAAAACTAGATTAACAAGTGAACAAAACGAGGGAAATTGAGATTATGTTTTAATTTGCACCATGTTTATAACCAAAGCATCTTCAAGTCGGCCTGCAGTACTCAGGGACATGACTCCTTGTTTGGTCAGCAGAGGATCCGGAATCTGCGTCAGTTGACCCATTTCTGGGTCAGTTTGATCCAGATTCACTGACCAGCTATGGACTCGCTGTTGACTCGGAATTTGGGGTATAAAGGCCTATACTTTGTTATCAGCAACGGGGAGTTCTAGAGCGTTGAGCGTGTAGTCAGTTCACGGGAACTCTTTCAAGAAAAACAAGAAAAACAAAAACCCCAAAAATTAATAGTAACAACAAAAAACAAATCAACGGCAATATCAAGTTTGTCTTTTGATTGCATACCGTGTTTTTAGAAGATTCTCGGCTACATCGACTTGTGCTTTGATTGAAAAATATTGATCGTCTTTATGTACACGCTGCCGAGCCACCTCGCAGGCGAAGTAACAAAACATCTGCCATATGGTAACGAATATATTCTACATGAATAGCCATTTATATAGGGATTACCCTGGCCTGAACATACGTCACACTTCAAGGCTCGTCAATAACTTTACGGGATAGAAGACAAGTATCTTAGCCTTGCTCAAGGCAGTCGAATTATTCACTCCGAAAAAAGACCGCCGCTGTATATAAACCCACCCGTATTCACTGTGCGTAACATCGCACGACACGACCCCCGTACACTATCCGCATGCGGAGGCCGTCAGTCGAATTATTCACTCCGAAAAAAGACCGCCGCTGTATAAAAACCCAGTGCGTAACATCGCACGACACGACCCCCGTACACTATCCGGTGTGGCGGTTTCAGTCTTCCGCCGTGTTCAGTTTTCCGGGTGACGTAGCCGGACATTTCACCACGTTGTTGGAACGGTTTAAGCTTTCCGGCGTGTTCAGTTTTCCGGGTGACGTAGCCAGACAAAAATACAGCCGCGAGTACCCTGGCGAGTACTGTAGTTCTCTCAGTGACCCCAAATTGTTTATTATTACAATTCTTTTCTGTTTAGTCACATTCTCTTGCCCCATCTTTACACGTATTCATGCGTACAGCTGTAAGCAGGTCACACTGCTTGTGCCACACCAAATTCTCTCATACGATCCACGCGTTCGCCGCTCGTTGTACTCGTGGACGCCGCCATGACAGCTACCGGAGAGTAACACGGATGACTCAATACAGCACTAAAAATTGACTACTTTTGCTTGCTGTGCGCAGGCATCGCATGACGTAATGTTACCGTATTTGGTCATTCGGAAAACTGAACACGGCGGAAAGTTGAAACCGCCACACCGGGACGGCCTCCGATGATGCAGTTAGTGGTACGAGTGCGGATGACTTGAATGTGTGCACAGTAGTCGTACGATGTGACAGTGTGTATACGGGTGGGCCATGCGGTGTGATCGCACGCACCACGTACAGGGTATACGGGTGGGTTTACAGCGGCATCTTTTCGGAGCGAATAATGCGACTGCCTTGAGCAAGGCTACAAGGGTATCTAGGAATACCCTGTGTGTTTGAAAACTTTTTCCAAGGCCGCCAGCGGCGGCACACAAACAGCCGTACTTGAACCAGTTTCGTAAAAGCACGCGACTACTCATAAAAAGGGGGACAATTATCTGCAATTTTGAAACTAACTAGATTGGTAAATAACCGACTGAATTTATTTTATATTGTTATATCATTATAAAAGAATAATTATAATATAAAATCAGTTAAAACTTATAAATCGTTACAAGTGTAATAAACAGTGCAATAAAAACATAAATACGTTAAATTTAATTCACCCATACGTAGAATGAACTTTCCCGGATATAGCAAAAACAGTACGTCATCCGTGTGTTTCTAAAGTTCGTTGAATCAATTCTCGAATCTTGGTGGTGCACGATGTGTAATGGTAAACTGCTACATCGGTGCTAAGTTGCGTTTACTACCATTTTTATCATAATTATGTGCAATTAGGGACTGCTACTGTGTTGTCAAGATGTCAACGCTGATCGATAACTTTCTAGAGCTAGAAATTCGGGAAATCTGACAGAGTTTGCTATGAAATTTACGGGCCATCGTCAACTCCATGCTCAAATCAATACACACAGGTAGCTATCATTATCAATTAATATTGGCTATAGCCCACTTGGTTGGGCTGTTGTGTAGTGTTGACTGTTGTTGCAATGTTAGTGTTTATAAGTTATGGTAATTCATTCAATTAATGGTGTTCACTTATGACTAGTTTAAAAATAGATCTTAACTTTTAATCATATTTAACTATGGTAACACAGAAGTTAATACAAACTTGCTCTATGATGATGAATAAAAGAGAGCCATAAAAAAAAACAGCCAACGGAAGGGCAGGCTAAGCCAGAACAGGAGGTGAGTGTTATAATTAATAATGGTAAAAGTAAAACAGTACATTGCTGTTTTGACTTTTGTTAGTTGGTGTGTGTGCGACCATCAGTTTCTTGTTGCCGTTTGTATCCGTTTGTTTTTAATACAGTTAAATTTAAAAGTTCAATTGCCATACCTCTGGTTGCAGGAAAACAACATGACTCACTGCCTGCATGCAATTCTGAGTTCAGTTTCGTGTTTCCGTTTGTATCCGTTTGTTTTTAATACAGTTAAATTTAAAAGTTCAATTGCCATACCTCTGGTTACAGGAAAACACCATGACTCACTGCCTGCATGCATTTCTGAGTTCATATTGGGGTTTGGAGGTGGTCAATGGTGGTGGGTCAACTCACAGAAGAGCTTTAAAGTAGGGTCAATTGAATTGTTTTGTAATTGTGTAGTATGTTTTACCTAGGCCTACACAGCATTTTCTCTCCTTTTTACGTAAGTGTGATTTTTTTTTTTTTCTTTTTTACTGTCTACATCTTTCTACGCTGGTACATACACACGTATGTAGACAATTGTTTAAAGGCACTGTACACAAAACACAGTTGTCAATTGTGATCATCCACCACCAATGGGCTGTAAAGTTGACACTTTCACTGTTATGGGATTAATGCATTTTTTGAGAGAGTGTGTAATCAGCTTAAAAATGATACCATCCACATTTAAATCAGATATTTCTTGACGAAGTTATGATTTCTCAAAGCCACATACTTTTTTATTCAGATTTCTCAAAGATTTCTTGAAAACCCAAACAATTTAATAGGCTTTGCAATGTGCAAGTGCGACTTTACAGCCCATTTGTGGTGGATGGTCACAATTGTCAAAGACCAGTCTTCTTACTTGGTGTATCCCAACATAAGCATAACATAGCAAACCTGTGAAAATTTGAGATCAATTGGTCATGGGAGTTCGGAGAATATGATGAAAGAAAAACCACCCTTGTTGGACGAATTTGTGTGCTTTCAGATAGGAATAAAAGACTGTTATTATTTTAGTGAGAAATTACCAAAATCTATGCTACTTCAGAGGGAGCCGTTTCTCACAATGTTTGATACTATCAACAGCTCTCCAATGCTCATTACCAAGTCAGTTTTTAAGTTAATATTTGTTTTGAGTAATTACCAAACGTGTACCTTCCCTTAAAATAACATTTTAATATAAATTGTCGGGTACTAACTACGGTAATTTCACTTAGTGGCTGGGACTTCTTGTTATTTACTTCACTGCTAAAGTACAGAGTTAGGCCGAGTAAAAAAAGAATCATGTTTTTATTCCGATTTTCTCAAAAAAAGAAGGAGGAGGGGGCTTTTTATTTTTTTATTTTTTATTTCAAGATGGCCGCCATTCTTTTTAAAATGTCAAATATCCATTGTTTTTTTCTACTGCTCAAACACACAGATAGGCCTACATTATGAAACATTTTGGTCAAGATATTCATATTGTTTGAGCTGAGATCACTAAAACAACCCTTTAAAAAAATAAATAAAAAAATTCATACAAAAATAAAATAAAAAAAATCATAAAGAAATCTTTAAAAAGAAAAGAAAAAAAGGAGGCGGCCTGTAAAAAGGAAGCGGTCGGTGACACTAAACATGTTTCTTTTTTTTACTTGGCCTTAGCTCTAAATTGGTCTCAACATTTCGACTAGCTTGCCTCATGCTTGCTCTAGATAGTCATTGTCAAAAGTTGTTTTTGCCATAATTTTAAATGTGAAACTACCAAACACAAACAGATAAAGGGTATCTTCCCTTTCTGTGTTGTACTAAAAGTTTAAAACAGGGAAATAAACAGGGAAAGCATTTCAAAACTTGTGGGGGGGGGGGATAGAATGTTCTTTCCCATTTGGTCAATAGGATTGTCAGTCATATTAGATTCCTAACTTCCTTGAAATATGATTATTTGTAAAGTTTCTATAAATATTTTTAGGTTGTACAATGTTAGAGTGTAAAGTACAATACATAAAGGGAAATTGGGTAGTGAGCATTTAATACACTGCTGTTGTCAGTGAGACGTGTGCGAATGCAGACTCCATCATTCAAGAAGTAGTTTCAACTTGCAAAATAACTAAAAGCTTTCAAAATTCAATCTCCTTTTTGGAGACGAAGGTTAAAGTAGTACTACCAATCTGATGCGTTTTGAAGAACCTTGCCAGTTATTCAAATTTGTAAGTATTGTACCATACATGTAGACAATATTGTACATCCATGTTTTGTACTTATTAGATTTGAGGCATTTGCAATTTGCATGGTGAGGTACGTTATCAGTGTATTCCTACTTGCCAGGTTACAGTAGAGTTTGTTCTTTAGAGAAATGTCTTGCTATATATTCTACTTAACAAAGAACTTTTTTCTTTCATTATTCGCTTGCAACTTTGGTGACCAATTGAGCCCAAATTTTCACAGTTTGTTTATGCATATTATGTTGGAATACACCAAGGGAGAATACTGGGCCCAATTTCATGGCTCTGCTTACCGCCGAATTCTGCGCTTACGATCGCGATTCTCCGCTTACGTGCAAGCGCCGAATTTCTGCGCTAGTCTTATAAGTGTAGAATGCCTAGTAACGTGAAGTACGCACGTGCAGAAGCCCAAATTCGCCGCTAACCCATGAAATACGCTTGCCGTAGGCACAGAATTCCCTGCTTCCGTAAGCGCCGAGTCTGTGCTTGTGGTAAGCAGAGCCATGAAATTGGGCCCTGGTCTTTGACACATGTAACAAAAGTGTCCAATGTACAACACACTGACTTCAGGGCTCAAATTTGACACTAGACCACACAGGAGTGATTTTAACCTAGGCCAGTAGACCTACAATCATGACTGGAAAAGTCCAACGGCCTTGTGTATTTCATCATACACACGTACCTCACTGAATTTGGGGTACCATGTACAACATGATGTTCAAATATTGACAGAGCCTGATAAATATCTTTCAATTCTGATTGGGTATCAAAATACAGCTACACATACAATGTAACCCATGATGAGATAAATTTTTCTCTTGGTCATGCAATCGCAAACAACCTTTGGGATAGACAACTGTCGCCCACAAACAAGGGACGTTGGTCTTCGGCTCTCATGTGAAAAGGGTTTTAGTGACAGACAGTTCACATACATGACAGTTGCATCTCCTTCTCAGTTATGTAGATTCTGGACTGAAAAATAAACACAACATTCCTTCGCGCCTAGAACGTAACCAACTTTTGAGATGTTCCCTTAATAGCAAGAAGACAGAATTGTCTACATCCTAGGTTTTGTTTCTCTAAAAGTGTTGCTCATAACTGTTATTTTTTTCCCCCAGATATACTTGGGAGGCACATGAAGCTTGAAAGACATGGAGACTGCTTTTAAAAGACCCTCGACTTACACTGTTCTTGTCACCTTCATTGTCACTACGTTTGTCGTTCATTATGTCGCAGGATCTCCACTGCATAAACTGTATGTACATGAATGTCTGGAAAATCAAACTGAAGGTATTTGACAATTTTCTTATTGATTTTTGAACATCTCATCTTACCCAGAGCACTGACGAAGCAGATCTTAATTTCACTTCATTTCATGTAACAATTCTGGGCCCAATTTCATGGCTCTGCTTTCCGTAAGCACAGAATCGGCGCTTACGGATCGGCGCTTACGTTTTGTTTTGTTATTAAAGGCCCTGGACATGTTTAGTGACAAGTTCAGTGTATACTAGCATTAAAACTTATTTAGTAACAAGCAACGGAGAGCTGTTGATAGTACACTTTGCATTGTAAGAACAGACTCCCTCTGAAGTTATACTGTTTTGAGAAAGAGGTAATTTCTAACTAAAATATTTGAATCTGAGAAAAACTTCAGTGTTTCTCAGGCATCTGGAAGCACACACATTTGTGCAACAAGGGTGTTTTTTCTTTCACTATTTTCTTGCAACTTCTATGACCAATTCAGCCCAAATTTTAACAGGTTCGTTTTTTTATGCATATTTTGGGATACACCAAGTGAGAATACTGGTCTTGACAATAACCATTGGTGTCCGGGGGTGGATTTCACAAAGGTAGTCCTAACTTAGGACTAGTCCTAGGCATTGCTAAGAGATAGGACCAGTCCTAAGTTAGGATGAGTTAGGACCAGTCCTATCTCTTAGCATTGCCTAGGATTAGTCCTAAGTTAGGACTACCTTTGTGAAATCCACCCCAGTGCCTTTAAAGACACTGTACACCTTTGGTAATTCAAATATTTTAGTGGAAAATTACTTCTTTCTCGAAAACTACATGACATCAGAGGGAGCCGTTTCTCACAATGTCTTATACTATCAACAGCTCTCCATTGCTCGTTACCAATTCAGTTTTTATGCCACAATTGTTTTGAGTAATTACTAATAGTGTCCGGTGCCAAGTAGATCCCACCCACTGCTAATCCTCGATACCATCCTACCAGCCCACTTGAATAGTTTCCTCTCGGATCAAAATATACTTATCAAACATCATGCCACATATAGGACTGTAGATCAATGTGCAATGTGTCATGGTTGTAAAGCCTTTGAAACCAATTTGAAGGTTTCGATTGATTGAACTTAATAGCCTTCACTTTCAAAGCCAGAATTATTGTTTATAAAAGTTAACATGTTGTGGGTGGAGTGTTGTTTATTGCCTGATAAGAGAAGAACTTCCCTAAAGGAAGTATTACATCTCATTCAAATTCATTTTTCATTTAATCTCTCAGCTCTTTCACGGGGAAGCCTTCCTCATTCTTAAAAATGTCATTGTGACGTTGTGTGGCATTTTAGGCCAAAGTGTACATGTAGTTACCAATAGTGTCAAGTGCCTTTAAAAGAGATGCGGACAGACACATAACAGAGGAGGAAATCACATGAAACCAGGTAGTGATGTAATGAGTACCAGGAAGTTATTTATATCCCGACTAAACACTTCCTTAACCTTGCATAATAAATTAATCAAATACTACATTGATATGGCAAATAGTAATTGTGTCGTTCTCGGAAGTAATCTATCGACTGACACATTTTAGCTTGATATCAATATGAGTTCTTAAAGGCACTGGATTGGATTGCACAAATAGTTGTAAGACTAGTCTTATCTCGAGTTAAAACGAGTTACGGTGTAACTTAGGTCTAGCCTTAAGTTTGTTTTACTCACTAGGACTAGTCCTAAGTTAGGACTAGTCCTAAGTTAAAGGACAAGTCCTAAGTTAGGACTAAGCTTGGGCGATATCACGATATTATCGAATATCGTGATATTAATTTGGAAACGATTTCGATATCGGATGGATTTGGTTTTAATCGAAATATCGATATATCGCGATATATCGCGATTATCGCGATTATCGCGATATATCGCGATATCGATTAAATATCGCGATGCATTTGCTAGCTGAGACATCTTCCACCCCATAGGTTTGGAGTAAAACCAGAAGAATAGGTCATTAGAACACCTCTCTTATGCTATGACTGTCTCTTCTACAACTTTCACTTGGAGTTTGGAGACTGATGATGTCAAATTTAATTAATCGCGATTATATCAAATATCGCGATATATTGCCGGCGATATATCCTGAATAAAATAAATCGATATCGCTTAAGCTTAGTTAGGACTACCTTTGTGAAATCGACCCCTGTACATGTTTGGTAAATTTCAAAGACCAGTATTCTCACTGAAAACGTTGGTCATGGAAGTTGCAAGAAAATAATGAAAGAAAAACACCCGAATAAACTTGGCTTTGAAATTAAGGAGGAAGTGACCTTATTTTGCATGAGGCATCACAATTTACTAATATTGTGCAAATTGTATTAAAAAAGAACTAATACGCATAGACCAGACATACTGTATGAACAGGCCAAATACGAATACAAGCACAGATTAAAATTTGAAAATTTTTCATCCTTTTATGTTATCTCTGTTTTTTTTGTATTGTAGATGGCGTTCTGCGATTTGAAGAGACTTCAAATATCGAATTTGCCCTGGAAAAACAATTCAAAGAGCTTAGCTGCTATGCAGAAAACTTCTGTACCATAAAATGGATGAAGGACGGAAAGCCTATAGATAAGGATCTTGAACAGTCATTGTCATTTCGGGGGCAGGTTTTGAGGTTTGAATCTGTCGAGGAGAAGGATGGAGGAGTTTATACTTGTGTAGCCTCCGGTCACAACAAGTCAATTCAACAGGACATTACCTTTGAGGTTATCAAAGGTTAGTTTCTGATCAATGAGTGGTAACTATTTTCTAACACTAATTATTTTCTAAAACAATGTTGATGATGACGAGAAAAAAACTTAATGATTTTTTAACCGTTTCTTTTTGCCCCCCCTACCCCCCCTAAAAAAATATATTTTACATTTTTTATAAAGATCAAATTACGCCCCAGATTGCAGAATAGGGCTTTTAAAACTTGATTGTTTTTGTGTCATGTCCATGTCTGCTGGGAATAACCCATGAGCATCTTGTGTGATCAATCAGGACATTCTTCAGATTGTTTGACTTATTATATATCTTCATTCCTCAGACTGTAACGAAAACCGTCCACCGATCAACATTCAGCATCGAGGTTGTATCAATACCACCGCCGATGTTGGCAAAAACATCACGTTCCATTGTGAATACTTTGTTGGTAAACACACTGTCCAGATTATATCCGGGAGCTGGTTCAAGAATAACAATTCCACTGGCTTAGAATTCTCGTCAGACGCTTCGGATAACTGGTTCGTTCTTACGAGTTTACCAGAAGGTCTTGATACGCAAGGGACAGTGTTTACAACTTCCGCCAGTTTTTCCCAAATGAAGGGTCAAGATGAGTAAGTTGATCCCCAGTTATTAATTTGAACCAATCAACCAATCAATCAATCATAAATAATTTGTTCAGCGCCTAAATCCAAAGTTTGCTCCCAGGCTCTGAGGCACAGAAGAAATAAAAAGCCATTGATGGTAGGCCTCTTGAAACAAGTGGGCTTTCAGAAGTGCCTTGAATGTGTTGAAGGATGTTGTGTTCCTGATGTGATTGGGAAGTTTATTCCAGAGTTTGGGTCCATATATCGAGAAGGCTCTACCAGCAAAAGTGACGGTGAACAGGAGCTATTTGACCGAAGGAGTCTCAGTTCAGCACCAACTTGCAGAATGTTCATGATGTAATGAGGGGCTTGGGATTGAGAATCTTATTCGTTTTTTTACTCATACATAGGGTGCGTTCGTTTAGCTTCCCTGGGTCGACCCCGGTCTGCCCCGGTACATTGGAATAGCTTTGACGGGGCTCACCCGCGTCAGCCCCCAGTGCCCTGCTTGTGGAGTGGGTCACTTGGGGGTGACGTGAGGTGCATGCCGTCACTACGAGAGGGCGAGTGTGATCGTTCGATTAGCTCTTGTCAGGGGCTCACCCGAGGTCGACCCAGGGAAGCTAATCGAACGCACCCACTGATATAAAGCACTGCTTTCCCGAGTTCTGTGAAAACAATTCCACCCGAGTAATATGCCTGTGATTTTTGTCACAGAAAAGTACTAAGCTTTTAGACTGAAATTAAACAGTGATGTTTAGTATCCTTCCCAATCCTGTATGATACCTTTAAAGACACTGGACACTATTGGTAATTGTCAATGACCAGTATTCTCACTATAAGTCTCAACATAATGCATAAAATAACAAACCTTTGAAAATTTGAACTCGACTAGTCATCGAGGTTGCGAGAGAATAATGGAAGAAAAATCACCCTTTTCGCACAAGTTATGTGCTTTCATCTGCCTTGAACTATTCAATTCAAATATTTTAGTAAAGAAATTACTTCTTTCTCAAAAACTTCAGAGGCGGCCGTTTCTCACAATGTTTTATACAATCAACATTCTCCATCAGCTCTCCATTGCTCTTTACCAAGTAAGTTTTTATGCTAGCAATTATTTTGAGTAATTACCAATAGTGTCCAGTGCCTTTAAAGTGAGTTAATAAAACCATGAATTTGTTTTCCACTTTCAGGAGCAGTTGTGAATGTGGTTGCACACCAGTCTTTGTTGTGGAGCTGAATATATGGAACGTTTCCGACTTTGCCTATGGGACTTATGCACTATGGATCGACAACGATGGTCAGGGTATTCCGAAAAAAATAACATTATTCAAAGGTGAGTTAGCCTTAAGCCTAGCTATCTGAAGATGGGTGCCAGACTTCCTAAAATTTCACAACAGAGTCAATTCCATAGACAGCGTTCCCCCTTTACAGTGGTCCGCAACAGAAATGTAATTTAAAATACCCAAGGACCGATATGTAAGGACCATTCATAAATATCTGGGATAGTTTCTACATTTTGATTGGTTGAGAGGATATCACGTGGGAGAGTTTAAACGGGTGATATAACCACAGCCAGAAGTGGTTAAACATGGGCATGACATGCGAGCTAAAATATTTGAATTGAATTGGAGACCTCGGATGAGGTCTGGAAATCAAGTATCTGAAAGCACACTACTTACAAGGGTGTGTTTTCTTTCATTATGTTCTCCCAACTTCAACGACCAGTTGAGTTCAAATTTTCACACGGGTGTGTTATTTTACGCGTATGTTGAGATACACCAAGTGAAAAGACTGGTCTTTGACAATTACCAAAGGTGTCTAGTGCCTTTAAAAACTGCTCTGTGACATGTATTGGTAACTCAAAAACTTCAATTTGTTCTTTCATTTCTGAAGCTGTTACAGCTCCGTCAGTTAAAGTGCCCGTTGAAGATGTGATGCACATCTTTGTTATTCCTGGGGCATGTGTGGTGATGATTTTAGTAGTCACTGCTTTGATGTGGCATCGATTCGCAACGGACATCAAGTTGATATACAGGGATCACGTGACTATTACCAGCGAAGACGGTAAGTACAAAATGAATGTGTTGAACGTTTTTTTAATTTTTTAGAAAGATGACAGAGTGGGGAGTGGTGACATTGTTATCTAAATTACAGGCTTGGAATTACATGCAGACCACGGAGGCCATTGCTTCCGTAAAAGTTTCGCCATTGACTTTAAGATTTTCCAATGGATGTGCCCTTTTGCAAAACGAAAATGGCCTTGCCCTGACGGAAATTCCAGGCCTGAACTTTTGTTAAATTGTCACCGGCTAGATTATGCTCCCCAAAATTTGTTTCCTAATGTAGTTCTTGAGGTGCGTCGTTGCCGAGCGAATAAGACTGAGCACTGGACTCGCCAAGCTGTGGTGTTTCTGATCAGCAGTGTGTGGGTGCCAGTCTCGACACTTGTGTCCTTGAGCAGATACTTTACGATTGTTGCTTTTTGCTTTATTTAGATGGTTCATTACGCCATATGTCCTGTGTACTAGGATTGTTAATGAACGTAAAGCAAACCAGATCACTTATCATGGAAGAGTGGGGTAATGGGAAGGTACTCCCTTGGTAATCACTCTTTAAAAGAAAACGCTGCCTTGGATCGGTCCAGTTGGTCTTTGAAAAGCGTTTGTTACTGTTTGTTATAAAAGGCATATGGGTGGAAAGAGGCCAGTCTATCCAGGACCGCTGGGATGGGCTAATCGCTTGCACAGATTCTTGTTCAGGAAGTACGTCACAGATGCAGTGCATAGAAATATGGTGCAGTGAGTGTGATGCATGATGGGACTGCGCATTATTAAACCAATGACAGTGCATGATACGTTTGCCCATCCCAGCGCCTTTGGTTAAAGCAAGGCGCTGGGGATGAGCGAATAGAATACAATGATCCAAACAAATATGCCTCAAAATTGTGTGGTTTTCCTTTTACCTCGTCGACTAACAACGGTCTACCATATATGGGAGTCAAATTTTTGACTCCCATATATGGCCGATCGTATTAGTTCACAAAGCAAAAGGAAAACCATGCAATTTCACGGCAAATGTGTGGATCATTGTATTCTACTTTTAAAACATCTTTCCAACCATATATAACAAATGGTTACAAATGCTTTTTATACTGCCAACTCGTTCGATCCAAGGCAATGTGTCCCTTTAAAATAAATGGCAATAAAAAACTTACTTAGTAACAAGCAGGGTTGTAGCTAGACCATTTTTAGTTGTGGGCAATAAATCAAGATTTGTTGGAAGTCTACCGAGGGCAAGGGGATCAAAAAAATTATTCTTAATTATGGGGCCATTATTGCTGAAGTGAGGCCAGGTTCCCAAACTGTTTGTATCATGGTGCCATGCAATAAGTTGAATGGCTTTTGGATTGCGTTCTTTCTCACTTCTTATCATCAGCTGTATCTCAGATCAATGCAAAGTGGACAATATTTGAAATCTGTGTTGGGCAGCATAATGTATTTTCGTCAGAGTGCTGGGCAAAAATTGAGAGTCCTGGGCAGGCCCGCCCAGCACCACACTGGTTCCAAGTACAGCAGCTTTCGTAAGCCTTTTTTAGAATCATTTCACTTTGAAATACATTGTAATGTGGTTATTTGATTTTTTTCATTCATTTTCACAGCTATGAAAAGCTACGATGTCTACTTGTCTTACGATTGGAACAGTCATGTGGATAGTTTATTTGCCAGGCACCTCGTCTGCTACATGCAGGAAAAAGGTTACAAAGTATTCTGGGAAATTAACTGCCTTCCCGGCGGAGGTAAGAACTGGTTTTTTTTCTGCAGGCCTGGGCCCGATCTCATAAAGCCTGTAAGCACATGAACTTGCTGTAAGCACAAAATAATATTGCTTAGCAAAACAGGTATATCAGCCAGAATACCATACAGTTACCATTGCTGTGACTGGTACCCCACTTATTTCTTGCTTAGCAAAGAAATTTGCCAAGCAGTATTTTCTGCTTAACAGTTTTATGAAATAAAAGGCGACGACCATAGTTGCCCTGGGCCAAACTTCTTGACCTGGTTTACTGTTACTGTTAGTGAAAAATTTGTGCATGTGGAAGCAGTAGAAATGGTAGTTCACAAGGAGTGTTTGCTTGTGTGCATGCACACCTAAAGTTACTTTAATAGCATTTAGGAAACTTTTGAGGGCACATCAAGGAAGAGACCACGGTCAGCTTGACGGCTGTGCTTACCCCATGCTGCATAGTTTTGCATTTGCCACCAATGTTGATAATTGTGAAAGACTCCATATTTGGCAAAAAAAAAGATTTTACTTTCAAAATAAAATTGTCGAATTTATTTTCATCAGGCACGGATGATAACATTGTGAGAGCCTTGGAGAGCAGCAGGCGGTCCGTCATCATCTTCAGCCCAGATTATCTTGCCTCCCGACGCATTTTCGACGTCATCTTCTCCATGGACCAGGCCAAACACTACAAGAAGGAAATCATCCCGATCGTCTATCGAGATATCTCCAACGTTACGGAAGAAACTCAGAGTAATCTCGTGAAGCATGTCCTGTCATCCCGCTGTCTCCGCTTTGACCAGATCACGACACACCCCCCAAATGCCGTGAAGAAGATCGTCCAGAAGGTTTTGGGTGACCCACGGTCAGAGCAGTCGCTTCATAAAGAGCTGCTGTTGAGGTTACCCCGTCCTAATCCAACTTCCCAAGCTCTTTCCACCTCTTCTGAAGAAAACTTCACTACAGCTGAGATCCGACCATACGTTTCGTCAAGATTGAGTATGACAAGATATACTGAAGGACAGAGACAAGTCTATAATCAACACCATATTGAACCATTAACAGTCTTGGAAACAGGCCAAAACGCACAACGGCTCTATCCAAGTATAAGTAGATATGTAAATCTTGAGGTCAATATATAGAAACTGTCAACATTCTGAACTGCAATCAGTACCATACAGTGGAGAGTCACTATATAGAGCGCCACCAAGTGTTTGCGAGGAGCCATGTTTCACAGAGTTTCTTTTGAAAAAGTCGCCCTGCAAAGTTTGAGAATACATCGTTGGGACCTAGTGTTGGCGTGATTTCAACCCTATGTTGGTAGTATGACCTTAACCAGCCAATCGTCAAAATGGATAATGCTAAAATACAGTCAAAATGATTCCTTAGCCTTAAAGAAAGGGTTTGCCTAGACTGGTCCCCTAACTGCTCCCCTAGCTGTCTTAAAGACAGGCACTGGTTTTTGCAGACCCAATGGTTTCATTGGATACAATGATTTCATTGGACAAACGTGCAGTGATGTAAGCTTTTAAAAATTGTGTTTTGGTTAGTCCGAGGTGATGTTTAACAGCTGCACATATTGCGTTTGAAAGCAGCATGCATATTGTTTGTAAATATTGTACAAAGAACATGGGTGTATTGTTGTTTCATACGTAGAATGGACTCCAAATCTCCATGTGAAATTACTACGAGGTCAAAGAAACATTCGAACAGATCCGGATGTACGCCCCAGGCTTGTAACCTGACGAAATTCATGAGCCTCGAAGTGTGACGTCAGATGTTCAGGCTAGAGTTTGACTTTCTGCCGTTGAACACGAAAGCTATTCTTCACTGCCCCATTGAGAAAGTGCCTTTAGTTTTTTAAAACCTTGAAGTTGGGTCTTTATTTTTTGATAGTTAATTAACATCTGATAATTCAGAAGTGTACAAATATCTAAATTACATTTAAACAATAAACAAACATTATTGTAAAAAATCGCTCAAATGGGGTGCTTGCCATATTTTTCCAAGTATTTTTTCAAAATAAAGGTGATGGTGAACTTTTAAGTATGACATTCTCAAAATCTATGTACAGACGTTTTAAAGCGTCTATGTACTTTTTGTAGGATAAAAAACACAATGTCTACAGATTTATACTAAGCTTACACAGTTTGAAGATAATAATGATGGTAGAAAGCTTCCCTGAAAATATTACTTGCTGAGGTGCTGTACGTTTTGAGAAATGAGTAAAACAATTACATGAAAATAATTTTCGTCTCGGTGATCATGAGACGGAAATTACTTTAGCATGTGAAAACGTATTTTCATTACATTGTTTTACTCATTTCTCAAAAACTTCCCCACCTTAGCAACTAATATTTTAAGGTACGCTTTCTACTATCATTATCTTCAAACGGTGTAAATTTAATGTGAATCTGTGGACATTGTGTTTTCTTTTACAAAAAGTACCCAAATCCTTTAAATAACTGTTTGGTTAATCATGATTTTCCTCTGTATTTAACAAAAAAAAAATCTGCTGGCAGAAACTGTGATATAATGGTGCTTTGAAGTATTTGATTGTAACTTATTTTTTAATGGGAGACTTTCTGGGACGATAGAGGGCAGCAGACTTACCGGGTAAATCCATTGTTCTCAGAATTATGCGCATGTTTAGAACTACGTAAACAATGGAAATTTACCCGGTATGTCTGCTGCCGCCTAGCGTTGGAAAGTCTCCTATTGACTGATGTATAAGGTTTAAAGACATTGGACACGATTGATAATTGTCAAAGACCAGTCTTCTCACAAGGTGTATCTCAACACATGCATAAAATAACAAACCTGTGAAAGTTTGAGCACAACTGGTCGTCGAAGTTGCGAGATAATAATGAAAGAAAAAACACCCTTGTCACACGAAGTTGTGTGCTTTCAGATGCTTGATTTCAAAACCTCAAAATCTAATTCTGACGTTTCAAAATCAAATTCGTGGAAAATTACTTCTTTCTCAAAAACTATTGTTTACTTTAGAGGGAGCCATTTCTCACAATGTTTTGTACTATCAACCTCTCCCCATTACTTGTTACCAAGTAAGGTTTTATGCTAATAGTTATTTTTAGTAATTAACGATAGTGTCCACTGCCTCTAAGTTTGATCATGTAGGCAAAGATTATTTATACTGGCATTTTATTTTTGTAAGTGCCTTGTTTATATAATGTAACTGTTGAATATATTTTCAGAAAAGTATCACCTAAGCTAAAGTATTTTCGTCTGTGGGTGCCCACTGTGCTTTAGGAAATTAGACAACAAGTTTTACCTTTTTTTAAACTAGGTGAGGTTTACGGTAGCACCATGTGTAAATCTCTTTGGAGTGGTGTTGATTCTGAAAAGAACCGGTGGTTGAGAACCAACACTATAGAGATTTACACATGGTGCTACCGCAAACTTCATCTTATTATAATAATAATAATAACTTTAATAATAACTTTCGATTTATATAGCGCCTAATAACTAACACTTAATTCTCTAAGCGCTTTACATTAGTGCCCTGGTCATAGGGCCAATAACATCCCTTTTTAATGTTTCTCAGCTCCCTTGGGAGTATACAACCTGGGCAACAGTTTATATCGCTCCAAAGGCTTTTTCATTCACAATATCAACCTCTACCCTCGCATTTATTCCCCTACCATGCAAAGTTTCAAATCCTACTTGTGTTTAAAGGAACATTACAGAATTGGTTTTGCCAACAAAACAGTTGCTGGCAGTGTAAGCACTTCAAGTAATCCACCATATACACTAGCAGACAAACCTGTAGAAGTTTGAGATCGATCGGCCATCTGGGTCACGAGAAAATAGTGAAAAACCGAATTACACATTTTGCATGACATTGATGCAAACAAAAAAATGAATAAAACGCTCACTGAGCGATAAACTCCAAATGAGAAATTAGATGATTTATTTCTCATCAATTATGACACTTCAGGCAGAAATATTTCAATGGATGTTTTCTACTATCATTACCATCAGACCGTGTAAGTTTGATGTAAATCTGTGAACTTCGCGATTTTGATTCTGACCAATTCTGTAACGTTCCTTTAAACTATTGATGTCATAGGGTTCAACGAGTATGTATTGATAAAATTGGTAAATAGATTTTGTACACAACAAAAGCATCCTTTCAAATGATATTTTGCATACTAAGTTTTACTTTTATCATCCACATGGCACATTGTGCAGTTTGAATTCCATCATCGCGTTTTAAGTGGTACTTTTTATCATCCCTATTTGGCTGTACCACACATGATTAGTTTCCATTCACATTGAATGAATTTTATTTTGAACTTTGTTTCCATTTTTCAGATTTGTATAATTCTTATAACATAAATGCTTGAACAATTTCTTCAACTGTATTTTTTTGCTGCTCTATTGTTTGACTTGTTTTTTAGTGAGTTCTCTGTGGACAAATGACAGCAGTAAACTAATTGTGTTTTATCTAAATGTAAAACTAAACCTATTTTTATAATTGTTTTGATGATGTATATACTTTAAATTATTTATTTAACATGTGTTTGATCTACTTTATGATGCTCAATAAAACACCAAACTGATGAATAATTATGATGTTTTAGTTACTTTTTGTGTCCTCTTCAAGATTTATATCAACGTGTTTCCACACAACTTATTTTTCATGTGAAAAAGTGGAGTTTGCTGATGATACAATAATTTCTCCTCCTTACACCAACTGTGATGTTTATTCTTTATTCTTTATGATGAATATATACATAAATATAAACAATGAAACAGTTCTTTTGAGAAGTTGTTTTCATGATTTTAATTTGAGTTACATTAATATTGCCTATTCATATTGTAATTTTCATTCTTTATGATAAAAAAAAAAAAAAACATATTTGAAGTGGCCGTGAACAACAGTGAAGCTTTTTAGAAGTTTTTTTAAAATGATATTTGAATCTGAGTTACATTTAGCTTAGTACTGTTATTTTCATTCTTTATGATGATATCTATTTTAAAACAACAATGAAACAACTCTTTTCAGAAGTTGTTTACCACATGCTTGAGTTAATGCGACATTATGCACCAGAAGACGATCAGAGCATACTGATCGAAACGTCAAGTTAATCCAACGGTTCTTTTCAGAACCACCCCAACTCATTTAGAGATAGTTATTACATGGTGTTACCGCAAACTCTCCTATATCTTATTTCCACCATGCAAAGTTTCAAATCCTAGTGACGCTATGCACATTACCCATTATTTATCATCAACTGATGATGTAACATTATAAAAAGCCATGAGTCAAATAAAAGTTACACATGTCAGATGACACGTCTGTCTTCAAAAAAGTTTTGGCCAAATTACAATTGTTTATGTTTCCTATTCGTAATAGTTTTTGTTTTTAACTCTGTACAATTTTGTTTTTTTGAGCACTCGCATTGGTTGATTTGTTATCATGGATCTACTTGGAAACATGATGCATGGAGAACGTACTTATTATTGATTTTAAAACAATAAATTTGAGTCGCTTCACAACAACTGAGTAGCAGAACAGTCTTAAAGAAAGTCTTCTTTCTAGAAGTACACGTAGAAACACGTTTTTATTTCATCTTGGCTTGTGATTCACCTGCAAAAGTTCTGAGTCATCCTCACCGGAGGTAAGAAATCGCCTCCAATCAAACCTTTACATGACACGAAAATTATACTGCGCTTGCGCAGTTCACACATTGACGCTTTAACGTGGCGGAAGGCTGGGCCGATATTTTTTACTCGAATTGGCGATTTTTGAGAGAAAATAATACGTCAGTTATTGTGCATTTTGTCAAATTTCTTGTGTGAATAATAAAGGACAGTTCAACATGTCTTCTGCGGGAGACTTTGGTAATCCTTTGAGGAAATTCAAGCTGGTTTTTCTCGGCGAACAGAGCGGTGAGTATCTGTCGTCGTTCGTGCAAATTTCGTGTTGTGTCAGGTTGTGTGTGCAGTGCCGACTGTCATTTTTGTTAAAATAATTTTTTTCAATTCATTCACTTTTATTATAACTTAAGTTATATTCAGTCAGTGTCTGTGGTAAAATTTTGGAAATGTCTCTGTAAAATGTAGCAGCAATTTTTGACAGGAGTTTATACTCACTGTAAATTTTATTTTGAAATATCACATTCTTCATCTCGTCTGCCATGTCTGCATGCACTGATGCAGGGAGGGTCGTAAAAAACGTACAAATTACAATTACAAATCTGATTGATAGTGATATGGGAAAAGTTTCCGTATGGCGCCACCACTTTTTCATTCGATATGAAATAATATAGTATCTAATTTACCTCAATGAGATATCCCTTTTTGTAAAAATGTATGAAAAAGTGGTGGCGTCGTACGGAAAGTTATCCGTGATATGCGATTGACCTGTGAAAAGTGTGATTGAATGTGTATGATTTTTTTTGCAATTTATTTGAATGATGCGTTACCCCCTAACTTAGGGGTTTTCTATTTATTGTTGATACACTGTTGTGTTAACCCATCGTCAACTCAAACAGTTATGTCAACACTAAACTCCTCCACAAACTTTTTAAAAACTATTTAAAGAGATATCACTTATCAGGCATGGAATTACATGCAGGCCTCGCTCGGACAGACTGAGGCCATGGTCTCCGTGGAGTTTTCCTAGTCCTAGAACTATTATATATGAGGTTCGATTCGCTATCGTCTCTGCGTTTCTTATAGCGGAGGATAGTTCTAAGATTAAGAATAGCATTGCCCCTGCTCTTGGCCTTGGTGCCCCTTTTATAAGTTTCCCATTGACTTAATGGAAGATTTTTCATGGGAAGTGCCCTTTTGCAAATGAAAATGGCCTTGCTAATTGCTTGCCCTTTTAAAGATGAAACTCCAGGAGTCCAGGCCTGGGGGGGAGGAGTGGAAGCATAGTTTAGTAAAGAAAAACCCAAAATGGGCTAAGTTTAAACTAATAAAGGAGAGTTTCCATTGGTTTGAACAAGCCTCAAAACTGTCAAAAAAAGAAGAAGATGGTTTCTGTGTTCATGAAAGGGGGCGTTGCATGAGGGACTAGTTTTGGTTCTACATGAGGTTTATCGCGAATAGCAAAATATCAAGAGAGGGCGCTGTTGAACAACACAAAGTATAAGCGATGTGTGCATGAGTCCTGCATGACAACGTACACTGCGTTAGCAAATCTGCCCCATCTGCCTAGCCATAACACATTGCAGTTCTGAATTTGATAATAAGGAGGGTGACATTTCTGCCAGAAATGTTAATTCGTGATCGCGTAAGCAGGACCATTCTTTTTGGAGTGAGGCTTTTGAACTTGAAGATGAAGTTACTACACATTGGTGCATCTTTAAAAGGGCGTTTAGAAAACCACTAGCCAGTCGGAATTGTTTGGATTTGAGGTCACTGGCCTGTTGCTAAAATTACAGGTCTTTGACCAGTGGTGTTCAAGTCCTGTTGAAATTGGTCTTAGATCTTGCTACTGGATTACTCATAGTCATATTGAAGCATGGTTAGTCACTGATTATTCAGTTTCTTCAAGGAATTCAGTTTTAAAGACAGTGGACACTATTGGTAATTTTCAAAGACCAGTCTTCTTACTTGGTGTATCTCAACATATGTACATAAAATAACAAACCTGTTTAGCTCAATCGGTTGTGGAAGTTGCGAGATAACTATGAAAGAAAAAACACCCTTGTCACACGAAGTTGTGTCCTTTATGCTTGATTTTGAGACCTCAAATTCTAAACTTGAGGTCTCGAAATCAAATGCGTGGAAAATTACTTCTTTCTCGAAAACTACGTTACTTCAGAGGGAGCCGTTTCTCACAATGTTTTATCATGGAGTTCTACCTCCATGGTTTTATGCTCTCAACCTCTCCCCATTACTTGTTACCAAATACATGTAAGGTTTTATGCTGATAATTATTTTGAGTATTACCAATAGTGTCCACTGCCTTTAAGTGGAGCACAGAATTATGCCATGTACAAAGTGGTGGCTGCGGCTGTTGCTAAGGACAGCCTATACTCAAAGTAAGATGTGGTAATTCAGCCTAAGCCGTAGCTGTAGTAGCCATGTGTGAAGCTGTCGTTTCTGACGTGGCCTCCGTCAGTGACTTTTTGCATCCATAAATTTTACTTTATGTCAGTGTAATACGCAGTCGTTCTGTATGATGCTATTCTAACACTACAGGCCTGACATTGTTTGTTCTTGACCATAATTGTGTAAGTAGACTAAAGGAATTGTTGCCTAATTGATCAGGCTTACACGGATACATTGCAGGGCTGTATGCTTTGTTTTTGAAAGGGCAAGGGCACTACGGCATTTTTTCTTTGGCAAAGGGCACCCTATGAGGAAATTGTAAATTTCTACTGGAGCATTTCAAGGGCACCAAGGCAATGACAAGGGGCAACGGAGGCAATTGCCCCCGTTGCCTCCGTGAAGTATCAGGCCTGCATTGTACAATGTACCAGCCAGACATTTATTTAGCCATACATGTACAGTCCAACAGAACAGATTTTGAGTTTGGACAATGTATACAATTACGCTCAGATCCGTAGAGTTGAATCGGGACCGAGGATAAAATGCCTTGGTGCCCTTGCTCTTTCAAAAAAAACCAAAGCATACAGGCCTGCTTTTCAAAATGAAATTGGCCTTGCCCTCTCAAAGAAGAAATTGCAGGCCTGGTATACAATGGCATTGTTCTCTTTTGGCTTAAAACTGGGTTGAGGGGGGCATTCTAAACCCCAATTTTTGAAATTTTGGAAGTTCATTGTTCAGTGCACATCACACTTAAATTTCAACATAAATTCTTTATCCCTGAATGCAGTCATAACATCTTTAAAGATTGGTTTCAAAATATGCGCATGTTCATTGTACAGATATGATGCATAAACTTCAAAACAAAATTCTTTATCCCTGATGCCCTTATTACAATACACAGATCATTTTGTGAGAATTTTAAGTAAACCATTTTATGTTTTAAATATTATCCATGTTAATGACTGTGCAAAACATTTACATTACAACTGAGCCTTGAGCAAAATTCTTAGATCGTTCGCAAGATACAAAGTGTGTGTCCTTCAATTGCAGAAATGTTTAGAATAAATAATGTATAAAAATGTGCAAGGTAAGCTTGGGCGATATCACGATATTATCGAATATCGCGATATTAATTTGGACACGATTTCGATATCGGATGGATTTGGTTTTAATCGAAATATCGATATATCGCGATAATCGCGATATAGCGATATATCGATTAAATATCGCGATGTTTTTGCTAGCTGAGACATCTTGCACCCCATAGGTTTGGAGTAAAACCAGAAGAAGAGAACACTTCTCTTATGCTAGGACTGTCTCTTCTACAACTTTCACTTGGAGTTTTAAGACCGATGATGTCAATTTTCATTAATCGCGATTATATAGAATATCGCGATATATTGTCGGCGATGTATCGTGAATAAAATAAATCGATATCGCCCAAGCTTAGTGCAAGGCCAATGAAGATTGTGAATACACAGTATTTAATGGCCACAGAGTATGCAAATACATGTAGAAACGCAATTTATCAATTAGGCCGAATGCTCTCATCTGTTTTGCCAGTTTCCAAATTTGCTTTAGTTTTCCATCTAAATTTCAATAAACAGCAAAAAAGTACAGGGGTTTCTTATTCATCCTAGCAAGAAATACTGATTGCAGCAGAGTTGGCGACCTAGAAGCTGATAAATAATTTAAGCATACCTTATTCATCAAACAACAGAGTTTATGACACTGTTCAACAAATCTGTTGCTCTGTGACCAAGCCATCTTTACCAGAGATGTGATTTCTCCGTTTTGAAACAAAATTACGTTTTTTGGTTGCCCTTATTTTTAAAAACAAATTCCAGGTCTTTTTTTTGCCCAACCCACCCCCCAAAAAGATCGAATTTTTTTTTTGTATTATTGGGCTTCATGCTCGCACGTTTTCAAGCTCACGTGCTTTCTCGCTTTGCGCGGGTTCATTTTTTTTTCTCAACAGCCTTCACATCCCTGATCTACGCAGTACAAGTCACGTTAACTTTTGAATGGCGGTCAGCAGGGGAGTGACTGAACATTTTCCACCCTTACTCAATTAAATTCAATTAAATAAACATGACTTTCTATACGCATCAACAACCTCCTTGGCTTCTAGCCACTGGTCATTACCAAGGGATAGTGGTCATTACCAAGGGATAGTGGTCAAGCTGTGATGCTAGTAGAATAATCAACAAGTGTCAAACGCGTTGATCATCAGTCTCATGAGCATTTACTAAGGTCAACCCAAGCAGTTATAGACAAGACCTTTATCACGGTGTGGTCATCTTGATTTTTACTCCATTCCAACTTACATGTACATTATAACCAAACTGACGCTGGCCAAAATAATAGTCTGGTGCCATGCGCAATGAATGTTAGCACTCATAACTGTTATTGGAAACAGGGAACATGACCAAGATGGTGACAGCATGATAAAGGTCTATAGCGCTCGGATGGTTGACCTGGGGCTCCCGGGACTGAGAATCGAGACACCTGCCTCATTATAACCCACAGCGATTGCCGTGGTGCCCTGTATACATTGCTATTGTGCCCTGTGCAAATTTACATTTTTCTCATAGGGAAATTCAAGTACTCCTTCAAGAGCGAAGTTCAAGGCCTCCATACATACATGTAAATTGTACCAATTGTATGTTTTAGAGTGTTTTAAGCTTTGATCTTCAAGAGTGTTACATGTCAGTCAGTGCATACTCTTCAGAAAAAAAAATAAGAGAAATTAAGAAATTTAGTGCATCAAAATCAGGCCTTGAATTTCAGTTTTATTTATATGAAATTATTTTTATAAATTGTTGATCATGTACACACAGTGTACATGGTAAATGGAAATGACGCTTTTGTAGTGAATCCAGAGTTTATAACATTTTTTTGTTAAATATCTGTTGCCTTTCTCACTCCAAGATTCCAAATACTTCCCAATGTTTATTCACGTGTAAATACTCCATTAAGCTCCATCGGAGTTCAATTTTATTTGCTGTGAATATTACAGTCAAAATGTCAACCCTCATCCCATCCAATAATTCGGTTTGATCAGCGCACTGCATAAAAAAACTCCCCTTGCACGACACTTCCAAATCAACATTGAGTATTTGGTCCAAACATAATGCATAATGCTACACGGTCAAACCACATGCTTACATGTAGGCCACGTAAAAAACATGTTTAGCGTCCCCGTCTGCTTCCTTTTAAGAGGCTGCCTCCTTTTTTTTCTCTCTTTTTTTTGTGTGTAACGAAACAAAAAAATGATACATTTTAATATAGATCTCGTCCAAAAATGTGTTGTGTGGTAATTTATAAAAAATAAAAACCTTACACGTAGCTGCCTCTTTTGGGAAATTTATTACTTTTGTCTTAGATTGTTAAAATGCAAAAAAGATTCCTGTTTAAAAAAAAAAAAAATTGAAAAAAAAAGGAAGCCTCTAAAAAGGAAGCGGGTGGGGACACCAAACCTGTTTTATTTATTTATTTGGCCTTACGTGTAACCATCATTGCCTACATCTGTATGGCCAATTATGCGTACTCCTCAGACATCGGGCTGTAGAGACGGGCAGGGTGTCATCAGCCATACTCAAAGACACTCAGCTCATGAATATTCATTAGGCTCATCTTCTGTTTGGGAGTAGACGTCGCATTGGGAAGGGAATGAGACAAGTTTACTAGCGGTTAATGTGCAAGGGTGAGAAATCCGTGCCGAGGAATTGTTTTTATAACGGGGGCAGGTGCTTTTACAGTCTAAACGTGGTCGTTTAAAATGTACTTCTGATTTGTACAGTATGTATTTGTGGGTACAGTCAAATCAACATTTTTTGGGGGTAATTAAGTAAATCGTTCAACACTTCTATCATCTTCTGGACAAGGTCTGGATATAAAAAGATGTCAAAATCGTCATCTCCATCTTTCACACGTACACACATACTGTACTTTGCATATCATCAGGTCTTGTCTGATTTAGTGACTGCTTTGATCTTTGTGTGAACAAGCAATGAAGCATAGGATGCTCGTATGTACATGTAACAACCACCTTCAGTCTGTCTGTCTGTCTGTCTGTGTGTGATCATCCTGTCCAGGGAACTGGACTTAAACTCCCACTAGGGGATATCTTGTCAAGCTGGCAACAGCCAATCTCTACAAATGCAGGATTTCTAAAAAATCAAGAATTGTGAATTGTGATGCAGTAATTATACATACTACATGTATGTACAGTACTTTGCTCAATTGTTGCATGACGACAGTAGTTTGATCATCATGTGAAGAAGAAATGAAGCATAGGATGCCCATAGCAACCACTTTTAGTTTGTCTGTCTGTCTGTCTGATCTTCCCGTCCATGGAACTTGGCAAACTCCCACAAGGGGGTATAACTGCCAAGCTTTGTGAGATGAGACAATCTCCTTCTGTTATCATTTAGTACTGTAGTAGAAACGGAAATACCAGGAGAGTACAGTCGAGTAGAGATTGTAAGATAACATGCTCCCAACCAGAACGTGATGAATGCAAAATTCCTCCCTGATTAGTTTTGATTAGATTTTCTTTCAGAGCTCCTTATGGATGCTACAGGGGGATACTAGACGTGTGATCTCATGACAACTCATACAGTCTTTCAAAATAATTGTTTTTCTCTGCAATTTTGCTGTTTTTTTATGGGGGAAGGGGGGGGGTTAAGTGAATATTAATCAAAGAAAAGACCTTTGGAAAAGAAAACATTTTTTGTTTTGATGCTTGGAGGGTAAATCAGCAGTCTTCATTACATTTCCAGCACTCGGCAATGGGTTACCTTGCCATACAGCTTACAGTAGAACTGCACTTAGTGAAAACAGGCTCAAATTAACCCATGGGTGCCATTGGAATTGCCGTGGTGCTTTTGCTGTGGTGCCCTTTGCCCTAAGGTAAATGTGCATTTTCCTCGTAGCATGCCCCTTGCTACAGGACAATTGCTGTGCCCCCTTCGAGAGCGAGGGTCAAGACCTTCCCGAATAGGAGACTTTCCAACGCTAGGCGGCAGCAGACATACCGGGTAAATTTCCATTGTTTACGTAGTTCTGAACATGCGCATAATTCTGAGAACAATGGATTTACCCGGTAAGTCTGCTGCCCTCTATCGTCCCAGAAAGTCTCCCATTGCTGTGGTGCCCAATACACCAGGGTCCATGAAGGTGAAAGGAAAGGACAACTTGAGTGCCCAAATATGTTAATTACCAGCGAACGATTATGGATTTCAAGCTTAGCAAAATATTTTGACTGTTACTTATTTTGTGCACACTGAATGCCAATGTTGAGTAGCAAGTGATGATTTTTTAGTACATGTAGCAGAGCCTGATACATTTTGTTTGTAGCAATTTGCTCTGAGTGTCCACTGGTAACATATTATGTTTGTGATACATCAGGTGATACGCTTCCTTCTTGAAAGGGCAATATTGTCACTAAGGGATTTTCTCCTTTGTACAAAGGAAACTCCAATCAGGAAAATTGTAACTTTCTATTTGAACGTTTCAAGGGGCACCAAGGCAATCACCTGTGTTGCCCCTGTGAAGCATAATAGGCCTGAGTGATAGTATGTCCTACTTGAAAACAAAAACTGAAATATGTACGTTTAGCAAACTAAAAGCATGATGAGAGTATGATACTACATTATGTTTTCACAGTCTTTTTTATGAGGTCATTTCACCGTAATGTGGCCCTCTCATTATTGATTCTTCCTGACAGCCAAGTCAAGCAACGGCCTCATCAGTTTGGTAACCCTAACCATCACCTTAAAAAAGTCTGGTCATGTGTACCAGACTGAGGGGAAAAATGTCCTCTCATAAATTAGAATGCGCGGGCCCGGCGAGCTTCGTCCTGTCGAGAGGGAAGAAGCGTTGCCGAGGGTTTGTGGTCTGAGGGAGGCTAGGGCTAGTGGCAGATGATAATGTCATGTCAAGTGTGGGTTTGGGAATAGATGGAAGCTTGCATGATACATGTACATGTATGCACTGTATCACTTAAAATGTACACGTTTTGTTCTCCTTAATTATTCATAGCTGAATAACAGAATTCTCTCCATGTCATATACTGAAGGATTGAATTTTTGACATTACTGTTTACAAATTCATCACAGTGATTTGATAATTCATTGTGACATTGGAATATTAATTGATGCATGGATGTTTTATTTACTTTTTATGTGAACCGTAAGCCATTTCGAGATGTGTTGGACACATTTTAACTTCACTATTACTTTAGGTTTGGGTAAATTTATCTGTATCCAAACCAATTAGTGCACTCTTGTAGTGTCTGTCATCTCAAAAAGGCAAATTTACTTTTATTATTAGCTTGGAGCGGCCATTTTTTTAGGCCTCATAAATACTGTGTCCTACATGTACTACATTATGTACGACTTACATGTACCTACGTAATAATGAATGTACATGTGTACAAGTGCATGTAATTGTAAGGGGCACAATAAGACACATTGCTAATTGTAGTTGATGCTTGTTTCTGTAAAAAATGCATAATTACTTGATATTACTGACAGCGTAATAATTGTCATCCTTCACATGAACACTTGTAGTTTCCTTGACAACAGAGTATTGATTTGACCCAGATCACTTTGACCGCTCACGAAAGGACGTCAAAAACTAATATCTTATTGTCTGTCTGTGTTTTATCTTTCAGTGGGCAAGACATCTCTCATCACAAGATTTATGTACGACAGTTTTGACAACACATACCAGGTGGGTGTTTTAAAAAGTACTGCATAGTACTGCATAGTCAAATCGTGGATACAGGCATACCAATCTTACCAGAGTCTGGAGGTTTGCCTACATGTATGTAAGTTTGCCTGGGAACTAAATAAATACCCATGACATGCTTGAAGAGTTAATTGTATTTAAGAACTTTGCAGAAGTGAGTGAAATAAATTGTGTATTTAATGATGTAAATATTGCATGAGTTTGCAATGTATTACTTATTCCGCTTGCATTTCAAATGGTTTTAGGACAAACTGTGACAGATGAAATTAGTAGTCGTGGCAGATTGTTTTTATTCCAAACCTTCTGGATTGTTTCGCAGGCAACCATCGGCATAGATTTCTTGTCTAAGACGATGTACCTGGAGGACAGGACGGTGAGACTTCAGCTTTGGGATACGGCGGGGCAGGAAAGGTTTCGCAGCCTCATCCCAAGCTATATCAGAGATTCAACAGTCGCAGTGGTAGTCTACGATATAACAAGTAAGCAGCAGGCATTATAGTTCTTTCCTACTTTGGTCTTTTTTTTACCCTTGGGAAAACTCTGAAAAATTGTGATTAGATGTATGGTGTAAGCCCTTGTACTCGAAAAAATATTCCTGCTTTTTTCCCAAGGACCAAATGTCATGCCTGACTCAGGTCAATGGTATGCCAGTATATTATTGCCTTATTTCAGTATTTTTCATTGATTTTTATTTTCCTTGAAGACTTGAAAAGCATTAAGTATTAAAGAGACTGGACACTATTGGTATTTGTCAAAGACCAGTCTTCTTACTTGGTGTTTCTCAATTGGTCGTCGAAGTTGCGAGATAATAGTGAAAGAAAAAACACCCTTGTCACACGAAGTTGTGTGCTTTCAGATGCTTGATTTCGAAACTTCAAAATCTAATTCTGAGGTCTTGAAATCAAATTCGTGGAAAATATCTCCTTCTATGTTGAACTTTACAATTTAAAAAAGGCTATATTTACAGCGATACAGGACAGACAAAAATAACAGGTCAGTTACTAAGATTAAAAGTGTAAAACACTAAAATACTTAAGAAAAACGGCTCCAAAACGGCTCCTTGTGTATTTCAAAACCTGACCAGAAAAGTGACAAGCTAAGAAATAAAAATGCAAATCGAAGCAACACCTGACTTTTAAGCCCAGAACTCCATGGACATCACAATTTTCGTTGCCTAGTAATTCAGCCTTGGTGGCCATTCAAATGAAATTGCTATGTCTTTAAAGAGAAGGGACCTTGCACAGTTAGCCCTTTCAGAAATAAATTACTGATTACGTTCGTACACAAATATTTAGTCGTTTTTTTTACGTGCAGTCGGTTAGTTCTAACTGCAACTCGGTGCATGTACAGTTTCACTTAATTTCAGTGATTGGATTTCAGAATAGCATACATGTACTTCCTAGGAGCACTGACCTTGGCCCAATTTTATAGTACCTGTTCAAGCAACAAATATTGCTTATTGGTTTTTGCTTAGCAAAATTTAATACCAGTCACAGATGGTATACTGTAACATCTGGAATGGTGTTTTGTGCGATAACCTAATTCTGGTGAGCTAAGGTATTTAAACATGGTCATGTGACCACAGGCCTTGAAGTTCATTCGTGGGCACAGCAATTGTCCTCTGGTAAGGGGTACTTCTATGTGGACAATTAAAATTTGTATTGGAACTTTTCCAAGGGAACCACAGCAAAAGCACAGGGCACCAAGGCAATTGCTGAAGGTGCAGTGGATTAACTCGAGGCCTGTGGCACCCTAATGCAAGCAATAAAACTGCCTGTTAAATACTGTTTTAAACCCTTCACTGTTTTTAATCCCTCTTCCTCTTTAGATGCGAACTCATTTCACCAGACGTCAAAATGGATTGATGATGTCCGGACAGAGAGGGGGAGTGATGTCATCATTATGCTAGTCGGAAACAAGACAGACCTGGGAGACAAAAGGTGGGTTTCCCCTGTTTCGTTTCCGTTATGTGGGTTCCAATACCACCCTGAAGATCTTGTTGATGGTGGGGGGTGGGGGGGGGGGGGGGGGGTCGTAGTAGTATGTAGTAGAAGGGGCCATTGCCCGACACGGGTGTTCAACGACAAACTCCCCTCTTGGATGGGGGGGGGGGGGGGTGGGGGATGTACGTAAAGATCAAACTCGGTACATAATCATAACCCTCCATCCTCCCGATGGTATAAATATTTTGAGCTACAACCCCTGCTGTCTTGTGGATTTTCCCCCTAAAATTTGAGCCCTGAATAGTATTACTCAACATAACATTAGTGCAAAAAAACAAACCCTTAGCAGTCATTTAGGGCTTAAGGTATGATGGCTTAAGGCAAAAAAAACCAAAAAAAACCAGTTGATCGTCCCCGCCCACATCCTTTTGGGGGGCCGCATCGTTTTGTTTATACTATTTTTTATTTTATGATTTTTTTTTATCCATCCTTTCAAAAAGGAGGCATAGGAGCTTTTCCCGATTCTAACGTGATGCTCTCATACACGTGTAACCGTCTGTTTCATAAAACAATTAGTGAATATCTACCATCAAATCTTTTTAGTGTAATAATCCGACCCTGTCAACACGGGTCCTCATGCAACAAATAGATATAAAATAAGTTTGAGGTGGGTTCAAACTGAAGAGTTGGTGGCCCGTTTGATTTGAAATACTATGGGCCATCTTGGAATTTTTTTTTTTTAATAATAATCAAAAAGGTGCTCGCTCATCCTCCTCTTTTTTGAAAAATCCGTACAATCAACTGATATTTTATTTTATTTGGCCTAACTCATTAAACAATAATGATGCGTTCTAACCATTTTAGATCTCTAACAAACCAGCAGCACCTGTTCTTTTTTTTGAACAGGTTGAATACAGCAAAGACTCACAAACATCAGCTTAAATGCATCCTTCCTTATTCGTACCTTTTAACGATTGTACTTTACTTTACTGAAAGTTTTTGGAGCCAGAAATCAATAATGCCATCCCCACTAAGGCTGTATTGATGACTGTAGTGATTCTGTTATTGAAATCCTATTGTGCTTGTTTTTTTTTGTCGCAGGCAAGTGTCGCGAGATGAAGGAGAAAGAAAAGCAAACGAACTCAATGTATTGTTTATCGAGACGAGCGCCAAGGCCGGCTACAATGTCAAACAGGTAAGCAGATATATTAATATTGGCTAAGCAGGTTTCCAAATATCAGCTTAGCAGCTACCCATGCAATATAATGGTCATGGTTGACTCCAAGCCGGGCCCAATTTCACAGAGCTGCTTAAGCAGACAATTTTGCTTGAGACATTTTTCTGTCTAGCAGAAACCAGCATTATAGCAGTTATAAGTGGTGCATGTGATGTGGTATTTTTGTTGGTTTTCTTATTCTGGTTAGCATTATGTTAGCTTCTTTGGGCTTAAGCAGCTTTATTGCGTTGTTCCCAGGTCAGCAGATACACTAATATCAGCCGAGCACTGACTTATGTATGGCATACCTACTGTACTTATTCGAGCAAAGCATATACACATGTTTCAGCTTAGCAAAAATGTTTCCATCCATAGCTACTTATTTCTGGTTCTCAAGATTAGAACTGAAATGGGTTTAACATACATTTATCATGGATCTCACTTTTTGAAACACCAAATTGATATGAACCGACTACAAGTAAATTTAGGCAACACTTCTGTGTGTACTTGGGAAAACATTTTGAAAAGTTGATCGACCAAGGCTACTTGTTTCCCTCACATGTTTTTTCAAAATATTGTTTTTTTCTTTTTCTTGTAGCTATTCCGCAGAGTAGCAGCCGCCCTACCAGGAATGGAGACAACAGAACCTAAGAACACTGGAGACAGTATCCTTACAACTCAATCAACAAATCTTTACTCAGACATTCTCATTAAATCTATACCCCTCAGGTTTTGAAATTCACTCTTGAAGGGGCACGCCAATTTTCCTCCGGTTGAGGCACCTGTATGAGGAAAATTTGTATTGGAACTTTGCTAAAGCACAGGGCACCACGGCAATTGCTGTGCCTGCAACCTTTCACCCAAGACAAATTTTACACATGATAATGATGAACTTTTTATTGGTGTTTTCACACTTCAATTTCTAACCCTGGGAGTTTCCCAGAAGTGGACTCCAGTGTGAACATAGATATTTTCACATGGTACACACATCCAAGTACTTATAAACCTTCGTATAGTTAACACCAATGTGAGACTTTTGGGACGATAAAGGGCCGCCCATTCATCGGTCCCTTTCCATTGTTTTCAGGGACGAGACCACTAGAAAAGGGTCGCTGAGAGACACACCCTCTATTGTCTTAAACATTTCACATTTATAGAGAACTCGCTTCTGAAGTTTGAATTTTTGATATTTAACTCTCTGTCATCGGTTGTTTTCTTCTACTTTTTCATGTTTTGTTTTGATCGTCAAGCTCACTATCATGGGATCTATAACATTTAAGGAGTCTGGTTTTCTGTCCCCCCTTAGTCGCTAACTGTTAGTTGAGCTCCCTGCTTAGCCAAACCGAAACCTACTAAACAGATTCATGGTGGTGTGTGTGTAATAATAAACTAACATCTAAGCTCATTGACATTAGAAGTAGACCAAGTGTGTTTGGTTGTTTTTTTTGGTGACAGAAATTAAGGTTTTAGTTGTTATTTACAGAGTTTGTATTTAGATCAGTATGTATGGATTAAACTTAGAGCTGAGTTGATGAACATTAACACATTTATACCATGCTTAATCATTTTTATACAGGGATGTGGTTTCTCAGTTTTTAGTAGGGCGCCCTCGGCTGTGGGTCAAAAGTAGGTAGCTCATTGGCTGATACTGTGCGCCCCGCGTACTTAGCTGCGCTTTTTCCATTGTGTAGTCATAGATTAACCTCTAAGATTGTGGCTCGACAATGTCAATGCATACAGTCTAATGAGACGGCATTTCTTGTGTAGAATTGCATCATTGTATTTCAGTATTCAGGTCTTGGAAGACTTTTCAGAGACTTGAGAGCTCGCCAGTTTCTGGGTAAGTGCAATCTACAACTGCATGATCAATTAAAAAAAACTCCCGAGCCAACCCCAAACCCTTTCAGAATCCCAAGTGTCTGTTCTGCTTGATTTTGGTGGATTCAGGACGGCATAGCCAAACTGTTGCATGTGGCTGTTGCAGTCCTTTTTATTAGATACCTGTCTTGCATAGGCCGTCATTGCTGAGGTCAGGCAATGAAAATGTACTGTTGTATACATGCCACGCACTACTCTCAGGCAATGACCTTTGACCTTGGTGATCGGGTCGTTTGAGTTTGTGACATTATATGCAAGGTGGTCCATTAGTTAACTCTGAATATGCAGGTTGAGTTTGTGCCATTATTGATGGATCGCATTTGAAGCATTTAGCCAAGATACGTAATGTTTGCGAAAACGTTTCTGTATTCTGTAGAGTTGTTTATTTGTTGAGAATGATTTTGTAACTGTTTGCATGCATTGCTGTTTGTGGATGTGCTGTTGTTGCGTTGAGCCCATCTTGGCAGTTAGACACACAATGAGTGTCAGGGTGAGGCTCGGATCAAAGAATTAGTCTGGTGCTCAAGATATTGGGACCAACATACTGTAATGAGCTCAGGGAACCAGACAGTAATTTTGATTTATGTGGGGTTCCTGAATGATTTGCAACCATCAATGTGACTATTGAAGACAGATGTGAGTTCTGAATGAACGTCTGGACATTGTAGAGGAAAAATAATTCATTGTGACATAGTTAATGTGGATGTTCAATAATTGAAGTTTGAAGTCAATATTGTAATTTGACATTTTAAGTGTTGAATTAAGTTGTTATGTTATTATTGCTTTGCTACTGGCTATATATTTTGCTTTGTGTCTTTGCCTGTTGGTGTCTACAATTTAAAATCAATGGAAGAAAGAAATAATAATAAGCCGTTCTTGTTGAGCGCATAATACAACAGAGTCTCTATGCACTACACATCAAAGCTTCTCAATTATGGCTATTGCACTGTCTGATTTGTACAAATTTTTGATAGATAAATGTCACATAGGACTGCAGTATCTTAATTATGGCCATTGCACTGTCACTCTTGTTTGTAAACAAGGTGTCATTAGGCCATTTAAAAAAAAAATTGTTGATCGACCCCGCCCGACCGTTCAAAACCACCCGACCCCATTTTTTTTTTTTTTTTTTTTCCTTGTCTGGATATCTCTTTATACTTTTACTGCCCAGATTTTCAGCTGATATTTTTTCAAAATGTACAGGTTTGAAAAGATGATTAAAGAAGGTGTTTATTCATGTTGGCAAAGCAAGAACAATTCTTCAAATATTTACTTGGGCTACACTGTGCTTAGTTGTTTGAAGAAGTTTACAGAATATGTCAACTAGGAGTTAAATTTGTTTGACAAAACTATTGAAAACATCAAAAACACACAAACCCTCTGTTTTATAGTGATTGTGATGATTTCTTTATTCTTGATTTCATTTTTGGCATGTCAACAAAAAACCTCCCTCCTCCCCATCCGCAAAAAGGTCGATCAACAATTTTTTTTTTATGTGGCCTTATATGTTGTATTTTTACAAAGAAATACATTAATTAAACTTTTTGGGGGCTTT
The DNA here is from genome assembly GCF_902459465.1 of Asterias rubens. Classification (NCBI taxonomy): domain Eukaryota; kingdom Metazoa; phylum Echinodermata; class Asteroidea; order Forcipulatida; family Asteriidae; genus Asterias; species Asterias rubens. The sequence continues at coordinate 2,457,461 of NC_047074.1, forward strand.
TCTGCATACTAATTACTGTGACTTTATGCTGTGTTTTAGGAACTTCCCCTTCAGTCATATTTCACTTTGATACATTCCATCAGCCCCTACTAAATACCTCCACATTCCATGCTCATCCATAATCTTTCTAGATATTTCTTTCTCATTAAATTGTGCACAACTTTGATTTAATGCTACCCCTCCCTGACTGCCACAAAAGGAAACGTTTTTGGGGGTTGAACAAACTTTTGACACTGGCATAATCAACAGTTTGTTTACTGGAGCTGGATATGAACGCAGGTTTAAATGCCGCTCTAGTAATTTTCTCTTTGTCCAGCCCAAAATTATTGAGTCTTGGTTTCGAGACCACTGTGTTTTGTGTACACACAATCAACATTTGGATTAAGCTTCACTGGAAATGTACGTAATGAATTAACATAGAGGGCGCTGTGGTCATTGGTGGTGCAGAGCTGTGTATTGAGAGAGTTGCGACATGGAGGGACCACTTTTCTTTGGTCACGTGGTTGCTGGGCACCATGTTGTCTCCAAACGCAGCACAACCCAATGGGCAGACTAGTCTGGCACCCGTGTTCGCCCATCCGTTTCTTTGGAACAAAATGGCTTCTAATCGCAAGTTGTCGCAACTCTCCCAATATACGGCTCTGTGGTGGTGGAAAGTATACCACAAGTCACAGCACCCTTTATGTAATTCGTCAAAGGTTAATTAACCAAGGAAAGAATCTGCAGAATCCTGTGCGGACTTGTAATTTTTCTTTTAAGATCATAATTTCATAGAAAGTTTCTTTGTTTGTCAATTCCACATACTGTCCATTTTAATTTTAAAATTTCATTATCCAACATGTTCATTTAAACGTTCAGTTTTTATTTTCACCAGTGTGCTTTTAACTTTCCGTTTTCATTTGAGCTGTAACAAGAACTCCGATCTTCATCTTACTCTCATCCTAACTTGCTTAATTTTTTTGATTTGTTTGAGTTCCATTTCTTCAAGACTTCTATACTTATGATTTTAATTCTTCATCATCATGATTTAAATTTTTCGTTATTTCATTTTGAGCTTTGTATGTTGAGTTTTTGAGTTGCTTTTGGAGCATGTTTTCCTTGACTGTGATTTCTTTTTCTCCAGTGATTGAAGTCAAACTAGAAAAGACCCCGTCACAGGATCCCCAACAGCAAGAAGGTGGATGTGCATGCTGATCTATAACGGACACTCTCATTGGCTACCTATATATATCATGTATCAAAGCTGATCTCCAATTGGCCAGAAAAAAGCCAAATTTGGTGGTCGGTTGGTTATTGCCACCTTTTTTTGTATTATCGCGTCTGATTGGTCAGAGTGTTAGTAACCCTGTTTCTGATTGGCTGAGTAGTAGTCATGGTAGCCGTTGGCCAGAAAAAAAAGAAGCCATTCGGTAAATTTAGTCGTCGGTGGGTTATTACCACCTTTTTTTGTAACATCGCGTCTGATTGGTCAGAGTATTGGTAACCCTGTTTCTGATTGGCTGAATACTAGTCATGGTAGCCAATTTAGGATGTAATTGGTTGGCAGTTCATGTATAAAATACAACCAGGAAGTCAAAATGCAACCACCAGTAAAGTTGAAATCCCCAACATTTTGATAAACAAATCAGCATTGTATAGATAATTTAATCTTTTAGTGTTTCGCACTTAAAATTTAGTTAGGGATATTGAAACAAAATGTTTTAAGTACAGTAAATAAATATGAATTTTGTCCAACGATTATTTTTTCACATATTGTTTAGTTTGGTGAAATTCATTTCATCGATCAGTCTTAATCATTTTTTTCTTGTCTAGGACCTGGTATTCAAAATTGTACAGACATACAGTATGGACATACCTCCTATATCTAACCCTCTGATCAAGGAAAGCCATGTTCTTTGTAGCAGGCTTCCAGGGCCCAATTTCATGGCTCTGCTTACCGCCAAATTCTGCGCTTATGATCACGATTCCCCGTTGAATTTCTGCGCTAGCCTTGTACATGTAGAATGCCTAGTAGCGTGGAGTACGCACGCACAGAAGCCAAAATTTGCGCTAACCAGTGAAATACGCTTGTCGTAAGCACAGAATTCCCTGCTTCCGTAAGCGCTGAATCTGTGCTTACGATAAGCAGATTCATGAAATTGGGCCCAGATGTCTTGCTGAGAGCCTGTGCTAGATTCTGAGGTTTCCAACTGAATTCCAAATTTTCTAACTGCTGGAGAAATGTTTAAAAAAGATCTCCTTCAATGATATCTGACTATATATTTGTTTGACTTTAATTTGTTGGGAATTTTGCTTGATAGATTTATTTATTGTAATATTTTTTGTCATGAGACTAGGGACTCCTCAAAAGTGACTAGCATTGTATAGCAATGTTTCAGTTTTAGATGTGGTTGTTTTTGCATGGCTCCATTTTATGTTTACCTATTTTGTGTACTTCAGTATGTGACCATTCAATGTAATCAACAACAAATACAAGATGTAGGGATTTGTGAATCCATGGCTATGGTTCGGCCCTTCCATGGCGCAACAGCCTTACTCGTAAATATAAGATCATTTCTGGTTAAATTGAGGTCGATTTTTATTCAATGTTTGAAAGGGATACTGTTTAATATGGATGTGAATGTAACACATCCTATCTTAGCCTCTTTTTACACTTTCATCCTGTTTTTTGTGGCAAAACAGCTTATCTCTGTACTTGCTTTTCTCTGAATTAGTTTTTTTTTGTGTCATGGAAGGGCAGGGGGTGTTTGCTCTGGTTTATGCTTTAGAAAACATCAGCCCTTATTGAAATGACAGCTTCAGGATCAGTTTAAACTATACTTTGGCACTGGCATAGGCTCTGGCTTAGGCTCTGGCTTAGACTCTGGCTTAGACTCTGGCTTAGGCTCCCCCATTAGTTTTCAAATTAAGCACTTTCAATATGGCATTTTCAATTATGGTCGTATGGAGGAGAAGCAGCTATGGCTGCTGCTGGATCATAGCGTTCACACAGCCCAAGTCGGAGCCAAAGTTGATGTGGCTCTGAGAAAAATGAGCCATAGTTCATATCAATAATTATAAATATTATAGTAAGTAACATTTGTACAGTACAAGTCAATAATAAAGTTAAAGGTTTAGCCCTACATTAAAGTACTACAATTTGACTTTTGTAACGGGGATATTTATTAAAGATGAACTTTTTTTGTAAGTGGTTACGTATAGGATTTTTATAAGCCATCTAATTTTGGAGCTTTTCAACTTGATAGGTGGCAGTAGACTTACTGGATAGATCCTTGGGTACTGACACTGAGTCCAGGCTCATAGTTATCTAAAACAAAACCCACCCAAAACAGGTGTTTCTGCTGCAACCCTCCTTGGGGGTACTGTGACGAGAAACAAAATGTTTGTATTTTGTTCACTTTTTGTGGGCAAAATTGGAACTTTGGAAGTTTGAAAGTTAGTGATTGACACATTTTTCTCTTGTAAAGATTATTTTATGTGCATTCTTGATTATCTGTTTGTGTCACTTTAGTGTGAAGGATAACTTTGCGTGCTGTTGGTTCAAATTGTTTGTTTGGGAGATTTTTTTTTTCTGATATCATTTTGATTTGTAGACTGTTGGATATTTCTACTACAAGAATTGCTAGAAACAGCACTTAAACTTTTGAATTGCCGCGCTTCTGTTATACAGAACTTGTTGGCGTTGTGCTGTTTCTTGTTTTATTTAAAATAGTAATTTAATTGTACCTTGAAATTCACTCGAATCGGAGCTGATAAAAAACAGTCATGTGACACATTCTGAACCAAGCTACCAAAATGTTATCTAATCTTCAAGTGAACAAAGAAAAAGTGTCTAGAGCAGGATCTGAACCTCTTACCTTTGAGTTTACATGCCGGTGCTCCACCATTTGACCTCACTAGCCTCCTTATTTTTGATCTTTGTTTGGTGGGCGCTAGTCACCAAGTGTTATCTTGTGATGATGTAAACACAAATTTCATCTAGGGATATATTGAAAGTGTGCTTGGCAAAAGATTGTAGGCAATTAAGGTGCAAAATAGTAAAGCAAAATTTCTGTAATTGTGATAATTTTTTAGTTGTTTTAGGTAAAGGAAACTCCACATGGGATTGTCAACATATGTTTGGAGTATTTATAACTAAAAGTATAAATCAGTTATGTATGGTTTTTTTAGGAGCCATTTTATTGCATTGATCTGCTGCTTAAACAAAGTGTTGTACTTTGTTTACCTGTCAAAGGGTCTTGGAGGGTCGCATCCATCTTACACCCAATGGACAACCACAATGACAGTTTGTTCTGCTAAAATTGCTCTGTTGAAAATTGATCCTGATAGGGGCAATCTTGATGATTATTTAACACAAAGAGAAAACAAGAAGGGAAACAAGATTACAACGAAAAAGGACTTTACCGATACTTATGATAAACTGTTGTTTTTTCTTTATAAATCGGAAAATAAAGTTTTTCAATGAGGTTACTTTCGTTTGCCCTTTTAGTAATACACGTTTTGTGATCTTTAAAATCCAGGAGTACACATCGGTCATATTGAAAAAAAAATTCTCTTTTTTTGTCAATGTTAACGTGAAGGTGGCTGCTCGGTGTTCTAGCAATATTCGTTTTGAAAAAAGTGTATTTTTTAATAAACGTGACACGTATTATTTTCAATGATTTTTTGATGTGTGGAATAGATGTCATTTGTTATTTTATGCATGAACAAAGAAAGTTGACAAGATTTTGTTTTTGACTTTCAAGCCAACTTGGCCTTTTCAAAAATAGCGGCTAGGGTTATGGCTTGATCACCATGGGAACATGCATTGAAGCATAGGCGGCCCCTGTGTATCACCAGGTGTTGTCTTCTGTAAGAAGTTTACCGTCAACGGACGTTTTATTTTTCAGTTGTGCCAGTTATTGGATCACTCCATTGCTGAGACCAGACCAATTGCATCAACTACTTTAAGTTTGGTCAGACAATGGAAACTTACATGCATGTACATGCGTAATACAACTATCAACAAGTTGGGTAAATTTTTACCCCAACGAGGGCGCTATGTATGTGCTTGTTGCGTCATGTGGTAGGGATCTGTTGAAAACTATATTCAGATTCCATGCCCATAGAAAATCATTCATGTTGTCAAATATTCCTGGCTAAAATGGCTGTCGGAATTCAGTGGGTCAAGACTTGGTTTTGACTCTTTGAAGGCTGGGTTAAGTAAAAGGTGTTAACATCTTGAGCAGGACCAGTAACAAATGATTTTGACCTGAGCTTATCTTGATGCGCTTGTAGGAGAAATACTTTCTTGACAGGTTTTTGTGGTTACCGACCAAACTGTGACGACATGTTGATTTCGACTGGTTCATTTACTTTGTAACAATGCTTTGCTAGAATTCCTGCTAAGCGTTATTGCTCTCAGTGCTTATTTTCAATGAAATTTCCCCGAGTAATTAATACTATTTTATTATAACTTGAATAACACTTCTGTTTTGTTTTCTTCTTTAGGTTTAGGGAATAATTTCTAACGTTGAGTTTTGCAGAATTTTCCAAAAGTGTTTTCCTTAACCCAAGATGTTCTCTCTAAAGTTCCTGTCACACTAACGCCCAGAGAGCCAGATAATGATATGCAACAAGAAGAAGGTGGTTGCTACTGCTAGAACACGCCCCTCCTCCCTATTGGTCAACTCATTTGTGTGGATGTCTCTCATTGGCTGGTGCCGCAATTGTTCAACCAATCAGCTTGTTTCTCTGTGAAGTACTGGGTAATGTTACATTTCACTCTAGTATGTATATGCAAAATTGCAATCTGGTAAGTTTCGGCAAATAGTCTGGTATGCATTTCAATATCTTTTTTTTAATGAATGTGATAGGTTAATTTCAAGGTGGCCCATTATTCCAAATTGGGCCATCAATAAGTGCACTTGATTGGGTGCATTTTCAAAATGGCGTCTCGGAGTGCCATATCAGTTAACACTCATAGTATACATTTGCTATATTTAACATAATGTAACCTGCTGTACACGTTGAATGTATCGTAAACTAACTCATGTATTGGTGGTTTGTGGGTGAACACTGGGGGCCAGTATTGGTGATAAAAGCCGGGGGAACAAGGTTGACATCATTGTCTGAACACCATACAAGACTTTTCCCGATCGTCCGCTTAATAGGGTTACCAGTTGCCATTCTTAATATGTAAATTATGTGTGAAATACCAGTATTATTGGCTATAGTGCCTCATGACTTTCATCCAATCAACAAGTTGTTTATGTATCTTCGTGGGCACTTCCTTACCTTACATGTTCTGTGATTGGCTAATAAATTTGCTTTCAGTTAGGCCACAATGTGAATTTTTATTGGTTGCATAGCAAAAAATACTGAGGATAACTAAAATTTTAAATGAAGAAATACTGTGTTTTTAACTTTGGCTCCATATAATTTGACCACTTAAACGCTTGTTGATAAAACACAATTTGAAACCAATGATCGACCTCGGGATTAGTGTGCTGGCGCTCTACGAACTGAGATTTCTAGCCCTATGTTGGCAGTCTCCCTACTAAAAGATGTGTCAAGATTCTAGTCTTCGCTACATTAAAGGATCAGACTTTTTGATGTCACATTTGAGAGTCTTTTTTCAAGAATTTTAGTCTGGATGATACTCATTAAATAGTTCATCAACACCAAGGGGGCACTTCATTATATTTGAATTTTCTGTTTAAAAGAAGAATCGGGACCAAAATAGTGTAGAATGCTTCATGTTGAGAGCAGGGCACTGACTTCACTTGTTACCTTGATTTAATGAGACTCTACTCTAGCTGGTGAATTTTGTGCGAAGGGTGCAAGTGCTGCAGTAATCCAACTTTGTAGGGCTTAACTCGAACAGAGGGGTGACTATTTAATAAAGGAAGAGCCATAAGTGTATGGTTATTCTGTCTTTGAAATTCTTATCAGTCTGAGTTGCTATAGATACTGGTTTTTCGTTATTTTTTGTAATGCATAAATAGGTTCTATAAATACATGTAGATAGATGTTGTAGTTCACAGGGAGATGTAGGAGGAATAAGGAAGGCCTTTGTTGCGCCGGAAATGCTTAAAATATCAGGTGGATCAATAGTAAAAAACATTCATAATTTTGTTGTAAATCAGGAGAGAGAAACTGCAAAGTCTCAGACTAAATTTTCGCCAACGCAAAATTGTATGAAGGCAAAGAAAATCAGCATCAGAAATGCAGAAGTGTAACCCTTAACAGAAATGTCTGCAAGCTTGCCACAAGATTAACTGCAAAACTTGCAGAGAGCATGCATTGTAACTGAAGAGAACATGGCCGAAAATGGTGTTAATATGAGTCGGGTGTTGTGTGATTTCCAGATGGCATTTGTCTACAGTGCTCATGTGGAGCTGGAGGAATGATGTCAAATTGGGTATAGGGCTTACGTAGAGAGATGACATAGGTCGTAATTACTAGATCAGGTTTCCAACTGGATGGTGTTTGTTTCTAGCCTTGACAAAGCAATCAAGCACTTGAATGCAAGAGAAGATTTATAGGGAAGAGGCTGACTTGATGAGCAAACTTAATTGTCGGATGAGGAATGGATTGGTGAAGGGCTTGTTTGGGAAAGATTTCAGTATACTGCCACCACTTTTTCACCCATTTTGACCAAAAGGAACATCTTAATTTGAGTGAACTAGATTCATATTTCTTTTGCGAATGAGGTGGCTGGATGCTCTAATGTCCCCCTTGATTGTCTTGGGGGGGGGGGGGAATACAAATTCTTTCCTATTATTTTGAGGTGTTTTATTCCCACTTCAGATTCTTTCAGATTGGAAAATTTAATTATTTGTTGGGTCATTGAAAGCTGTTGAAAAAAGGGTGATTTTCAGCACAGTGAAATCTGTGGGAAAAAAAGAAAGTTATTTTCAACATGGTTCACATTTATTGCGGTTTAAGAAAATGCAAAGTTTGTTTTTGTGAGTGTGATGTTTTTGCACTGACAGAAGGATTAGATGCTTTTCTGGTTGTTTACGTCAATGGTTGAATTTTGACACGTGGGCTTGAGGCAAATTGTACAAGTTCTGAAAACGAAAAAATGTAGGGGGGTTTTGGTGTAGCCTGAACACCTGACATTACATTTCGAGGCTCTTGAATAACGCCAGAGACCGGCCTCCAGCCGGCTTGTACATACAAGTACCTTTGACCTACGTTAATTTCACATAGAGATATGCAGTCAAATTCTATTGCGGACGTGATGGGAGTGTACTGTTTGGGCATCTATGGAAAGCTCATGCCACTGTGCACGTTTATCCAATATCATAGTACAGACAGGGGTCCAGTCTTGGTTTGGTGTAGTGATTCTGTTTGTTTGTTCTTGAAAGATGGCGAGTAAGGATCCATTAGAATCCGTAAACTTTTGATTCAGTCTCTGGACAGATTCTCTAGTCAAGAAGGAAAACTGGCAATAATTGTTTCAAATTATTTGGGGTTTGAACAAAGGAAAGTTGACTAGAGCGGACTTCGAGCCAAAAACCTCAGGATTAACGTCCCGGTGCTCTACCACCTGAGCTTATTATTCCACATACATCTCCCTAGTTGCTATTGGCAGTGTAAATGTATGAAGAAAAAAAAATTGTAGTTACTTTTTATATAAACTTGATGCAAAAATGATATTTTCAAAGGATTATGTATTTTAATTATAAATAAAAAATATGTTGTTTTGTTGATGTCAGCGCTTTTTGCTGAAGTAGCTACAGCCATTTTTGAATTTTACGTTTTTATTTTATTTCAACAAATGTCGCAGTAGCTGTAGTTTATTTTCTACATTTTGTACATATTTGACGTTGACAATTATTTCTTAAAAAGAGTCAAGTGTGTTAATTGGCCGGCAGTATTTACAAATATTGATGTTTACCACTTCAGAGATTGTATAGATGATAAACCTTGTCGTATTTTGCTGTGTCTAGTCTTGATTCGAGTTGGTAGTTCAGTATTTTTGATCCTGTAGGCCAAGATCAAATCTTGTGGATGTTTATTGGCACAAGCTAGTAGAATTTGGTGCAATTCGTACAAAAGGTTATCCGAATATGCTTTCAAGGGTTAAAAAGCATGTCGAACTTGCTCACTTACTATATTTGTCCAGATAATTTTTTTTAGGAAAGTAACATCAGGGTGTCTGAATTTCAAAAAGGGGTGTACAAAAAGTTACCCAGACACCCCTCTGCCACCCTTCTTCATGTGATAGCTGTGTCTAGCCCCCTCAACTGATCCATGTGAACTAATTCCCTATGGATCTTAAATACTCAAGCTGCAGCTTGAAGAGAGACTATGTTGCATCCAGCCATAAGAATTTGTTGTTAAACTATTCTTTAATGAATCCGCATTTAACAGTTTGATCACCATTTCTAAAAAGAGAGGTTGCCAAGCTGAATCAATTTTGTGAGAAGAAAAAAACAAAATTTAACATAAAAAAAGCATATTTGACACTGAAATCTTGAACAACTCTTGCAAGTTAATCAACAGGTGTACGAAATTGGCCCTTGGTTGGCTGAAAAAAATACCTCAAAACTTGAACATCTATTTCCACCTTGTTAGTTTCTTCTCATAAATGCAGACTCTGTGATTCTTGTAGGTGTTCTAATATTGTGAGAACCTCGTGTGAATTATTTTCACGTGTGAAGAAAGTACGCTCTTTTAACGTTCAAATGCGTACAAGATTCGCAAAGTCTACTCTGAATGAGGCAACATTTCGCTATTATAAGATGAAATTGTACCGCTTTGATGTAAATGTACGCCAATAATCTGATAATCAGTCATAAACGACCCAGCTTAAAATATTGTAAATTCAGTTGATGTATTCGTAAGTAACATTAGACAGAAGTTATAGGAGTATATGATTGATCACGCTCAAGTTATCCCTAAAATATTTTGGGGCAGGAAACCTTTATTTTAACGTTTAAAATAAATTATTCATTGTTTTGGTAGTAATTCGGATAGAACTGACGTTAGAGATGGTCTACACAGCCTGATGGTCTTAGCCGGGTTCCTTAAGATTCACAACATCTACTTCAAGTGCTGGCATGAAAAGGAGCCAGGCTTTTTAGTTCAGAAACTCCATGGTGGAAAAAAAAAAATGGTGACACTGTGAGGAAGGTCAATAAACTCATATGGTAAATGAGTAATGGAATTAAAATTTTTGAGTATCAGAAAAATATTGGAAATAACAAAAGGTGTGATTTTAAGTAGCATTCTACCAAAAACTACCGTGAAAATAGTATGCCATTGCTGATTTCATGGGGAGGGAACAATCCCAACTATTAGTCGTGATTGACGTTGGTGTTGTGAATAGCCAGAAAAATTATTGCGTTAAACTTGTTTACTTTCTACACCCTCCCAGCATTCAAATCCATTCTTTTTTTTTGACTAAAAAATATGAATATGTATAATAAAAAAAAGGTAGCTTTAATTCTGTAAAAAGTGTTTGGGTGTTTCAAAGTGTAGCTAACTATTACTAGCTTTGATATAATGCAGATGTGTATGTAGTAGTATTAGTTATAGTTAAATTAACTAATAGTTGTTATTAAACTGGGTTAAAATGGGGTTCGTACTGTTGCATTTTAAAGACATCCATGTTGACACTTTGGCTTATCTTGAAGTGAAATGATAGATGCCTAGACACAAAACATTCTATTTCTTCTCAAGAGACTTAAACATGTCTTATTTTCTGAAAACCCAAGTCACAATAGAAAGACTCATGAACTAAGAAAGTGTACTCCGCAAAGGGAAATAGAGATATCTTAAATACTAAACTTGTAATTCTATAATTGTATTACTGGAAAAGGCATAAAATGTCTATATCTTTAAAACCAAGCTGGACATGTCTAACAGCTGAAGCAACCTTTAGTCCACAATACAGCTCAACTACTATAACTTTCCCAAATAATTGAGTGTGAATGTAAAGTGCACCTCCTGCCAAAAAATCACAAAGTACACTCAAAGTGTACTGTAAGTGTTTATGAAGGTAGTCAGTTAATATAGTTAGTGGTAATTACAACTTATTTATAAATTAAGATATTGTTCTTGTAATGCTTTGATCATAAGTGTGTTCAACTTTAGTGTGAAACAAACGTTAAACCTCTTGAGTATAGACGATGTGACCTATGTTTACATTCAAAATGCCCTCTGTTGACAAAACACTGTATACGTCATCTTTCGCCGAGCAAAAAGACACGTAGTCATGCTAAGATTGCATACACTTTCTAGCTGGGTGCCAAAACACAAAGGTTTTGCCTGGCAGTATGCGCGCGAATCATGTTATGGTTTTTGAGTGACTTCAGAGGTCACATCGTCTATAAAGTTACTGTTTGGCTTTTCAAAGTGACAAGTTACTAAGGTGTTTAGGTTTCTGACATTTCCGTGGATCATTACAGGAAAAACTGTGTTGAAGAAAGAGGCCAGAATAGAACATCCTTTTCCTCTGGCAACTCACACCTGGTATCTCCATGTAATTCCTTATCCAAACAGTGGACTTAATTGGATCATGCACAAACCAGTAGGGCTGCTGAGTGCCCCAGGCAGATTAACTGCTCATCCATTAAGTTTAATGGCCCAAGTACTATTCACACACTCACTAAAAAAGATGTATGCTTTCCAAGTTTTTGTTGCCAAACTCAGAAGTTCTTTAATGAGTTCCTCTGAGAATTACAGGGAAAAAAACTGAATTTAGAAGAAAGGTTCTTTAATGGTATCTAACACTTGGGGTGCAATCCGGTATTTGCAAAAAGTCGCATTGAGTTGATGTTTGTGTTGAAGATTGGCCCTCGATCCTGTAGTTGCTACGTTTCATACAATGAAACGCTCTCAATCCGTGATTTTTTTTTTCAAAAAAAAAATCTTGCCTGTTTGTATTTTGCATGATAGCATTTATGATCAAAGTAAACAATGATCGTATATCGATTGTGTATCAATAAGTGGCGGTGTGATGTTCTCCCACTGCTGCTTTACATATTTGCTGGAATGCTTAATAAAGTCAAGTCACTGCAGCAACCATTAATTCTTGGCTCGAAGATCTTTTATTTGCTAGAGTCGGGAAAATATTGTTACCTTTTTCTCACAGTCCATCCTTTTTCTTACAATACACCCTTTCTCTTACAGTTGAGTGGGAACTCTTGGTAATTATTTTCCCCAGCAATTTTTAAACTTCTGGGTTTAAGTATTGTGGAACAACTGTGCTCAAGACATACAGTCAACCCCTGCCTGATAAAGAGCACTGTTGTTTAGAGGTTCCTGCTTATAAAGAGTAAGTCCAAAATCTCATTTCTGCTTTGTTTCTTCTTTGTTTTGCTGTTCTCTTATAACAACATTCCTGTTTAACTACAATCCTGTTATAAAAAGCTTTTGCTTATAAAGAGGTCTTTTTGCCAGTCCCAGCTATCTTGTTATAGAGTCGACTGTATTATCATTGTAGGCGGGCGAATGTACGTGTCTATCATTCTAAACCACAGTGAATGGTATCAAATGGTCACCTAGTAGGAGGGTTAACTGTACAGTGTAGATGTAGTCACCATGGCCATTTTGTATGTTGCAGGCTGGTGTAGTTTGTCCATCATTTACACAAAAGTGGATGATATTGAATGGTCATACAGTAGGAGGGTTGACTTTGTACTCCGGGGGTGAATACTAAGTGATAGCAAAATGGTAGATTGGTATGGTTTATTCAAAACTACTGTGGATGAATGGTCGGATATAAAAAAAGAATACTGTTTGATTTTTATCCAGAGGACATTAATTGTAAATTCCTGAAACGAAAAAACGCCAAAAACACACCAAATAATTTTACAATAACTCACTCAATTTTGAAAAGATTTATTTTGCACATTTAAATTTCAACAACAAACTGATTGGCAACTATCAATATAAATAATACTTATTTTTGATTTGATAAATAATTTGAAAAAACGACAAGACTTTGGTAATCATTATCAAACAATTTTTCTATAAATTTTCTTCAACGAATTATATATGCAGTTTGTATTTCTTAAACAATTTCTTTTAAAGATATTCTAAACCAAAATCCCAAAATCCATATTACATCTTTTTCAGAGTTAGAAAAATTGTTAGTAAAGAAAACATTTGGCACAATTTGAAATCTTTGGTTTGGTAGGCCCTTTTTCAAAACATGGCTTTACCTTCAGCTTCGGCACATTTGAAAATTCAAAGCCCATACTACTCTTTTCAAAATGACTCATGGAGCCAAAGCTGATGCCTCAGCCGGAGCCTAACTAAGCCAGAGCCAAAGCTGAAGGTGAAGCCAAAGCTCTGGCTAAAAGGATTTGGGTACTTTTTGTAACACAAAAACACAATGTCCAGATTTACATTAAACTTACACTGATTGAAGATAATGATAGTAGAAAACATACCTTAAATACGCGTTGCTGAGGTGCTGTAGTTTCTGAGAAATGAGTGAAACAATCATGTAAATACATTTTTACATGCTAAAATAATTTTCGTCTCATGATCACCGAGACAAAAATTTTTTTCATGACATTGTTTTACTCCTTTCTCAAAAACTACAGCAACTCAACAAGTAATATTTTTCAGGGAAGCTTTCTACCATCATTATCTTTAAACTGTGTAAGTTTAGTGTAATTGTGTGTACATTGTGTTTTTTTGTCCTACAAAAAGTACATAGACTCTTTAAAGAAGGGCCTCAATACTCTACATACTCTAATTAGCAATGCCAAAATATATACATGCATTTTGAAAATGTAAATTTGTGACAACTGGGGTGCGTTCCACTCGCGCAAACGTTGCCAACAGTTGCGCACGTTCGCCAACAATTTCAAGTGGAACGAGTTGTTCGCCGCCACCGTTGGCGAACATTGGCAACTTTAGGCGAACATACTTCGGAGGTGTTGGCGAGTGATTTTTAAAATGGCGGACAAGCATACGGTATTAGTTCTTTGTCACAAACATAATTACATTGTATTTTCGGTGGATGATAATGCAGATTTGGAATAACAAAGTTAATACGTTGATGTAATGATGTCAGAAAGAGGACTATTGCAGCAAAAACGAAGTTTAAAAAAAACCTACGTATGGTGCGCGCCATCTTCATTTCAGGGCGCCGCCATATTGACATCGCGTATACGCACCAATCGTTCAAACGATAAAAAAACGTTTGCGCGAACAGTTGCGAGTCGTTTGCGCGAGTGGAACGCACCCCTGGTCATCCGCATACAAACTTTTTGTTTTAAACTTATCAGTAACGGAGCCCAAGGGAGGCTTTTTTTTTTGGGGGGGGGGGTCGAAACTTGTCCATGGGACTTGATAAAAAATGCAACTTAAAGAATAGAAAATAGAATTAATGTTATTAAAAGTAAATGGCCCCTCGTACTCCATGATTGTCCAATTTTGACTCCCTCTTTCTTTTTAACCCCAAACCCTCAACACAAAACCTTATCCCATCTTTACTCGCCTCAACAACATCTAACCCCACGCCAACTCAACGCTAGGCTAAACCCCCACCTTAACAGGCCACGTCTTTACCCTTTCTCAACAAGTCATCTTAACCCTCTGCAAAGGTCAGCTTCCCTAGTTTTCAACAATCCTTAATTGGGCTTCTATACCAAGTCTTTCAAAATAACACACTTCTGTAAACATCCCCCAAACTAATACGTTGAGCTTGCTCATTAGACTAACTTGGATTGTATAAGTCACCTTAACTTTCATCCCCAACCACCAAGCCAAACATGTCATCAAATTTTCCATAATTTATTTCTGTTAAAATCCCGTTCTAATATGTTGAGATTGCTCATAATACTAGCTTGGGTTGTAGAAGTCGCACTAACTTTCATCCCCCAACCACCCAGCCCATCATTTCAACAGTTTTCCACAATACCTGCTTGTTAAACTTTCCTTCGAACACTTGGATAATGCTTATCAGTTTGGCTTGACCATGACATCCCACCCTGGCCCAGGGAACGAGTTCGTTTAGCAGTTTTACGTAGTGAAACTTTTCACTTACTACTTGTATATTGTGCATCATTTTGGCTTATAATTCTATCCAACCCCAAGTTGTTTTTCCCCCTGGCTCCCATCCCCACGAAACGGGGTTCAATTTCATAGAACTACTGAAGCACAAAAAGTAGCTAATAAGCATAACAACATTTTGCTTACAAGAAGAAGGTTGCCAGCCAAACTACCATGTCACAAGTGAATTTTGTGACTGGTATCCTGGTCATGTCTGCTTAGCAGAAATTTGTTTATGGAATATTTTCAGCTTAAGCAGCTCTATGAAATTGGGCCCAGGCTTCACCTTTGGACCACATACTGCACCACACTTAATCCATTTTCAAATGCAGTTAATGATCCTTTTACTAATTACTTTGATATTGCTAATCATCTTAGCTGATCGATGATGACACTTCCTATATGGGATTTGAGGTAGTGCATGGTGAGATATCAATGTATGTTTGGTTTGTGGTAACACCATGTGCACGTATCTACTTGCTGGGTAATGTTCTTTTAAGAACTTGTCTTGCTATATATTCTACTATCACGTAGTAGATGTCTTAGAATTAGGGAGACTTCTCTACTACCATGGAGGTAGAAATCTTACTTGTTGAAGTGGCAGGGGGAGGGCTGTCGCATACACCTATGAAGTCCATCCTGTGTCCGCCCCGTTCTATCTATTTCCCATAATACATGCCCTTAAGGTCATCCTTGTAATGGTCAGCGATTGCTCTACGTTTGAGCTTAAAGGCATCGGTGATTAGACCAGATTCCGGCATCCAGACCTCGGAGCAAAGTTTGACCTTCCGTGGTACCTCCCACTTCTGCAGTTTACCTGGATGAGAAATAAAAAATCAATTGATACTTATTTTTCAATCGAAAAATCTACCGTAGATGTGTTCCACTCACACAACTTTTTGCGCTATGGTTTGTAAAAGTTGCTTAACCAACTTGACAGGGGTGTGTTTTCGCGGTCGTAACCAAGAACTGTTTTGGTCATTGGCCAGTGATTATGAAGTAACAACCAATTCAACAGAAATTTACCCTCCAAAACTTACCCTCCTTAGCAGTTTTCGCCATCGAAACCAGAACCACTTGCTGCATTTTTATGTCGTCACACAAGTCCTCAAATGACATGTTGGATAAGCCTTGCTCCACCGCTCCACTCTGTCACAAAAAAAATCAACAAAACTATCTTACAAACCATTCCTAACTTTCCAGGGATCAATTTTAGAACAGTGCTTACTGCAGCTGTATGTACTTAGGCCCGAATAATCACATTATTGGGCTCCATAAGCAGTGACTATAAGCCATTTTGAAGTGTGGTGGACACTGTTTGGTTTGGGTAAATTTGTCTGTGTTCACCAAAACCAAACAGTGCACTCCTTTAGTGGTGCCAAAATCCAATTTCATTTTCAGGAAACAGTTGTGGTGTTTTTCAGCTTTGTTCCTAAAAAATGACAGCAGGAGATCAGGGCTCAATTAAATGCTTTTTAAATCAGAAAATAATGCTTCAAAACCTTCTGCGGAACAAATATTTACAGGAAACAAGTCACAGATTGTACATGAGAAATGGCATTTTGGCTGGTAACCAAGATTCTTGAAGATAATAACTGCATACCTCAAGATTCTTTCTGTAAGGCACAATCAAAGCAGTACAATAGTCAAAATCACCGTCAGCGTAGACGCAGATATTCTCAACGAAGGGACTCTTCTTTAGGACGGTTTCTATGGTTGCTAAGGAGATGTACTCCCCTGTCTGAAGCTTCACTAGATCCTTCTTACGATCTGATCCAAGGAATTAACAAAAAATTAGGTAAGAGTTTGGTTTTACTCTTGTGTGGCATGTCATGGTGACGGCCTACCATGTACAACTTTAAAATGTGTTTAATCAGTCATCATTTCTTTTGGTTCATTAAAGTTGTGCATGTAGACACACTTTCCAGCGTTAACTGTTAATAGAATTTTGCTTGCAAAGGTGTCCTGGCCAATTGGTTTAGAGCACCGAATTAAGTTCTGGTGGTCAAGACATCGGAATGTGGGTTCGAATCCTGGTCGCAACACTTTTGTCCTTGAGCATGACACTTTACTTTAATTGCTTCTCTTCACCCAGGATCATCAATGGGTACCTGCGAGGGTAGGTTGATAATGTGTTTGAAAAAGCTATCGGAGCGCCACGGCAGCCCGGGGGCTGTATACTCCCCAGGGACCTGAGAAAGAATACAGGAATGTTATTGGCCAAATGACTAGGACACTAATGTCATGCGCATTGATCTGGTTATTGTAAATTCGCTATATAGAAACTAACTATTATTATAAGAGGTCGGGCAACTTGGCGGAAAACTCCTTACGAGAGGGCGACACATTTTGCATAACTTACCAATAAGTCTAAGGGTACCATTCGCAAGCACTTCCCCGATGTCGCCGGTATGGAACCAACGTCGTCCATTAATAGTTTCAAAGTATTCCTCAGTCAGGGCTTCATTCTTGTAGTAACCCATGGCAACGTTACCTCCACCAATCAGAATCTCTCCCCGTGGGTTAGGCTTGTCCTCTGGTGTGTAGTTCCCTAAAATGGAAACAGATGATGTTTAATCCTATTGTAGCGCAGACCATGTACACTTGCCTTTTAATGTTCACACAGCTTCCAAGGAGACTTGTAAGCAGAGTTTTTCTTGTGTTTTCTGAGCGTCTGGCGAGAGCTTTTATTGAGTTGTACTCCACACTTTACATTCATTGAGTGTACTAGTAGGAGACGCATCCCTGGGGTTACCCAATTAGCCTTTTTGAGGTATGACATACGTGATAGGGGTGTACTGCTTGGTTTGGGTGTCTATACAACAAATTTATCCAAACCTTTTAGTTTTTTGTCCACCATATCTTAAAATGGCTAATGGCCCAGTAGGGGGCAGCCAGCGACAAGAAGGACCACAGCGGAGCTACGCTGGCGCCTCCATGCTGGTGCCTCCTACTGACCGATCGGCTCTGATACACTATTGGGACAAGCGAACACCTTTCTGCCATGAGTCCATATATTTACCTTCCTTCCATTCCTTGAGTTTGATTTCACAGCAGGATATCGGTTGACCAACATGGCGGGTCCTGTAGTCACCAGCTGTAATTCATAACAACAACAAAAACATTCTCATGAAGGCGAGCGGAGTATACTGTTTGAAACGTCGAGACCACACCGGCTCTTCTCAGAGCCAACACTCCCCCAAAAGAGATTTACCCTTGGTTGTACCCGCAAGTTTAAAAGTTATAGTTACTTCTTATTTTCCATACTATACAAAGCTTCCAACATCACTTAATAAGAGAACTGTTTAGTTGGATCAAGTTTAGTTAACCTTTCTTGTCCAAACGAGGCAACAACAAAAACGACTGAGAACTTTTTTTTAGCCATTCCTTAGCACTAATTACTGTAGGTGTCAGGGGTTATTTCGAGGTCTGCAAATGCCCTTATCATTTGACTGCCATGGCAGGGGAATATGATGTAAATAGAAGGTGAATCTCCCTTATTTACAATCACAGATGTTGGATATTCAAAAAAGTTGTTATCACTTACGTTCACCAATGGTTCCAGCCCCACAGGTTTCTGTCAGCCCATACCCCTGAGTGACGCTAACACAGAAACAGCATTGCATGAAGCGTTGTGCGCTGTGCGACAGCGCAGCACCCCCGGTAAGAACAAATCTCATCTCGCCTCCGAGCAATTTACGAAGCTTGGAGAAGACCAACCTGTGAAACCACAAAGGTAATCGGGTTAACCCTTCTAATATGTGAACATTCAATATCATGTGCTTTGGTTTTGAATACAGTAAACAGTCGACCCTTCTACTATCTTACCATTCAATATCATCCAGTGTGGTTTTGAATGATCGACAAACCATGCCAGGATGCAATATGATATCATGTGGTGAATGCCTCTCAATACACACAGATAATTCTGAGCACAGTTGTGCTACCATTCACAAGCCGTGCAGAAAAATGGAACAAAGAGTAGGAGGGTTAACTAATGGGCTAAAATATCAAGTTCAGATAATCCAGTGATCTTCATTCCAAAACAGAATGTACACAATGTTTAGAATGCCAAAATACAAAATGACAAACAAACATAAGCAAATTATCTTAAAAATGTCATTTACTTGTTGAAGATAGGTGTGTCGAATCCTTGTGCAATGTGCTTCATTTTATAATCCAGCGCAAACTTGAACAGCGCCCTCTGTATGGCCGAACCGCTGTTGACTTTGTCCAGGACACCTTTGTAGAGACGGTCAAAGATCAGCTGCAGAAAAATAAAATTCAAAGATTTGCGAAAATGTTCACAGTGTACCATTGAACGAGGTTGGTCACTACCACAAGCACAGCTAAAGTTGATAAATTGTTTCCCACTTATACTTACAGGAACAGCGGCCATGATGGTTGGTTTGAGGATCGTCACATCGCCCTTTGACCCCTTCTTGATCTTGCTTGAGATATCGGTCATGGTCAAGGCTGACGAGTACCCAAGCTTGTAGCCACTGGAGAGAAGGGTACACTCAAGCACCACCTCCAAGATGTGTGCAAGAGGCAAAAAGCAGACGCAGGTCTCGTCCGGAATAAGTTGAAGAACACCACTGGTCGGGAAGAATTCAAAGGGTATGACCTTATTGGTTTTTGAATAGGTAAGTTTATTCCTCTAGTTTTACCCCCCCCAAAAAAAGACTCAGACAAACAAAAATCTGTAAAAATTTCATCAAGTTCTAAAACATCAAGCTATAAACAGAGGTGAGACTCTGAAACTAGGGTCAACATTTTAGGAGAGGTGTTGAAATGATTGCATTGCCACCTTTTTGGTAAAGCCCTGGGGTTTAGATTTCACAGAGCTTTTAGGAACATTTTGTTCTCAGCAAAAAGGTGAGAAGTAGATCAAAGAGCAGCTTTCTTTACATTTTGAAAAGAAAAAGCAGTTGATTTTCTTCACATGGCTGATTTAAAAAGAATGATTATAGATAAAAGTTGCGGACCAACCATAACACAGATATGGAAAGCTTATATCACAGTAGTTATCCAATGAGATCATTGTATCCAATGAATTAATTTGTTTGGGTCTGTAAGACCAGTGCCTGTCTTTATCCGTGCGGATAAAGTTCTTACGCTACAGCTACAGTCAGTAGCAGCATCCAGAACACTGAAGAATACACCTTTTCATTGATCCACACATAGCCAATGCCGTAACTCTTACCTAGAGTGAGGAATTCGGTTCCCTGCACCGGCGACCATTGACATGATATTCCTATGTGATATCATCACACCTTTAGGGACACCAGTGGAGCCACTGGTGTACATGATGACAGCAAGATCGTCAGGTGTGGGCATCACTCGTGAAAAATCTGTACAAAAATGATACAAAATATGAGCATTATGAAAAAGAAGGTTGCATAGTTTTTAGTAGCCCGATCGGGCAAGTTAAGAAGTGGTATTTACTAGCCTGTAGCAGTTTTTACTAGACAATGTACGCCGGGCTAGTGTATAAGGTTGAACCCTGCCTATGTATGCAAAATTCAAATATTGGATGTACATGTTTGATGAGTGGAGTCTTCACTAGACATTTGTAGAGTGCAGCGTTCTGGTCAGTTTACAGGCATTCAAATTTAAACCACCTCATTCAATTCCATTATAGTGTGAAATAAACCAATAGTAATAATAATGATAAAAGCATCAAATTTTACAAACCTTGGGCGGCTTTGCCACGCTCAATTACAGATTGAAAAGAGCAGAGCTCAAGATCCAAGGAGAAGCTATCGGTGTTGACTTTTGAGATCTGATCATCCATGTAGATTATGTTCTTCACACTGGGTATTCTGTCATGAATTGCCTAGAAATACATAAAATATATTATTAGTCCAAGATATATCTTGGATTGATTCACAGAGTACACCTGGGTCCAATAGACCCTTCCCATGAAACATGTAAATTGCACATAGCGCGTGCGCACTAACATTTTGGTTGGCAAAATGAGGGAACATCGCGCTGTTTTGTACACGGCTAATGGGTGCGTGACGCAGACGCGATTGCGCGTCTGCTCAGTGCACAACTCTATTGCGTTTGCCAACCAACAGGGTCTGTACGCATGCGTGAATGTAATTAGCATATTTCATGGGAAGGGTCCATTTCATGGCACTGCTTACCACGGAGTAACCTGAACATCTGACGTCACAGTTCAAGGCTTGTGAATAATGCCTGATGAAATGGCTGAATCCTACCAAATGTTCCTTCGACCTTGCATCATTTCACAGGGAGATTCACAGTCAATGCACAGTCACACATACACTATGCAAGCTGACACTACATCACCTTGGACCAATCGTAACACAGATATGGAAAGCTTAGGACACAGCACGTTTACCCAATGACATCATTTATTCAATGAAGCCATTGGGCCCGTAAGACCAGTGCATGTCTTTCAACTTTGTTGTTGTACCTCAAAGATGGCAAGTTACATTAGCCATAAAGAGGGGATTGTGCCCAATTTGTGATGTTATTACAATTTACCTATTTTATGTTTTCCTCCCACATCAAAAACTGAGAACACAAGTATATTCAGGCGTATGGTCACAGTGCAAGGCACTTCTGGGCCTCCTTAAAGTTTCATTTCCAGAAAGACATCATATTTTTTGACTTGGCAAACTCACCTTAAACTTTGGCAGTAGACTTGCACTTGTGATGACGGTACTAACTTGTGTCTCATTAATGCCATGGATAATGGCATCCTCTCCCAGTGTAGCATACAGAGTCACAACTATCAGGCAAGAAATAACAGCAATTCAACAATTATTGACTGCAATAGGTCAAATAGTAAAACTATTGTCAACAGAGTTCCATTTTTAACCCCAGCCCCATCTTGTCCCCTGATCCCCCAACAAATAAGATCGAAAGACAAAAAGCACTTATGAATGGTTCCAAACATCAAAAGCAACCCCCCCCCCCCCCACCACCCACCAAATCTGAGGTAGCTATTTCTCAAGTTGTCTAGCTGGCTAGTTCAGTGTCGAAGAGCATCTCTGTTCAATATGAAACATGGACTAGTGAAAAAGCTGGTGAAATAACAAGGGTACTGCTGACTGGTCACTGAAAAAGTTAAGGGCAAACCCTGATGACGTACCAAAATTAAAAAGTTAAAACTCACCAGGGAAGCCGTATCTGAATCCAGCCTGAAGTCCGATCAGGAATTCAGCTCGAGTCTCGGAGAAGATGAGGACATTCTCTTTGTGTCCAAGCCCCAAGCTACGAAGGCCACGCCCAAACCAGTCCACATCGTTGAACACTTCCTCGTAAGACTGCCACACATAGTCTCCCATCACCAGCTGGGGTTGAAAATATATTCAAAATGTGGTTAAAAATGTCTGATGGCTGTACAAAGAAACAGAGGAAATTAAACTGGAGATCTTTTTAAAATATGAAAAATTTAAAAATAATTCTGATGAAACAGAAAAATTAATGAGACAAATTTTAATGAAAAAAACTAACAATAATTTTTTTTAGAGCATCAGTAAGCTGGCTGGTTTTGAGGAACCAACTCATGGGGTGATACTGAGGGCAAGACAGAGAAAGAGCTTTGTTGTCAGTGATGCTGATTGCTGGTGCAGAGACCGCTAATAGAGCTATCTCTGTGCATATGGAAAAGAGAAGATTTGGATTTGTATGGACTTGTATGGATTTGTTTGGATTTGTTTGGACTTAACAAATCTATCTTATATCATGCTTTCTCTGTTGGGTCAAGTTTCCTTGAAACTACCTTGACTTCATACCATTTTTTCAACATCTGGTCAGGTGATGATCATTTGTAGAATAGAAAGAATTTAATTCTGAATTCAACAAAGAATTTATTCAACAAAGAATTTAAGTTTTACCTTCTTGAAAGATTTCCCATTTGGCTGCATCTCGTCTTCCTCCTTGTAAACTTCTCTAGTCCCAAGACAAGGCATCTTGTCAAACTTAAAGGTCGCCCGTTCAAACTCCGCATCCAACGTCACAGACTTCTCATAACGATGAGTCAACAACTTGTCCGGGAACGAGGCATCTCGGTACGGACCCGAGCCGTCCGTCCCGACATTGACGGCTTTGGTTCGGTTGACTCGCTCACGAGCGACGGATGATGCAAGGTAACATGGGAAGTATGTGATGATGTCGTACAACCATGTGACCAACGTGAGGAGGGTTATGATCACCGACACGTAGAAAGGTTCGAGGGGCTCACCGTCTGGCATCTTGTAAGATCCTAGATAGATACCTGTTTCAAATACATCATTGACATTTAATTAATAATGTATCTTAACTGTCTTCATGAGAAACAAACCAACAATTTTTAATGATAAATTTGCATCGGAGTAGAGATTTTTTTGTTTTTCTTTCTTTCTTACACTGATGTGTGTGTGTAAGCATTGTATACTCTGTACTTGCCCGAGTCAAGTGAAAAATTCTACAAGCATATTACTTGGGTAGAATTCAAACCCATTACCTCTGCCATTCTAGAGCAGATGTCTCACCAGGGCTATGAAGGCAGTTTGAAAGCTATATTTTGTTCCCTGCTGCTAAAATAAAGGATTCAAACTGCCTCTTGCTACCAGGCAATTTCTGTTTATAGGTAAAAAAATAATAAAATCAACCACATAAGTAAGGAATTTGTTTCAAATAAACTAAGTTGGCTCCGTACACCAGATGAAATGGTGCTGTGAGGGTTAACAAATAAATGTCACAAAACCCGAGAGCTGTTCAGTTAAATTTAAGAGCAAATTAAACTCAGACAACACCCACCTTCAACTGAAAAAATGTGTGACAAAATATAATTTAGTTCTAACTTCGTACACTAGTACCATGCACCAGTGATTATAGATACAAAGTAGAGACAAAGAGTCAACATCAAAGAGCAAAGTTTATTTGCATAAATCTTATCTGCATGCACCTCCATCATGGTGCCTGATCATCAAGGTCCATGGTCATGATAAAAAACTATATTAATGTAAACAGTAACACAAACTCAATTGTTTTTAGCTAAATACTAATATTATAATAATAATAATAAAACAGCATGTGTCACCACGTCTACTCCACCCAAACAACCAAAACGTTCATGATGACCAAACTTCAAAAACATAAAAGATGAAATTGAAAATAACAGTAACACGGGGAGCTGAATGAATTGAAAAGTAGAGAGAAAAAAACATACTATCAAGTATCATTTCAAACAGAACGCCCCAGTAACTTGGCGCTAGATTCCGTTTTTTTTTTCACAAATTTGAGAGAGAAAAAGGAATGACCGATAATGTCACAATTCGGGGGGAAAAGGAATCTAGCGCCCCAGTTATTGGGTCTACATTTCAAACAAAGATTAAAAAACAAACTCGTCAAAACAACTATGTATGATGAGCAAACTCAGACTGCAAAGTCCAAAGACGAAAGTCAGAAGAACATCGCTTTTTACAAATACATACAATAATAAGGAACAATTCTGTTGGATAAAATCAGCCAACCTTTTTCTCGAAACCCTGAGTCCCTTTTCGTCAATTTCAACTTCACTCGTGAATATGATTACGAACAAACATTACCAATCAATGTTTATTTTGTCATGTCAACTTGTCACATTGTGCGATCGTCCGACCGTGAAATGTTTGTAAACATCGCCTGACCTATTACATTTAGTTGGGTACTTTGAATTAGTTTCCGTTTATTACAAATAGTTGTGAATCGGGTACCAGACGGCTCCGACACGTGTTTGCGGTCTCGTATCCACAACGAACTTCAACTTTTTCTTCCTTCGACCCCATGTAATTAATGCACGTCCGCAAGAGGGTAAACATCAGAGGACAAGGTTACGGTGTACGCAAGCGCACTAGACGACCGCACACAAAAGCTGCACACAAAAAAGAGCAGACGACATTTTCTGTCAGAGGAGCGAACGCAATCTCATTTCGCTGAAATTTGCTCAATATTTTGGAATCTGTTTGCCCCACAGAATTTTATGAGATCATGGCTGACGACGAGGAACTTCTAGACGACTGGTTTATAACATCTTTGAAGTCGTAAGTATTTACCGAAAATAATTGAAATGCCAACTCGCCAACCAAATTGAAATTGCAATACAATTTAAAAATAAGTAGGCCCTAGCCTAGCCTTGCTCAAGGCAGTCGCACTATTCGCTCCGAAAAGACGCCGCTGTAAACCCACCCGTATACCCTGTGCGTGGTGCATGCGATCACACCGCATGACCCACCCGTATACACACTGTCACATCGTACGACCACTGTGCACATAAGTCATCCGCACTCGTACCACTAACCGCATGCGGAGGCCGTTAGGCCGACAGCCTTGTCGGGTCTGTAACTTCTGGGTTTAATGTGTTGTATTGAAAAATTTCCACAAGTGGAAAAAAATGGGGGGGGGGGGCTCTCGGATATGCTAGTATGCAGTCCATCAATATGTATATCTTTCGTCAGACCTATCAGAGTCAGACAACACAGGATGTGAGGCAAATGAATTATTCATTTTGACTTCCAATCATGCACTTCCCTTATCACGAACTTCGGACCCTGTCATGCGTCCATAGTGGTGGTGTGTGATGTAAACATGTCTCGTCTGTCGCGGGCATTATGGTAATGAGCTGACCGTGGGAACTCTTCGCTTATTATAGTAATGAGGTCAGTGGCTTCAACACAGACCCTACAAGGCTGTCGGCCTGACGGCCTCCGCATGCGGATAGTGTACGGGGGCATCGTGTCGTGCGATGTTACGCACAGTGAATACGGGTGGGTTTTTAAACAGCGGCGGTCTTTTTTCGGAGTGAATAATTCGACTGGCTTGAGCAAGGCTAGCCCTAGCCCCACTAAAAAAAAGGTGCAAATCCACTTGATTGATGTTCCATGTTGTTTAAAGTTGTTAATAACTTAAATTTAATGAGGCGTTAGTTTTAAATGACGGTATAAAAAAATAGCAGATATTTAAAGTGGGCTATATTTTACAACACAACAGTTCTGTGTAGTAGAGTAGACAACGAAATTCGCACTGAGTTGAGTCGTGTTCAACTCACTTGCGAATAACGCTGCGAAAGGAGGGGTGTGACATAGAATTCATGTCAAATTCGCTTCCCATTCGCAGGAAGCATGAACCGGGCTTAACACAACTTCTATAGCTGGATCCAGGATTTGACATTTGGGTTGTTATGGTTGGTGTGTGTTTGAAACTTGAAAGTTCTTTCCAGGTAGAAAAATGCGTTTTTATGTAAGAAATTTGGTTTGTATTTTCCTTGGTCGTTTCTCCTAAAACTATGATTGATGAGGTTCGTTCTGCTATAATCATCTCCAGACTCCACGACAGTGGAACGATGATCCTAATGCGGCCACTTCACTTGGTTTTGACTGAATCAAACAAGTTCTACATTGTATTTATTTAAAATAAAATTTGACATTAATCTGAGCTATTTTTAATTTTATTGTTCTGTAATGCGTCCCATTTCTCACAAACAGCTATCGTCATCTTCATATGTTTGATTTGCCAAAACCAACTTGTGTAATTGAGTGGATTGACAACAATTGTAAGTTTGACTTTGAAAACCAGTAACATTCACATTCACATTTTGATTAAATCTAATCGCCATGCCAACCCGATCATAACAAAAAGTGTCATATATTCAAGTTGAAAAATTATCATTTTTATTTAACTTATGGGTTGTATTTAAAACCTTTCTTTCAATGAAGGCACTCTTTAAATCTTAACAAATCCCTCCATTTCCCTTGGTGAGAAAAGCAATGGTTATGAAAGCAAGGTTTTAGCCAAAATGTACAAACAAGGGTGTCGAAATTTGCTGGAAATTTAAAAACTTAGTGTTCAAATTGTTCACTTACAGTTCATTTGTAATATGTGCCCCTCCCCCTTCTCCTTCCCCAAATTGGGATAACACACTGTGAAACATTGAGGTGCAGAATGGTGTTAAAACTTATTTTAAATATTTTTCTTTGAGGCATTTGTGTTGCTGGATGTGAACCCAATGCCAATAATGAGATTCTAGAGCTGAGCATCCCCGCTAAGCTGATGCAACAGGAAGGAACGACTGCGGCTGGGCTGACTAAAGACAGAGACTTCAAGATGAAGAGTGGTGGGTTCAGTGGTCAACCTGTCCACTGTATGAAATACCTGCAAGGTTCCTCAAGAAGGTTGGTGTAACTGGGCGCGCAGGCCTTGAGCTTAAAGGCACTGGACACCTTTGGTAATTGCCAAAGACTAGTCTTCTCACTTGGTGTATCTCAACATATGCATAAAATGAACCTGTGAAAATTTGAATTGAATTGGTCGTTGAAGTTGCGAGATAACAATGGAAGAAAAAACACCCTTGTCCCACAAGTTGTGTGGTTTCAGATGCCTTGAACTCAAGACCTCAGCTGATATCTCAAATTCAACTCAAATATTTTAGTGAGGATTCTTAAAAACTACGTTACTTCAGAGAGGGAGTGGCATTTCTCACAACAGCTCCACATTGCCTTGGATATGGCGATTTGGGCTGTAAAAATAGTTGAATGGAAAGATGAATTTTAAAGTAGAATATAATGATTCACACAACCCTGCTCAAAATTGGGAGGTTTCCTTTTACTTTGTGAACTAACACAGTCCGGCGTTTTGTAGAACCAACTTGTTGACTCCACAAAATGGCGGACTGACATGTTTCACAAAGAAAAATCAAACAAATTTTAGGCATATTTGTGTGGATCGCTTATGTTCATTTTTTAAAGCTAAATGCTACAAAGATGCAGGTTGTGCTTAAAAATGTACTTAAGGTGGTTTTGTAAAACTGTAATTTGAGAGCTTACCGACAAAAAGTCTTGCTCCACAAAATGTGCCGTTTAAAAAACAACTTGTTTGTCCTCTGTCCACCTTCCTGAAGTAATCCAGACAAACAGAAGTAATTGAGCCCTAGATCTGGCAAACCAAGGTGACTCCAAAGGTTTAATTACCACACGTTTGGTTAAAGTGTACCTTTATCGGAGCCTTTCGACCTACAATGTAGGTGGTGTTTACTCAAATCACACATCCTGTACTAAAGAGGGGAAAATATATTTACTTAGGCAAGGTCAAAGCTTATATAGCACATGTCTGTGTTACATGTAACTGATGTTGGTGATAAGTTTCTAAAGACTTCGGGAGTGTGTTACAAAGTGTACAAAGTGCAGTTTTTCCCCATTGACTACCTGTTGGGTACTTACATATTGTTTGTATGGTCCACTCTTGAATTTTAATTTAAGGCTAGTTCTGGCAGATTGTTTAAAGGTTTTTCTCTGTGGGACTGATTAGTTGAGTGGTTACTTGGCTAGTTAACTGTTTTTGATTGGTTGATTTAAAGTTGCTGGTTGACCAGTACTCAGGTTAATTTGTTGACTGCTGATTTGTTGCTGTTTGATTTGTTAATTATTTCATAGGATGATTGGTCGGTTGATTGGTTGACTGATTGTTTTATTGATTGGCTGGTTATCTGCTTGGTTGATTGAGTTACTGCTTAGTTAATATGTTGACTGGTTTGTTGCTGGTGCATTGGTTGAGTGCTTTACTGGTTGACTGATTTGCAGATTAGTGTTTGGCTGGTAAATGATTTGATTAATTGACTGGCTGGGTGTTGGGGGTTGGTCAACTGGTTGGTTTGTTGGTTGGTTGGTTGGTTGGTTGGTTGGTTGGTTGGTTGGTTGGTTGGTTGACTGGTTGATTTGTATAGTCTTGTACTAGTTGGCCAAAACTGTACTATGAAATGATTACTCAACAAGTATTAGAACAAACACTGACTACTGAATTGGGCTGAAACTGCTCGCTCTCTAGATTTTGTATAAATTCCTTTATAACTTCACACTAGCGGTCTTGGACATGTTGGAGCCAGACACAAGTGTTAAGTAAATTATATAATATTGTGAAACTAGACAAAGGGGCAAACTCTACTGCTGATAAATGTTTGTGTTTATTCAGTTTATTGTCTAGTAAAAGTAGACTAGACGTAGCAAGTGTGATATTTATTTACGCTCAGACATCTTTCTGAATAAATACTGATAACGATAATTTTGTTATCAGGTAACTAATCGAGGAATGATTCAGTCAGTCTCCGAGTCTGAACCTGGAATTACACGGTGGCCAAGATTTTCCAAAAGAAACGCCCTTTGCAAAATGAAAATGGCCTCGCCCTCTCGAAGATAAAATTTCTGAACCTGCAAATGTCCCCATCCCTTAAAACAGCAATTTGAAATGTCTTGAAGAAGGTTTCAAGATCAAAAAAGCAACTACTTCCAGACTTGTACAGGCCTTGAACTTGAAGGCGCTATTAAGCAATTCACCTCAGGTAAGGGGGCACTTCTGTGAGAAAAAAGTAAATTTGTACTGAAACCTTGCAAAGGGCACCACAGCAAAAGCACAGGGCACCACGACAATAATTGTGGGTGCCTTGGGTTAATTCAAGGCCTGCTTGAGAGTGAGTCCAAGATAATAATATCATTTAGAAATGATTCACATTAAATTTCATGTCAATCGATTAGGCCTAAAGTTGTTGTGTCGATTTGTAGATTTTGTATTTCAGCTGTGGCCTCTTTTTTCCACATTCAATATTCAGACTGGTTGTTACTGGTAGTCACCTGAGCACTGATCTCGATGTATGGCAACTTGGAACAGAGACCACTGATGTTGTGAAGAAACTTTCATCCTTGCCGGGGTCAGGGGTGGAAAGGTCAGGGGTAAAGGTCATAGATCAAAGGCCGGGTTGTCAAGGTCAGGTCGCTTTCGGCTCCACCTTGTCCGACGTGCAGATTGTGGATGTGGAAACAAGTAAAGTCGTCAGGACAAGTAAGTTTTGAATGGTCTTTCTAGTCTTTTCAAATGAACTCAATTAATTTCATAAACCTTCCCTAACCACCGACTCAGATTTGACTTAGGGACTTTGTCAAAATAGTCGTGGACAAACAGGACAAGGTTTTATTCTCGCCATTATATCAACTTGTTTTGTATTTTATAAGCAGCTGTATGAAATTGACCTGTCCAGGTTTTAAGTGGTATTGCATAAGGTAAATTTCAACTCGGGTCTTCTTTGCTATGCAAGCTTAATTAATTAAGACAGCTGGCAAAAGTTTCCTGTGCAAAGTATTATGTCTGTCTGTAACATTAACCAATAATTTGTTATTTTTTATGATTCACTTTACAGAACTTGGAAGTGCATCTTACAATGTTGAAATTCAGTTCTTGGATGATGATAACTTAGTGATGTGCAATACTACAAGTGGACACATAAATACTCATGACCTGAGAGCAACTTCCAGCCAATCAGAAACTCCCAGCCAATATGCAAATGAGACAGCTTCCTCTAAAATAAGAGGCAATATTGACCAGTCAAGTGAAGGCTTAGACACTCTGTCACCTGAAAGGACGAATGAGAATGTTTCTAACAAAGAAGAGATATCGTGGACCTTTGACCTCAGCTGTTCATCAGATATCCCAAATGAGGGCGATACTAAGAAGCGTAAAATGGATTTCACTACGGCAACCATTGCTCGGCTTTCCACAAACAATGAAGTCATTGTAAATGACTTGAGAAATCTCGCAAAACCTCTTCATACTGTGAGATTAGATGATAGCAAGAAACGGCATCCATCGACAGAATCTTTGGCTGTAAAGGTAGGTAGACTAATGGAAACAATTATTGTATCTGATATCTTCACTCTAGATATTAAACAAATTGTCCTCGACTGTCTAAATTATCATGAGACCCCATTTTCCTAGCTCTGCTTTCCACTGAATTATGTGCTTACGATCACCATTCTTCGCTTACAGGGTAAGTGCTGAATTTTGCACTAGTCGTGTAAGCCAAGTATGCCTAGTAACACTGGGAATACGTACATTCACACGGAAACATTCCTTGATAACCTAACAGAAGTGCTGAATTCTCTGCTTCCATAGGCGCAGATTCTTTGCTTACAGTAAGCAGTGCCATGAAATTGGGCCAATGGGGTGGTTTTTTTATCAGACAACTCACTTCCTTATTGTCCAAGGCTTGTGAAATTATCTAAAAGGATTTGCTAATTTGTTGTGTGAATTTTATTTTTGTTTTCTTTGTTGTGCAGTGGAGCCCAACCACCAAACACATGATCTCTGTGTCAGGTAAGCCTTTTTTCTTCTTCATTGTGTGTTTTTACTCTATGGTATTTAATGAACAATTTGTTTACTGATTTAATGGTTTATTTTGTTGTGAATTGCTGTACAGCAGTTTGAGAAAAATAAACTATTATCATTATTATGAATATTCATTGGATAGGACTGGATGAATGTGTAGACATCTATGACATCACATCATGGCAACAATCTTCAACTTCTCCACCAATCAGTAAGCCCATATTCAGGCATGAGGGTCACATGTTTGCAGAGTCAGCCAATCAGCAGACAAGGATACTATGTCATACTTGGCATCCATGGAAACCACAGGTGATGATGTCATCAGGTAATGATGGTTCTCTACATGCTTGGGATTGGTCGACAGTTTCATAAAAATGGTGTTAGCAATGGGAGACTTTCTGGGACGATAGAGGGCAGCAGACTTACCGGGTAAATCCATTGTTCTCAAAATTATGCGCATGTTCAGAACTACGTAAACAATGGAAATTTACCCGGTAAGTCTGCTGCCACCTAGCAGTGGAAAGTCTCCCATTTAAAGCTACTTATACATTTAATATCAAGTTTTTTTGTGGCACATACAAAAGCTGACACGTTGAAAGTGCCATTTTTATGTCTCACAATGACCCCTAATGTAAGAGTACACCTATGGCCTCGTCTCCTGAGTGCTAAGACGACATCTGTGGCGGTGACAGTTTATTGCTTGGAGATCTTGCAGTACGCTACAGCATCCAGGATGACATTCTCGAGAAATTGAAATAATTTAAAACTGCTCATAAATATAACATTAAATTTATGTGCCACATACTAAAAGCCAACACCTTGAAAATAGCCCTTCTTTGTCTCAACCTACCCCTTAAATAAAGAGTTATAGAAAACCAAGTTTTCCTAGCCTCAAATCTTAGCTGGGATAAGTGTTATTTCCCCCACACTTTTGGTTGTTATTATTATAATTTTTGCTCTGTTGTTTGAGTTTGCCATTTTCAGTTGGTTTGCTTGTTATGTTTTTTAGTTTCTTTAAAAGAAAGTTCTTTTTTGTTGAAGTTAGGAGTTGGTTTGTATTTGGAATCGCTAAAACAATACTAATGGTTTGTTCTTTAACTAAAGGTATTGTCATAGATTTGCTTAAGGAATGCTGACTTATAGCCAAACTTATCATTGAAGATATAGTTAAAGTCACCTGTGAAAATTTAAGTTGAGAAAACGGCAGCAAACTTTCCACTTTATTTTCAACAAGAAAGTTAAATCCATCCACTTTCTGCCTCTCTGGCCCTATGGAGGGCAGCAGTCAAGCTGCCACCACAACAATGTGTAAGAGTCCCCTATACAGGCAATCTTTGGAATTTCATCTTATCAACGAGGGCATTTCAGATGAAATAATTTCACCAAGTATGACCTTGCCTTAGAATGTTTCTTTTATATTGACTTACATCATTCGTACTAATCTAACAGGTTTCATAGTTTTAATATGTATTTTTGTTATTAACGTCATGCCTATAACGTTCTTTATAAAAAAAGATCACATTGAATTTGAATTACATTGAGTTATGTTTTTGTTGATATTTCAGTTGATTTTATTTTTGTTCCTAATTATCTAAGCTCCCCCGACTTTTCCGGACGAGCGAAAGGTACAATTTTATTAACTACCACACCATACCAAAAATATTTTTGAAAACCCCCTTAAAGGCAGTGTACACTATTGGTAATAACTCAAAATAATCATTAGCATTAAACCTCACTTGGTAAAGAGTAATGGGGAGAGGTTGGCAGTATAAAACATTGTGAGAAACGGCTCCCTCTGAAGTGGAGTAGTTTTTGAGATAGAAGTAATTTTCCACGAATTTGATTTCGAGACCTCAAGTTTAGAACTTGAGGTCTCGAAATCAACCATCTAAACGCACACAACTTCGTGTGACTAGGGTGTTTTCTTCTTTCAATATTATCTCGCAACTTTGATGTCCGATTGAGCTCAAATTTTCACAGGTTTATTATTTTATGCATATGTTGAGATACACCAACTGTGAAGGCTAGTCTTTGACAGTTACCAATAGTGTCCACTTAAAACACCATACAACATTTTGTTTTAAACTCTGGATCCTGCCCCCCCCCCCTTTATGGAATGATCCATTCCTGGATATCAAGGATTTGACTCCCTGGGGGGGGGGGGGGGGGTTTGTTACCTTAATTAGTCGATGTAATTTTTTTCGTCACTCAGTTACGGGTTATTGAACCCCCCACACTGCCAATCTTGATTTTGAAAAGGAAGGTCACTACTGCAGAGGAGAGTGACTTGGCCATCAGAGTAAAATAACTTCAAGTCATCTGAAGTTACTTGAGGAAAGTAATACAATAGCTGTGCGCAGATGCGACTCCGTAATATGATTCCCTCAGAAGCTGTAAGCGTATTTAAACCAGAATCAATCCCCTATGTGTTCTTGGAAATAATTATTTACACTTGTCAATTAGTGCGTGAAATAGACCTTGGCATAACGGCTCAACGCAAAAAAAAAAAAAAATTTTGAGAAGAGCAAGTACAGAGAAGCTGTTTTGCCATTTAAAAAAAAAACGGGACAAACGTCTACAAAGAGGTCGAGCCGAGTAAGCACACTGAGTTATATATCCACATTTCATACAATCATGCCTTTGAAACTTTGAAATTGGATTAAAGCACTTGGGAAAGTAGCCCTTCGTATTATAGGGGCATA
Source organism: Asterias rubens (assembly GCF_902459465.1). Taxonomy (NCBI): domain Eukaryota; kingdom Metazoa; phylum Echinodermata; class Asteroidea; order Forcipulatida; family Asteriidae; genus Asterias; species Asterias rubens. Next base: position 2,491,312 of record NC_047074.1, read on the forward strand.
CTACTCCACTGGTTTAAACGTTGTCCCTGACATGTTTAAAACAAACATGGTTTCCAGTGATTATTTTCTCATTGACTCCCTCAGTGAAAGCTTTGGTTATAAATAGACCGAGTTGTTTGCCAAGAGAAGAGAAGTAACTAACCGTAGAGTATAAACATTTGCTCCCGCATTGTTAAAACGTACTTCACTTTCTATTGTCGTCGGCCGAACAAACAATTCGCAGCGTATCTTTGCTCTGAGATTTGTACCGGTATTGTTGCATTCCATACGGCAGAGACCGATCAGAGATGGATCAATCGGTGTCGAGACCAAATTATTAACTGTCATTTGATTTAGGATTGATGGCGTTTATGGCTCGTTTACAGTGTTTTATTATCCGATTTGATCGTTTTATTGCTCAGAGTCAGAGATATTTAAGTTGGTATCTGCGTGGATTCATTTCCTCCATAGATAGTGCGAAGTGTTTTGTGATACCATGTCTATAGATACGATGCACCCCGCACGTCTGCCAAACCGACGGTCTTTCCTCCATGGACTGAACTTGATGACGAAACTTCAGGTTCACCAATAAGAACCGATCACTATAGGATGTTGACAGGAATTGTCAAAACATAATGTTGTTATGAGAAAGGGAGAACTACCTTTGGCGGGAGCTTGATCTGTCGGGAAATGACACCTGTTTAGGTTGCTGCATGCAGGTTCAAACTTCTTGCACAAGCAGAGCCGTCCCCTCAACGTTGTCTATGTTTGAATATAGGCAGGACTTGGAAATAACCATACATCATCAAAAATATATTTTCCATGATGTCTTGAAGAAGGCCTACACAAAGACAGTCTGATGCATGTTGACAGAATTGTCTTCCTGGCCACAACAACGGCAAGTTGACTTCTTGCGTCTCCCACCGAGAAAACAAAAGGGACAAACATACGCGCGTGTATGGACGCGCTTTTGTACTCTACCTCGAACGCGACTTTACAGAAAGTGTTTTTTTAAGGATATTCCACGCTGATCCATTACTTCTTCTGTGTTGTGGTGTTGAGGAAATTCTACGCGTAATCCAACATCAAGACTGATGATTTGCGTAAGTAATACTACGTGTTTGCTTGAATTTAGAAAAATGTTAAACAGTATAGTATTCTGACCAATATTCAAACTCAATTTCATAGAGCTGCTCCTCAACGTCAAACAAACGAAAAGTAGCTAAGCACAACAATTATGCCAACAAGAACTGGGTTTCCTGCCAAAGTAATGTCACAATCATGTACAACTTGTGACTGGTATCCTGCTCATTTCTGCTAAGCAGAATGTTGTTTAGTAAGAAATTTGGCCGTCATTATGCTGATTTTAATCATAATTAATAAATTGTCGATGTTTTTACTTTCCGTTTTCTTCACATCAGCAAATTGTTTAAAGTATTTGCTTAGGTGGGCGGGGGTGGGGCGTGAAAATGCCTTTTTGCCAATAATATATTCTTTTAAACTCTTGATGATCACTACGTGTATGGTGGCAGATTGAGAAAGTATTTCCCATGCGTCTTGATAAAGCACATCAAAAACCTCATCCGATCCTATTATCAGATTTGGTGTCGAGATTTTACATTTTTCCTTAATGTGGGCGTACCTTCTGGTACTCAAGGTTCCCACTCCATGTGTGTGGATTTATTTCAACTTAATCCTTTAATGGCTATACTTAATCTGATTTTCTACTTTAAACGGATTAATGACAATACTACGGGATACGTTTAGGGGATGAAGAGGCATTATGGTTCATTGTAATACGATTAGACTGATATCGTTGGTTAAATTTTGACCCAAAAGGTAAAACCGAAATACATGATGGTATAACGTTGTTTGTATTGGGCCTTCTCCTGAAGAAGATTAGACCATAACGTTGAGTTTTCAACTAATACCGGTTGTTTCAGAACAAACACTACTCAAAATCGATGTACACATGATGCTACCTCAAAGCTCCCATCATGCAAAGTTTCAAACCTATACTCATTATGGGCCTTCTTTTGATGGAGACAGAAGGAACTTCCATATTTCCATTATTCACTTCTTTTAAATTTTAAATAATTAATATCTGCTTTGACTCATTATACAGGATGGGACATACACCAACAAGCGATGACTACGATGTAGACCACAGCAAGGTCCTTGGACGCGGCCGCTTCTCGACCGTCAAACTAGCATACTGCAGACGACAGCAACGTCACGTTGCCGCCAAAATCATCCCAATATCGCGAGATAATGACGACACAATCGCCAACGTCTCGCGAGAGTTCGCTCTTCTCTCCGAACTGGATCACGCAAACATCATCGATGTGTACGATCACTTTTTGGATGGGGACTTTGCATGGATCACCATGGAGCAAGCACAACATGGCGACTTGAGAAAGTTCGTCCACCTCCGCAGACGACTGTCTGAGAAATTGGCGCGAAAGTTCTTCGCTCAGATTCTAGATGGGGTTGCGTACATGCACAGCAGAAATATTGTCCACAGAGATATCAAGTGTGATAATATTCTTGTGACTGGCAGTGAGGAGATTGTAAAGATTTGTGATATGGGTAGTGCTGTCATCGTAAAAGAGCACGAGGAGGATTTGATACCACCGCGTCAGAGTGATCAACCCCACGGGCCCAGCGAGCGATTTTACGGCTCTCCTTCCTACGCCGCACCGGAGGTCCTAGATAGTGTTGTTTATGATTTCAAACCTGCTGATGTCTGGTCAGCGGGTGTGATGTTATTTTTCATGGTGTCTGGTTATCTTCCGTTTGGATGCGATGACGTTGGGAGGATACGAGCGAGAATGAATTCTTCTTTACGGTGGCCGAGGCCCATCAAACAAATCAGTAGACACTGCAGAGATTACACGAGTGCTCTACTGCAGCTCAGGCCAAGTGACAGACTGACCGCTGAAGGTGCTCTTCATGAAATATGGCTGGATAAAAAACACTAAAAAACTTTGTTTTTTGTTAACTATTTTTTGGCAGTTTCAACACTTCTGCCGAAGTGCCGAAAAATGGCAAAAAGAGTCTATTTAATTTACTGCATTATGTTTGCGAGATTGACCTGGACGTAGAATAAAGATGATATACACATTGTATTCTGAATGCGTTTCTGTTGTATTTGTTGTTTTAACCCTCCCCAATCACCCCCCCCCCCCGTACACCTACCCCACCCAAAAATAGAAAGTTATAATAATTATGGAGTTGTTTTCACGATAAAAACGTGACAAGTTTCCATTCAATTTTTCACAGGGATTGGTTTGAAAATCTATCGGAAACAGGAAAGGAAAAGATATGGCTACACTTTAGAATAATAAAGTTTTCGTTTTCACGGGTGATACAGAAAGTTGTTGAGCTGGACTTTCTATTTTTGTGCAAAATAATTGAGATGGGCGTGGCTGCATAATATCTGCACGCAGGCGCTCCAGTGAGAGGGCGCCCTCTTATATCTGTCAAAACAAGATGGCGACGCACATGGAGGCGCAAGTTTTGTAAAATTGTAACTGTTTGTGCATGTCCTTCGGCCAGCTCTTAAGCATTGAGGTACTGTGACTGTGTTGTGGAATTGATGCTTTTGGTGAGTAGATTAATATTGTCGTATTGAACTATTAAATTAAGATTTTGGGGAGGTCGTTAGACTTGTTTCCTTGGTTTGTGCAGCACTTCTTTTTATTTTTTTTGCGGTAGGTTGGCACAACAAACGCACAGTATGACTATGGCATGGGTAGGCCTATGTCATGAGTATCTTAAGTTATTTCATATCGAATGAAAAAGGGGTGGCGTGATACGGAATGTTATCCGATTTGATGGTAAGAAATTTGTTTTGTCAAAAGTTTTGTTTGATAAAGTTGAGAAGTGGTGACGCTTATTTGCTCACCACAGACGGAGGGTGTTCAACCTATTTACTAGATATTAGATAATGTACAGTGGTACGCAGGCTAGCGTTGCGCCCTGTAGTAAGTATTTTAATGAGGTATACTCTTTACAACATATTATTCAGGGTTTAGTTCTGATCATCACAACTACATCATACATGTAAAAGTTAGGATCACTACCTTCTGCCACCACTTTTTCACTCATTTTCCCAACGATGGATATCTCATTGACGTAAATTAGAAGATACTATATTTTCCCTATATTATTATTTCATACTGAATGAAAAAGTGACGGCGTGGTATGGAAACTTTTCCAAAAAATATTAAATTTTGTGTTTGATACTTACATTTTTGGTTATGTTTTACTCTCAGCTTGTTTAAAAAGATTTTTTTGTACCATTTCTAAATGAACTTATTATAACACTTTTAGATTGAGGCATTATGACCACACCCAAAGATGACCACCACTGTTGTGACCACTCCCAGTCATCGTCCGTCACGCAAACTCTGGATGAGCTTGCCTTTGAGCGAGGTGTCTGGTCAGCTGCACTGAACGGGGAAACAGCAAAAGTTATCAAGTTTATTGAAGGGGGAGGTGATCCTGATACAGTCGACAACGCTGGCTACACGGCCCTAGTAAGTAGTTGACCATTACACCTGAGCCCAATTCCATAAAGCTGTTTAGCAGAAAATTCTGCTTAGCAAATGTCTTTGCTATGCAAGGAATGACGGAGGTATCAGTCCCAGCAATGATTACTGTACAGTGTTCTGGTTGGTAACCAAGCTTAAAGGCTTTTGAAATTGGTCCCTGGGCCCAATTTTATCATAAATATTGCTTAGCAATTTAGTTTTGCTGAGCAAAAAATGAGTTGGGTGCAATGTTGAATCATCATGAAGTAGGGTCCCATTTTTGTAACAGCATGACTGTGGATTTCGTTTTTTTATTCAGTTTGTTGGCTTTTGAAAGCCTAACTTTTGTGTTACGCTAGAATGTTTTATGTGGATGATGTTAAAGGGTCTGACAGGAGAAGGTTTAATAAAGTGTTTATGTTTTACTTTTACAGCATTATTCTAGCAGAAATGGCCATGTAGAAGTCGTCAGTGTGCTTCTTCAAAATCGAGCTAATCCAAATTGTACAACACGATCAGGGGGCGTAACACCGCTACATAGAGCAGCCTACAGTGGGCACACAGATATTGTGAAGCTGCTGTTGAAAGCAAAGGCATCACCCCTTCTGTGTGATGAGGATGCCAAATCACCTCTTCACAAGGCAAGTGAAGCTAACATTGGATTCTGAAACTAGGGTTTGCATTACAGTTTTCGAATTTAATTAAAATTAGTGCTTATTAAGTGCTTTTGAAAGCAGAACAATCAGCTCTTCACTTAAGCACATTATTCACAGCTTAGCAAGAAATTTGTGCATTGTTTACTTTATGGTTAAATACTAAGCATTATTCACTTACATAGCTGTTACAGAAACTCTATGCTTACCCTATATGCGGAAAAGGGTGATTTTCAGTGCAGAATTTTGCGGCAAGCAGATTGGGTGTGTAAACATTAACAACTTTGGCACAGTTGCTTTATTTTTGCTATGATGCGTGGTGCTCATTGTATCGTTTTAAAAAATTTGTCAATAATTTTACATTATTGTTGTTGCTGTTAAATATTTCTGGTATTGAAACTAAGGATGACTCATAAAGTGAACTTACTCATGATAGCTTCCAAGCCTGAGGAAACAGGCGATTGCTACAAATGTATGTGAAACAGAAAAACAGGGGTTAACGTACCCTTCCACGATAAGTGTTGTGGGGCATTGTACCACACAAATAATCTTCAACCCTAAATGATACATGACTAAGAATTTACTTTTTGTGTCATTTCTTATCTTTCTTAGAGTGCTGAGAGAGGCCATATGGAAATTTGTAAGCTCTTGGTGGCAGCAGACAGAACACTTGTCACGTTAAAGGACAAAAGAGGTAAATTGCCCGTTGATTATGTCATGGAGTCAAATGTCTCCCTGAAGACTCTCCTTCAAGAAAGTTGACAGTAGTTTGGAAAGATTTCATTTAGATTTATTATGATAAAGGAACTCAAACAACTGTCATCGTGTCCAGATTTTGGAAAACTCATCATTGAAACAGTTGAAATGAACTGAGAAAGATGTATTTCCTCAATGTGAGGTGACAGAATGAGGAATAAAGTTGGGTGTCACCCCTTGCTCCATGGCAATCCAAGTTGTTGATGTACATGTAATCTTGATGGTTTGTTAATGACTTCTGACGATATTTAGAACAAACTTTAGCAGAAAAATACCCATTACTCGACTTAACTATTTTAGTTTTTAGCTCGTAAAATCAGTCCAGGGGCCTTCATTGCATTGCGATAGCTGTCACCGCATACGTACGGCTCCAAAAGAGGTGGAAGACCTATGACCTTCACCATGTGTGGGAAATAAACCATGGGTGCAACTCCAACAGCAAGTCGGATAACCTGCCGGCACATGTACTGTAGAGACTGCGGCATGTCATCAACCTCGAACTGTTCACGGAGGGGTTTCAAAGCTTCCGTGTTGAGGATGGAGAGGGTCTGGCCACTGATGTCTCTGATCATTCGGGGTGACCGAGGGGTGCATTCCATCAAGGCCTGGAACCCTGGATAGGATTCGAGGAGTTCCATGGTCAGAGGATGGATTTCAAGAGTGTCTGGTATACTGAATGCAATCAGGTACTCGTACAAGACTGAGTGATGCATTGTGTTGAGGATGGATGGATCGGCTTCGTAGAGGAGAAGCTGATGCACGATGGAGCCCTCAGCCCGCCCACGAGCTGCAAGATGTAACGGTGTATTCCCGTTGATATCCTTAACGTTGGGGTCGGCGCCAGCTGCTAGGAGCATCTGGACACACCTCTCGGCACGTGATGTCGGTAAACCGTTCACTGCGCGGTGTAACGGCGTCTGTCCACGCTGACTGCGCACATTGACCTTGGCCTGGTTCGCAAGGAGACACCTCACAGACTCCACTGCCGCTGATTCGGCTGCCACGCTTAATGCCGTCTTCTCTTCTATATCTTGAGCTTCGATTAAGGCTCCGTACTCCAGTAATATTTCAACACAGGTGTTGAGGTTACACCTAGCGGCGTAGTGGAGAGGGGTTCTGTTTGCTCGCTTCTCGTGGCGGTTTACGGTAGCACCAGATTGGCACAATGCCAATACAAATCTAAGACAGCAAACAATCAACATTGGGAAGAGATTGTGAATACTAATTGATTCCTTGTAATTTTCATTATTAAAATATTTCTGATTAACCTTAGTTGAGGCATGCATGGTGAGGTATCAATGAATATTTGGTTTGCGGTAACACCATATCTACTTGCTGGGTAGGTAATGTTCTTTTGAGAACTTGTCTTGCTATTCTACTGACGCGAAGTACATTTCGGTATTCGGGAGACTACTTAGAAAAGAATTGTCCTGCTTATTATTAACTACTTACTACCTGGGCCCAGTTTCATAAAGCTGCTTTGGCATAAAAGTAGTTAAGCATAACAAAATTATGCTAACCATATTACCAGCCAAACTACCATGTGGCAAGTACAATTTTTTACTGGTATCCTGTTCTTTCTGCTTAGTAGAAAATTGTTCAGCAGTATTTTCTGCGTAAGCAGCTCAATGAAATTGGGCCCTGGGCGGAAGGTAGGAAATCGGCCGGAACTACTACTTTCGCTCAGTTGATTGAGGGAACTTCTTATTATAAACTTCACTGCATGAGTTGCAATTATTGGCTGGTAAAAATTTTTGTTTTTGTTTTGCAAGATTTTATGCTTAACTGCGTAGTTTGCTTTTTATGTTTTTTTATGATTGACCTTACTTTGTAGTATAGGCCTCTCTGCATCTAAGTAACCTTGCTGAGACCAAGACACTGAAGAAGTTCACTCTCATGAGGGCGGCATGTAAAGCCACTGCTCCCTTTTCATCCATGACATCCGGGTCATAACCATAGTCCAGAAGAAGCCTCAAAAACCTAGATTGGAAAAGTTGGGGTCCAACAAGTCATATGTTAGATCCTTGGCCTTTTCTATAGTTTTTTTTTCTTCTAAAATATATATATATTTTTAAACTGTTATGGGTAAGCAGTCAGCATGTTACTGTTATTCATTTCAATATTGTTTCTTGGTAACTTAATTTATGATTTGGGATAAAGTTTATCAATGTGGTTTTTCTTTGCACATTGTGCTTTACAAATCCGGGGGGGGGGGGATCAACCCTCAAATTGGGTCGGAAAAAAATGGAGGTGAAAAAAGTGAGTGCGCAAGCATTGCAGGGGTTGTCGGTTTGAATTCTATCAAGGGCTTGATTTCATTGAGCCGCTTAAGCAGAAAATTATGCTTAACAGTATTCTGCTAAGCAAAAACAAATAGGATACCAGTCACATAATATTGTAGATTTGACATTGTACTTAGCTTGTTCTATTTACTGACTTATGTTTGTTTGATATTAAACCAGAAATGTCGGTGACAAACAAAGTAAATTAGTTTGGATGCAATTACTTTGAAGTGGTGTTGTTATTGACCTGAGAAATGAGCGGTCATGCAATCCGTTTTGACTGACTGCAAACATCAGGTGCAATGGCAGGTCCATGATCCGTAGGTCCCCGGTCTCGCCGTTGCGGCCGCGCTCTATCTGCTGCTGCACAACCTGACAAAAAAATGTACCAATATTTAAGAAATCAGATAAATATGACCATGGCTGAGCATGATTTATTTCCCAACTTTTCAAATAGCTTAACCCACCCACCACGACATTTCTAATAATATAAATATAGTTAAATCAACAAGAAAAGATGAGGTGTGCATCAAAATTTTCATCTCCCACCTATTGAAGCCAAGCCCCTCCCACATGTTGAAACCCAGCTCCTCGCCCACTATTGAAGCCCGAAGCCCATCCCACCTATTGTAGTCCAGCCCACCACTTGAAACCCAACAGGCCCCTCCCAAGTATCGAAGCCCAGTCCCCTCCCACATTGAAGCTCAGTCGCCTCCTACTATAAGCCAAACCCCCACCTATTGAAGCCCATCCTACCACCTATTGAAGACCAGCCCCTCCCACCTATATTCACCCACCTTCATCCACGTGCCTTTCTTGACGAATTTCTTACAGCGCCTGTAGTCCCTCTTCAGGATGCAAGACGAGATGTAACCAATGGGATCGTCCGCTGGGCTAACAGTGGACGGGATTGGTCGGTGAATACGAGTTGAAACTCCACCCATGCCCCGAGTATTTTATGATGTTGATCGTAACACCTAGCCTGTCATCTCTACCGGAGTGTGCTGGTTATAATCAGGTATGTTTTTTTGGCGTCCTTGTTTTTATGGAGATGCTTGTCTTTTGTTGACCTTAAGGTATAGGGTAGGGTCATAGATTGTTTTTGTCAACGTAGTTCTACTAGTAAGCAAAGCAACAAAGACAGATACAATGGAAATCTTCTGTAAAGGTTTTAGCTGAATACACTTGTTGAACATCAAAGAGTTCAAATAATAGATTACAAGGCGATAAACAAAACAAAAGACTACACACACGTTGAGTCAAAGATTGAATAAGTTTGTATAAATGGGTTTGTCACCCGAGAGAAGGACAAGGCCTTCTGTAGTTGAGCAACCAAGACTGCCGGCGAATTACAAATACATGTAAGTAGATAAAAGCAGTTGAGAGGAATGAATTAGTTTCAGTTGCAACAATTTTCAATACAATACATCCAGTTTAGGGAGGTGGCGGAAACGGGTACCAACCGCATCTCTTGCCGCCGCATTCGCGAACGGACAAACAAAATTGTATTTCAGTCGACCCTTTGGAAAGTACGAGAAAAAAAATGCTTGTTTGTTTCTCAGATACCAATATTTTGTGCGTAATTTAAAAAAAAAAACATAGCTAAGTAGGTTTTACAAATTTGATTGATGGAGGTTTGTGGTAACGCCGTGTGAATATTATCTTTTGAGTAGTTTTAGTTCTGAAAAGAATTCTGTGGGTTAGGCCTACATCTACATCTATGATATTTCTTGTCAAAGACGGTTCAGTGTTCAGAATCTAGACAATGAAAAATTTCAGTTTTAGAAGTGGGAGGAAATAAACAATCCACGTTTCGATCAGTTTGTCCTGAATCATCTTGAGGAGAAAGCCATACTTCGGAGAGATTCCTTTCTCAAAAAACTTTAACCAACAGGCCTTAGTATTGGTCATTATATAAAATGTCCAGTATTTAATAATTTAACACCCTACCTGGAAGGTTTTTTCTCCTCATACTTTTTGTGAAAAGCACTCGACAGCTTCCATTATTGATCGACCTTAAAGCCAGCGAGTGAAACTAAGTGACCATGCTATACTGCACTTTAAATCTTTATGAGCGTAATGGCGCTTTGTTTCGCTCTCATATAAATAAATAAAACAACATTATTATACGTTCCTAGAGAAACCATTGTCATAACTCTTGATTACGTGACAATAGACTGAGCAAAGTGTACATCGCGCGCGTGTACGAACAATGGTATCTGCCGCGCGAGCGAGTGTTTCTTTCATGCGTTGTATTACTACGTGGAACTATTTGGTCCAGAAAGTATTCGAACGTTTTGTTCGAATACGCGCGAGCACAGTCAAACGTTGAGTCTGTTACGCACAATAAAAGCTAAACCCAATGGATACGCAAGAATAAACGCATTATGACGAATGTATTTAAGATTGTGACACGTTTAATTCAAACAATGTTTTGCTCAAAAAGGTAAGGAATAACGTAATATTGCACCACAGACAGCATGCATTATAAAATTAAAATAAAAAAATCAAGGGCCCTGGCTTCCTCACGCCGTAATGGCTTTGCGCCTGGCGCTCGCATTGACTCCTAACTCTGCGTCTCATAATGGGTCTGATGACCAGAGTGTTTTGAGCTTCCTGTGGGCATACATGCCTTGGAAAAGAACACCGAAACTTTAGGTCGATTATCGACTAATTAATCATGCTTAATGTAATCCATACCAGATAGGGCATGCTAACCACTTCATTGCCAGTGCGAGAAAAGCTTTTACGAACCGCCCGTTAAAAGCACCGACGATAGAGCGCACTGTTCATTTTTTTTTTACATTTGTTTTTGTTCCCTTGTATAGATGTGTAGCACATAACGCCATTGCAGCAGTTGATTTCGAAACACTAGGATTAATCCTAATTTAGGATAGGTTCACTGCGTCCTAGCATCTTTGGATACGGAACTGAACCCATCCTAAGTCCTCAGATTAATCCTAAAGTTAGGACGAGTTTGGTGAAATCGACGGCTGCGTCTTAAATCAATGTTTAACCATGGTTTAACATAGTGAAGTGCACACGCGTGTACGTGCTGCGCAGCCAATCAATGGCTCTATGGCTATTGGCTACAAATTAACCTTCTCCAGAAGACGATCAGAGCATACTGATCGAAACGTCGAGTTAAACCAACGGTTCTTTTCAGAACCACCACAACTCATTTAGAGATTATTACATGGTGTTACCGCAAACTCTTCTATATCTTATCTCCACCACGCAAAGTTTCAAATCCTACTTAACCTTCCAACGGCGTATCATTAAACAAAGGGAAAGATAATTCGTTAATTGGCTAATGGCAAGCTTGTTCACTTGCATAATTAATATAAACCATTTTAACGCGACCTTGCATCCATTAATAAACGATGAAACTGGTAGCAAAGCTTTTAGGATCTCGCGTTAAAAACCGACCAACGACAGAGCGCACTTTCAGTTGGCATTGTTATTATTCCGAGTCAAGTTCGTCTCGAGTGATGTTTTGTTGACGACTTAATTACCAATCCTCAAGCGGTTGTAGTAGTTTGAATGATATTTTCTGATTAAGCAGCAGAGACTATGGCAGACAACAACGAGAATATCAGCCCGGAAAAGGAAGATCCAAAACAAGCAAGTTTGGAGTTTGAGTTTGCCACAACTACGACCCTCCATGCCATAGGTCATGTAGCCGAGAGCCGTGGGATATGGGGTAAAGCCCCTTGGGTGATCGTGTTGCTGGTGGCGAGTGGGTTTTACGCGGCCGTTACGTTCGATCGCATCAGTGCGTACTTGAGATACGAAGCAAGCACCAATGTCATGGTTGATTTCATGCCGAAACTCGACTTTCCCGCCGTTACGGTTTGTAACTACAACCGGTTCATGAGTTCTGAAATTCAGGAAAAGGACAAAAAGCACGTAAAACAACTCATACAAGTTTATGAACGAACTTACGCAGAGTTTGACTTTGGAGACTACTTGTTCGGTAACTTGGACGATTTTTATTCAGATGATTCGTTTGACTTCGAAGACTTTGCCTTAAAAACTGGTTATTCCTTGAAAAAGTCAATGCACACGTGCAAATGGAAAGGAGCGAAGTGTGGTGTGAAAAACTTCAAAAACTTCTACTCTCCGCACTACGGACTGTGTTACACATTTACCTCCCGCGGCAACCAAACCCTACCGGGGATCGGGAACGGGCTTCAGCTGGTTCTAGACATCGAGGAGAACGAATACACCGAGACTGAGCAAGGCAACACCGAAGCAGGAATCAAATTTGCAATTCATCCTCACAACGAAATTCCTGCTATGGACACTATAGGACTGTCTGCTGCCCCGGGGTTCCATACCTTTGTGTCCATACGCCAGACACATCATAAGAACCTCCACAAACCGTGGGGAGTTTGCGGTATCAACGAAGATTACCAAGAACCTACAAATTATAGCAGAAACACATGTCTGTCTGACTGCGAGCGTGATGCCATCATCGACAAGTGCTCTTGTCAGCCTCTTGGGTACTTCAAATTGGACAAAGTATCTGTGTGCAATATCACCCAGCTAAAATGCACCGAAAAGGCCTTGGTTGTTCATCGTGGACGTGCGGCGGAAGGCACTTGTACCTGTCCCGTACCTTGTGACTACTTTAGCTACGAATCCACGATATCTATGGCTAGGTATCCGAGCAAAAGTGTCCTTCAAAGTGCCATGGACTCCTACGGAAGTCGAGAGAACGCATCATTGTACGATGAAGAGTACGTCGCCAAAAGTCTTGTTTATCTGGACGTGTACTACAACGAGTTGAGCACCACCACCTACGACCAAGTAGAGGACCTCCCCTTCACTGCGCTGCTGGGAGAGCTGGGCGGGCAGCTCGGGCTGTTTCTCGGCGCAAGTATTATCACCGCCGTGGAGTTTATTGACTACTTGGTGAGACGGATTAAACGCTTACTCGCCAAGGCTAAGGTGGGAGACAATAAAGTACACTGTTCAACGAAGGACCTTAGTGAGGCACCTCAGAAATCCTAAGCACACGTTTTAGAAACAGAGCAAAACATTAAAACATTTAAACCGATATATCGGCAAACTTTATTTTGTTTCAACTTGTCAAAAACTGTTGAATCTCGTTAAGGTTAGCTTAATTCTTTAGGTAGCTTGCTTGTTACATTGCTGTTTAGTATTCATCGATGTGTAAACTCTCTGCACAATTTCATCAAGCTGTTTTAGCAGAAATACCATTCAGCAAATCTCTTCGCTTTATAAAACATCGGGAGAATTTGAACGCTGGGTGGCAGCAGACTCTCCATCATGTAAATTTTCATAGATCTTTTCTCAAATACAAACATTTTGCTCAAGCGCTAACTGTTGAATGAGGTGCATGCTGGTCCAGCCAGGGTCAAACTCTGGGGCTGGCTAGACCAGCATGCACCTTAATCAACGCATATAGCGCGCGTACCGAGTATTTCCGGTAAGCTCTATTGTTTTACTTATGAGTCTGCTGCCACCTAGCGTTCCAAACCTTTTTGGTTTGGCGAGTAGTGTGGTTAGGTAAAGCATGATTCAGGTTAAGCAGGAAAGGGGATTTTCGCTTTTTAGTTCGGAGTTGTCTTTTAAAATATCGATCTATTATTCACTTGGTATTTTAAATTCATTGTCTATTTTTAATGAATTACACTATTTTTGTGTAGCTGTCGAGCTTGCTGAAGGCATGATTATTAACTCTTTCAGGCATGCTTGATTGAGTCGGCGAGAATAATGTTTAGTTTTTGTCTGTATAGAAAAGGGAGGGGATAGCAAATATTTTGAGAGCAAATATATTGGCAGCTCTATACTAATCCTGTATAAAACCTTTCAATAGAAAAATAATTCATTGCTTTGGGGTAAACAAATTTATTCCAATCCTCTAGTTTGCAAAGAAATATATATGTTTCTCCAACTCATAGTGTATCCATTTACTCTTTTTTTTTGTCTTCAATAAATAAAATAGTCAAAAACATTTCAAGACATTTTGCGCATGACATCATTTCAGTTGGGCTCCTTCGTAGTGGTAAAACAGTTGCTGATTGGCCCATCCTGTGCGCCGCGTGCGTACGTCGCGTCGTAAATGTTCGTTTTCCACAGTAATGCATGAAAAGCGCCCTCTTGGGGACTAAACTATACGCCTTTCTTAATATTTATGTATGAGGTACGTCACAATGCTAATCCAAAACGCAGCCAGTGCGCAAGTGATGGGGGAAGTGCGCCCATAGCCTCATTTTGGGTAAGAATTATGACGTCATGCATTAACATTAAGAGGAGCGTATACCCTCGTTCGCAAACATAAACCGAACAAGGGTACATGTAGACTGGTTCCCTTGTCCTGGCCGCAAGACTAAAAACTTGTATTGAATTATATGTACATGTATACACAAGTACGTCGGGTTAGACTGCGAATCTCCAGAACCGTACAGGCCATGTGAAATGACACGAGGTCAAAGGTGATTGTGGGCGTTGGCTTGACTAAAGCGAGCCTCAAAGTGTGACGTCAGATGTTCAGGCTATGGTACAAGCAGCACATATCTCCTGCTGTATAAACCAAACTTTGGGGATCAAAACCGTGCCAAACCAAACATCACGCATGTCTTGAGCCCGGCTCAATACTTCCTTGGAATGCGAATGTGATACGATCTTTGACGTCACATGGCTCTTTTCGCTGCCATTGTTTCACAGCAGGTGAACACAACTGTTGCGAATTTGTGACGTCAAAATTCGTGTCGCAATCGCCATTCGCGCACCAGCATTGACACATACGGAACTCGGTGCCGATATTAAATCTCTCAAACTTTGCCATCGGCTTCTATTGTATTAACTGAACGTGACTGCATAAAGTTACGGGTAGGTGTTCCATCACTGTAAATGCAATAAATCTTAATGGAGGCGTTAAATCACCTTTCTACCAGTATTTTGTAAAACTTTTTGATGTGCCATCCCAAGGTTGTCGTTTGAACATGAAAATGGAATGTAAATTCCTTTGTTTTGTATCGTTTTGATCTTGCTATTCACGCCACCTACACGAGAAAAATACTTTGACATGAAATACATTTTATAATGGCTTTTCATAAAATCGACTCGAAATAATTTTTGCAATGAATATCCGATAAAAGTTAAGTCAAGCCAATAATTTTTATTCAGAATCCGTTAGTACTAAATCATAATCCGTTGTTACGGATACACATTGTCGCTCAGTACCGGAAATAAAACACAACATAATGTGCAGTGACATTATTTTGAAAGGAACGCGTTGCCTTGGATCGGTCGAGTTGGTCTTTGAAAAGCGCTTGTAACCGTTTGTTATATTAAAATGCATATGGTTAAAAAGATGATTTAAAAGTAGAATACAATGATCCACACAAATTTGCCTCGAAATTGCGTGGTTTTCCTTTACTTTGCGAACTAACACGGTCGGCCATTTACTGGCCGAACGTGTTAGTCGACGTGGTAAAAGGAAAACCACGCAATTTCGAGTGATACTTGTGTGGATCATTATATTCTACTTTTAAAATAATTTTCTAATCATATGCATTTTATAACAAACGGTTACAAACGCTTTTCAAAGACCAACTGGACCGATCCAAGGCAACGTGTTCCTTTAACTTCACTTCTGCACAAAGAAAAACACTGTTACAGGAAAAGTGCCATTTTGGGAAATACTCGTGTGTGAGCAAAATGGGGTAAAAGCTTTCCAAATCCACCTCATATTGAGCTTCAATTACCCATGTCAACAATCAGATGATGACCTTCAAATCTGTTATTAAATAAAAAATGATTATGACTTTGTACAAACAGTACCTCTGACATTTACTTTTAACATTGTCTTGACTCTTCTCTACATTTTCAGACCCAAGTAAAATAATTGATGTGGAAAGGTGTTCCGGCCACCTCTCATTCTAAAATATTATGTATCCCTGTGGAGACATCTTTGGTTCTTTCAATTGTCCCTGTACTTAAGATTTTCCAATAGGCTTTGTACACATAACTTCTTATGGAGCATCCCGGTCTTTATAACTTCCCGATAAAGTGCTTTTATTTTCCCTGTTTTGTTTCGTCCTTGGTCTCAAGAAGGTACCGAATATGAGGGCATCTTGTAATGAATAGGGTAGATGGCCTTAGCTTTCGATCCAAACCGGACTTTCTTCAGAGAGGCATAAAACAAGTACAAACAAATACATGTCAATTTATAGAAAATAAGAGGGGAAGGGATTAAGGGAGGGATCCAGAAAGAAGCGGGAAGATTATAGCCAATCAAAGTTTCTATTTCAGAAACAGTTGGTGGCTATGAACCAATATGAGTACAGTGGTGAGGACAAAAATGATGTACAGTATTAAAAGGTGGATAAAAGTGGTATTAATGTTTGTTGTAAGTGGATATAATATAAAACATCTGAGAATTAACAATGCGTGACATTCGATTTAAAAAATATACATGGAAAGAAAAACAGCTTAACCTAAATTATGTGTAAGTTCATTTAAAAGTTCCTCTAAACAATGTTATGATGAAAACTTCTGTTCAAATCTCTATTTTTTTGTTTGTGCAAAGGACAGTCGAGTTGATTGAAATGTAAAACATCGAAGTGAGAAATATCAAAGCTACGAATTTTCATAAGAAAATGTTATATTCTTAATCTTCTATATTATTAGTATGTTTTAGTATTTATACTCGTCAGGCGAAATACAGTATTGGTTATATTGAGTCACACGTTTTTAAATCGTTAAGCTGACACTGCACTAACTGCTTAAATTTGAGAACAATAGCATTTAATGAACACTCAAACATTTGTTTATTATTTTCATTGGCCCAATTAAATTAAGCATATAGTAAATGTGCGTCAAATCCGAAGAATCAAAATCCTTATTTTCTGTTTTCTTTTGAACGCGAGCCACCCAGTGTCTGCTAGTTTTACAGGTTGATGTTTCTGGTGTTTTTTTTTTTTTTTGGCTTACTATAGAGGAGGGGGCAATCAATGTTTTCCCTTGTTTTTTTAAGTGAAAACAGAAACCTTTGTTACAGAAAAAAACATATTTTGTTCAATTGTATTGGTTCTTACTTCATGCTCCGCCAAATTAGCTCAACAAATTATTTACATAAGATTTCTTATTACATCAAGAACAAATTGTTATAAATCTGGGTTATATTTAAATACTTTACTAATAGTAATTACTATTATCAATACGATTGTTATTAATTACAAACGACTTCTTAGAAACAATGGATGCTATGCCTCAAAGTTAAACTTCCGCATGCACGTCATATACATACATTAAAAATGGTATTATACCGGATTGAGAAATAGAACAAAAACATATTTTTGTTATTTTTTTTCGAGTTTATAGCTTAATCGTATAAACTTATAAATTTTAGTTTTGCCCATAGAGCGCTGCGTACAAACCAATGTATTTTTTAGACAGATACGATGGATGACTTCCTAAAAATGCAAAAGTTGATCGAGTTCAGCAGGTTACAAACTGAAAATGTATACTTTACTTACTCCATTTCGAAAGCACGCACTTCAGTTACTTTAGGTGCCTCTTTTTTGACAAACAAGCGTTTGATCCGTCTCATCAAGTAGTCAATAAACTCCACGGCGGTGATAATACTTGCGCCGAGAAACAGCCCGAGCTGCCCGCCCAGCTCTCCCAGCAGCGCAGTGAAGGGCAGATCCTCTACTTGCTTGTAGGTGGTGGTGCTCAACTCGTTGTAGTACACGTCCAGATACACTAAACTTCTGGCGGTGTATTCTTCATCGTAGAGCGATGCGTTCTCTCGGCTTGCGTAAAAACCAACGGAACTTTGAAGGACACTTTTGCTTGGATACCTCGCCATAGATATCGTGGGTTCGTAGGTGAAGTAGTCACAAGATACGGGGCAGTCACATATGTCTTCCGCCATCTTAGCACGATGGAGCTCCAATGCCTTCTTGGTGCATGGTAGCTGTGTGATATTACACAGAGGTACTCCGTCCGCTTGGAGAGTCCCAAAAAGCTGACAAGAGCAGTTGTCGGTGATAGCAAAAGCTTGACAGTCAGACAGACAGGTGAGCCTGTTATAATTTGTGGGGTCTTGTTGATAAGCTTTGTTGATACCGCAAACTCCCCACGGTTTGTGGAGGTTCTGATGATGTGTCTGGCGTATGGACACAAAGGTATGAAACCCAGGGGGTGCTGATAGCCCCGTGGTGTCCATTTCAGGAGACTCAGTGCGAGGATGGATTGCAAATTTGATTCCTGCTTCGGTGTTGCCTTGTTCAGTCTCGGTGTATTCGTTCTCCTCAATGTCCAGAACCAACTGAAGCCCGTTCCCGATCCCCGGTAGGGTTTGGTTGCCGCGGGAGGTAAATGTGTAACACAGTCCGTAACTCGGCGAGTAGAATTCTGTGAAGTTTTCTACACCACATTTCGCTCCTTTCCATTTGCACGTATGCATTGATCTTTCCAATGAGTAGCCAGTTGCATAAGCAAATTCTGCGTAGTTAAACGAATCATCCGAATAGAAGTCGTCCCAATCATCCACCGAATCTTCGTCGTCCCCCTCAAAATCGTCATAAACTCTTATGAGGTTTTTTACGTGCTTTTTGTCCTTTTCCTGAATTTTAGAACTCATGAACCGGTTGTAGTTACAAACGGTCACGGCGGGAAAGTCGAGTTTCGGCACGAAATTGACAATAACACTGGTGCTTGCTTCGAATCTAATAAACGCCCTGATGCGATCGAACGTAACGGCCGCGTAAATCCCACCAAGCGCGAGTAGGACGATCACCCAAGGGGCTTTACCCCGGACACCACGTCTCTCGGCTACACGACTTATCCCATGAAGTGTCGTAGTTGTTGCAAACTCAAACTCCAAACTAGCTGGTTTTGGATCTTCCATTTCCGGGCTGAAATGCTCGTTTTTGTCTGCCTTTGTGACTTGCTGCTGAATCGGAAATCGACTGCCTGAGGATTGGTAAACTAAGCCGTCAACAAACCGTCACTCAGGACGATCTTGTCTCTGCAAAAGTTAAATGGCAACTGAACAGTACGCTAAATCGATGGTTAGTTTTAACAATATAGTCTTTTCTCTATAGTTTTAACGAGCGGCTCGTTAAAGCTTTGCTGGCAGTGGATCGTAATCCTTGCTCTTTAACCGTGACTTGGTGCGCTGTCACTCATGGACTGATTTTAAATATGCATGTGTATTGGTAGATATTAACCAATTAGCGGATCGACCTTCTGTGGGCTTTTACTCTTTGTTGTCTTCTGATTAATTTATAGTTAAATTGAGGGAAAGTGTTCATTTATTTAGCTGCTTCAATATTATACATCCTTAGAAAAACGATTATGAAAGTTGAACAGGGACTGTTGAGAAATTACAAGAACTATTCAAAGTAGTATAGAAACTATCCAAAGATGTGTACAACCAGAATTCTGCCAATAAAGGAAATTTGTAAACAAATTGATAAAATTGATTTGCACACACAACATATTTTTTAAATTTAGGCCTACACGTCTGAAAATAACCGTTAGAATTTTTAAGGTTAGAAAGTTTCTACAGATGAAGTACCTTTCTTGCCGGGCCGGGGTACCATGAAATCCTCAAGGGTCACTCTACGCCATTATGGCGTGTGTGGGTAATAATTTTGGGTGTTTTTTTTGTTTTGTTACATGTTTTTTTTCTACTGTTATGTTACTTGTTATCACCGCATGTGTAATGACATGAGACAGGGAGTTTTTAAAAGGGATTTTTTGAAAAATATTTACATTATCTGTAAATTTTTCACAAAGTCTGTGAGCGAGCCTAGTGCAACTAATGAAGCATTCTTAATTCTGTGTGGTGATGACAGCTTTTTGTGCTATAAATAAAATATGTTCACTGGGAATACTGTATTAGTTACAGGCGGGTGGCCGTTAAGCTAACGATAATTATAGTGAAATGGGTAAAAGCAGTGACCGTGAGAGTGCAAACGACGAACGCGGGGTCTTAAGTGCCATTTTAACTCCCCTTGGCCCATTTTCATAAAGCCTCTTATAAGCACAACTAAACACGGAATAAGATTGCTTAGCAGAATCAGGTAACCAGCCCAATTGCATTTAGCATTACACATTAACTTTCTAAACAGTAACACCTTGTCTGCAAGTAAACGGGGACCCCTGCCACACCGGCGCGCCGCAGATTCACGTCGGGG
Source organism: Asterias rubens (assembly GCF_902459465.1). Lineage (NCBI taxonomy): Eukaryota > Metazoa > Echinodermata > Asteroidea > Forcipulatida > Asteriidae > Asterias > Asterias rubens. Next base: position 2,511,702 of record NC_047074.1, read on the forward strand.
GCTCCTGCCGAAAATGGCTAATAGAAATCCATTGTAAATGACTCGCAAACCTGTCGCACGCTATTTATGACTAGAGCATTACTTGGTCCATGGTTAGTGAAACCATTGGATGCTCAAATGGATGAAACAATAAGTAGGCCTGAATATACCCGTAGTGCAGAATTATCACCAGTTTAGCCAATTGATAGGGCCACTGACCATCAGGGACTAACATCACTAAGAAAACAAACTCGCTCATTTTAACAGGTCCCAATGTTTTGAGAATACGTGCAAGACTCCCACACTACAGTTCTGAGACCCTTTGCGTAAACTCAGTGTTACACACCAAGAGCAGTTCTCGTCCAATTATCTGCCTCTTTTTGCCCAAGTGAGGGCGCAGTTTGAGATTGTGACGTTATGTCATGTACAAAACGTCCTGCAAGATATTATGAAACCGACAGAACGTTTTAATTTCAACGAGCATGATGCCGCCAAAGTCTTAGTCATTTGGACGTCTGCTACAACAGTAAACAACGCTTTATTGCTCTACTGTGGGTCATTACTGTGTACTTAATTGTTTACCTATTGGTAAAATAAAGTATAGTGTCTTAAAACGTTTGGTCTTTGTATTGCTCCATGGTAATTAATGGAAGCGCCAGGGTTGCATTTTGGTCCAGCCCTCGCTCAAAAGAGTAATAACTAATTTGTTGTTGGACGATTCACTAATTGATAACCTTGCATTAAGCTTTTACCACCCACTTGCTTGTTAAAACTGACAGACGATAGTGCGCACTTTTCAGTTGGCGTTTAACTTGTAAAGAGTCAAGTTCGTGCTGATATTAAGAGTGATGGTTTGTTGACGGCTAAGTTGCCAAACCTTAAGCAGTCGTACTATTTTGAAGAATCAGGAATCAGGATATCAACAGACTATGGCAGAAAGAAACGAAGTTATCATCTCAGACAGTGAAGGTCCAAAACAAGCTAGTTTGGAGTTTGAGTTCGCAACAACTACGACACTTCATGGGATAAGTCGTGTAGCCGAGAGACGTGGTGTCCGGGGTAAAGCCCCTTGGGTGATCGTCCTACTCGTGCTTGGTGGGATTTACGCGGCCGTTGCGTTCGATCGCATCAGGGCGTATATTAGATTCGAAGCAAGCACCAATGTTATTGTCAATTTCGTGCCGAAACTCGACTTTCCCGCCGTGAGCGTTTGTAACTACAACCGGTTTATGAGTTCTAAAATTCAGGAAAAGGACAAAAAGCACGTAAAAAACCTCATAAGAGTTTATGACGATTTTGAGGGGGACGACGAAGACTCGGTGGATGATTGGGACGACTTCTATTCGGATGATTCGTTTAACTACGCAGAATTTGCTTATGCAACTGGCTACTCATTGGAAAGATCAATGCATACGTGCAAATGGAAAGGAGCGAAATGTGGTGTAGAAAACTTCACAGAATTCTACTCTCCGCGCTACGGACTGTGTTACACATTTACCTCCCGCGGCAACCAAACCCTACCGGGGATCGGGAACGGGCTTCGGTTGGTTCTGGACATCGAGGAGAACGAATACACTGAGACTGAAGAAGGCAACACCGAAGCAGGAATCAAATTTGCAATTCATCCTCACACTGAGTCTCCTGAAATGGACACCACGGGGCTATCTGCACCCCCTGGGTTTCGTACCTTTGTATCCATACGCCAGACACATCATCAGAACCTCCCCAAACCGTGGGGAGTTTGCGGTATCAACAAAGCTTATCAACAAAACCCCACAAATTATAACAGGCACACCTGTCTGTCTGACTGTCAAGCTTTTGCTATCATCGACAACTGCTCTTGTCAGCTTTTTGGGACTGTCCAAGCGGACGGAGCACCTCTGTGTAGTATCACACAGCTACCATGCACCAAGAAGGCATTGGAGCTCCATCGTGCTAACATGGCGGAAGACATATGTGACTGCCCAATATCTTGTGACTACGTCACATACAAACCCACGATATCCATGGCGAAGTATCCAAGCAAAAGTGTCCTTCAAAGTATCATTGACTCCTACGCAAGCCGAGATAACGCATCACTCTACGACGAAGAATACACTGCCAGAAGTTTGGTGTATCTGGACGTGCACTACAACGAGTTGAGCACCACCACCTACAAGCAAGTAGAGGATCTGCCCTTCACTGCGCTGCTGGGAGAGCTGGGCGGGCAGCTCGGGCTGTTTCTCGGCGCAAGTATTATCACCGCCGTGGAGTTTATTGACTACTTGATGAGACGGATCAAACGCTTGCTCGCCAGGGCTAAGGTGGGGGACAATAAAGTACACTGTTCAACGAAGGACCATGAGGCACCTCAAACAACTGAAATTCTTGATTTTGAAACAGAGTAAAGTATTCATTTTCTAATCAACATCGTTCTAACTTTATTCTGTCCTAAAATTGACCCACCGTAATTATATTAATCTACACTAATACATATAAGCTTTATCAAGCTAGCTTGATAATCGTTGTTGTTTTATGCAGCGTTTTTCCCCCTTTTATTTGCTACCTTTTTTGTAATGATTAAGAATGCCATTTTTGTGCCTGAAATGGACGCTATATTGATCGGGTAAAGGTTTAAAGCCAGTGGACACTATTGGTAATTGTCAAAGACTAGTCTTCACATTTGGTGTGTTTCAACATATGCATAAAATAACAAACCTGTGAAAACTTGAGCTCAATCGGTCGTTGAAGTTGCGAGATATTAATGAAAGAAAAAAACACCCTTGTCACACGAAGTTGTGTGCTTTCTGATGCTTGATTTCGACACCTCGAATTCTAAACTTGAGGTCTCGAACTCAAATTCGTGGAAAATTACTTCTTTCTCGAAAACTACGTCACTTCAGAGGGAGCTGTTTCGCACAATGTTTTATACTATCAACCTCTCCCCGTTACTCGTAATCAAGAAAATATTTATGATGATAATTATTTTGAGTAATTACCAATAGTGTCCACTGCCTTTAAGTGCCTAGGTAATCAGAGTTCGCACCCAGTGCAGACCGTCAATCAACACAACAACACGCTGCCTTCCAGCGCGACTCATTAATGGCACCGTGATGGCACATGTTGAATGTAATCCAAGAGTTTGGCACTATGGCCAGGCTTGCCGTATGAACTTGATCATATAAATGGCAAGGTTCTTGGCCTTCATTTAGAAGAACAATCCTGTAGAAGGACAAGTCCAAATTGCTCAATTTCTTTTCCAGTCCCAAATAACTAATTAGTATCACACAATTGTAATGAGAGCTGTGGTTTGTGGCTGTGTTACTCTTTAAACATGCTATTTCCTCAAATTTGAGCAGTATTCAAAAAGGTATTGAAAAAAACAACCACACAAACAACCAAAACCTCACCAGAGGACTGCTACTGCCTTCAACTTGATTATCAGATAGACATAGGATGCAAACTAATCAAGTTTGAATGTTTAGAACTTTGGGTTTGTTTTACATTTAAGTTTTCGATTTTCTTAGAAAGGAGTTTCAAACTTAAGATTTTGTATATATATTGATGACCGTTTTAAAGAACTTTGATGAAGACTTGATAAGACTTGGTAAGTTGAAGCTTGTAAGATCCAGAGTAATAAACTCATATTTAATCATTACTTTGTAGATACATTTATATACAATTCTTCAGTACATTAATCATATCATGAAAACTTGAAAGTTAAAATGATATGTTACACAGATGACATTATTTCATTACATTATGTACATGTTGGTTGCAGAAATGTTTCATAGATGAACACATAGCTTTGTTAAATGCCAGTAAATGTTGACCCGGCTGAAAATTAATGTACTCGTTGTCAGAGTGGTCTAGTGGTTAGCTGCAGGAGGACTTGTAATCACAAGCTTGTAGGTTTGGTTGAGTCCTACATAATTCCACCAAGCTAACCACTGATTTCACAGTGATTAGAATAAGTATTGTCGTCTAGTAAGGCTCAAGATCTTTTCTTCCACAGTAAAACAAAAAACGCCCCTGGTATCCCACACAGTGTCTTTAAAACTGGGTGTACTTGCCCAGCTTCAAGCTCTTCCCTTTTGGGCCATTGTTGTCGATTCCACAACCACAGCTCCCCTCCTGGATCCAAACAATATTAGTGGAAGAAAAGATCTCACGCCTTACCGATTTACCATTTCTTGATTTGTGCAATTCATAATCAAAGACAATGTACAGAGGTGAAAGGCAGAGACAGAAGCCAATTAGGGAACTTTTTACTGCCCTGACGGTAACCTTGCTATTTGGCTAGGTATTATAAGGGAACTTAGAACTTCTTGAAATTTTTTGACAGAATTTCGGATGCAGTATACAACATTTGTTTTATGCAACTACACCACTGTTATAAAATCCTTTACTTCATCTGAAGAGTAAAAAGGTCAAATCTTGTGGCCATTTGTGGCTGCTATGGGCATTATTGTTCAAGACGCTTGTGGTCTCTAACAGGTTTTAAAGTATCTGCAACCAGTGTTTGGTAAAAGCTCTAGCTACTAGCAACTCTAAGTTGATTTTGTAAATCTCGTTTTTGTTGTTGTAATGATATCAGCTTGTGTTTATTCCTTTCTAATCTGGTCTCCATACACTGCATAAGCGGCCCACTGAGAACGTCCATTAGATGACATAGGGATTTGGTATACACTGTAAAAAATACACACCGAAAAAATACCATTATAAGCACAAAGAGAAATGCCAAAGCTTTAAAACAGCCTGGAATTACAAATAGGCCACAGAGGCCAATGGGATTAGCCTCTGTTGCCCCTGGTCTTGGCCTTGGAACGCCTTCAAAAGTTTTCAATAGCAGGCCTCGAGACAACCCATTGCACCCCCAGCAATAGACCCTTCCAAAGAAATACGTAAATTGCACATAGCGCGTGCGCACTAACGTTTTGGTTGGCAAAATGAGGGAGTATCGCGCTGTTTTGTACACTGCTAATTGGTGCGTGACGCAGACGCGATTGCGCGTCTGCTTAGTGCACAACTATATGGCGTTTGCCAACCAACAGGGTCTGTATGCATGCGTGAATGTTATTAGCAAAGGTCATGGGAAGGGTCCATTGCCACAGTGTCCTGTGGTTTTGCTGCTGTGGAGCCCCTTTGCAAATTGTCATAAATTTACATTATGGCCATTACCAGAGGAAAACTGCCATGCACCTTCAATCAAGGGTGAAGTTCAAGGCTTGCTGCAATAGACTTTAAGGTTTTCCAATGGAAGTACAACGGTTATTTTTATGGTGCAATTAAGTGCATGTATAACCATGTAGGCTAGGACTGGAAATGGTCGTAAACTTAAATTCTTTTAGCAATAACTGGTGGATGGAGTCGATGAGTATCTTTAAACCAAAAAAAAGCAACTTTATTGGGAGATGGTTGTAAAAACAGCTAAACCCAAATGGGGAATCTACAAATCCGTTGGTTAATGTCCATAAAACGCGCTTTCTATAGCCCTTTTACTGAGTCGAGTTTCAGCACTCTTTAATATTGCATAGCTATATACCAGATAGATGGGTTACCATTTGTTATTGGATCTTGTTGGGAAGGCCTAAATATTTGTGAAAGTACACATAGAATAAAGAATCAACGCTAGCATAACCAAGATGTTCATTAAATTATTCTAGATAGATGGGTATAGCTATACTAGATAGATGGGTTACCATTTGGTATTGGATCTTGTTGGGAAGGCCTAAATATTTGTGAAAGTACACATAGAATAAAGAATCAACGCTAGCATAACCAAGATGTTCATTAAATTATTCTTTCATTTGCTGTGAGCCAATAAACAGGTAGTGTTAAAGGCATGGACACCTTTGGTAATATTGTCAAAGACCAGTCATCTAACTTGGTGTATCTCAACATTTGCATAAAATAACAGACCTGTGAAAATTTGAGCTCAATTGATCATCGAAGTTCAACACCTCAGATTCAAATATTTGAGTTAGAGATTACTTCTTTCTAAAAAACAATATTTCTGAGGGAGCCATTTCTCACAATGTTAACTATCACCAGCTCTCCATTGCTCGATCGATACCAAGTAAGTTTTTATGCTGGCAATTATTTTGAGTAATAACCAACAGTGTCCAGTGCCTTTAATACAAGTTGTAGACTTACCCGCGCCGTTGTGTACTGTTGTCAGTAAGTCTTCTCCCCCTGTATTTAGAACAGCCTTGTTGTATGCTTCCTGCTCCTCCTGGGATAAGATTTTCGGCAGCTCTGCCAGTGCATCTAAGCAAGCTGTACTTATTGTGTCTTTGGGTACGATGAAGAGTGGGATTTCCAATCGGTCGTAACTGTCAAAGTAAATAAAAATTTCCAAGAATTACAGTACCACTGTTCCTGAAATAAATTGGTGCCCGATATTGGGCAAGGTGGTACCCCCATCTATTGTGTCTTCGTTGTGTGCTTTGGAACCGCATGAATGGTTTAGAGGGTTTTAGTTGGGAGTGGGGTACTTCTGTACAAGAGGAAACATAGTGTATTAAAGTATGGGAACAATCGGGTACCCTATGCCCCCATAGAGGAGGGCATGGTACCATGTGATGTGTTGTGGCTGAGCATTTAATTAAGACTAGAGCAGAGTGATGTTCCAAGTCCTATTCCTGACACTTGTGTCCATGAGCAAGGTACTTTACCATTTTGGTTTGTCCTTGCGATGGGACAGTAAGCCAAAGGTGTTGCGTAGCTAGGATTGGTATAGTACGTAAACATTCCCAGAACATTTGTGCTGTGGAAGAGTAGGGGTTAACCGAAGGTGTTTATGGTTCACATAGCAACTTGCTCCCTTGTTTACAGGGGTTTGTCTGTTTGTTCAGATGATCTTTCCAACAAGGGAACTCTACAATGGCTGTTGGCTGCATCAACACCGTTATCAAATGAAAGCCTTTTCAGTGATCCAGATTGGACTGTCAATTCAGACATGACCAAGCATTGCCAAGAAACAAAGATGTACAATAGTCTTGTGCAAATTTCCAAACCCTGCTAAACACACAACTTTGCAAAGTAGAAACAGGCTACAAGACAAACTACAAGGCTTGTCCATTTGTAGGGCAGTTTTTCTCAATAACCTTACTTTGGGGGTTCTCCTTCAGGGCTCTGGTTGGTCGATTGAAAACATGTGACTTGCACCTGACCAGCATGTGTTTCTTTCTCTTCGTTGAAGCAGGAAAAGATGAGACCAATGAAGCCGTCGTCAAGGAACTGATATGAAGCTTGGGTTCGTACGTCTAGGTTCAATGTAAGAAAGGAACAACATCATTGGTTATGAATATTCATTAAAACATTGCTGTCACTATGAAAGAAACTTTTTGGGTTATTAATATTCATTGCTTACAATGAAACAGAAACTTGTTTGTTATGAATATTCATTAAAACTTTGCTGACAATGAAGAAACTTGTTGGTTATGAATATTCATTAAAACATTGCTGACACTATGAAAGAAACTTTGGGGATTATGAGTATTCATTACTTACAATGAGAAAGAAACTTGTTGGTTATGAATATTCATTAAAACATTGCTGACACTATGAAAGAAACTTTGGGGATTATGAGTATTCATTACTTACAATGAGAAAGAAACTTGTTGGTTATGAATATTCATTTAATCAAAACAGCTTTATGAAATTGGGCCCAACTGGGTAACTTGATGAATATGTTTAAATGAACTGTGATGTCAAGTGTTGTAAAGGCCTGTGACTTTGCATGGAATTATGAACTCTAAACCCGTTACTGCAGTAACTCAGGCCTGTTACTTCATGGAGGCAACAAAGGCAATTTTTGTCAATGCCTCGGTCATCGCATTAGTGCCCTTGAAACACTCCACTAGAATTTTACAATTTCCTCCGTGCGGGGTGCCCTTTAACAAGGAGAAAATCCCTTGGTGACCCTTGCCCTCTCAAAATGATGCATGCAGGCCCGGTAACTGGTTGAGAGTTAATAATTCAATACAGCCAGGAGCCTGCTTTGACCATGACGGTGAGTCCCCTTTGAGCTTACCAACATGTGAAGGCCACACAGTGATGTGAGGATGAGAGTGGTACCAGCCTATTACCCTCAAGGGACGCTTCATTAACGTTGCTAAGCTGTGCCGTTAATCATTAAGGAGAATTTATCTACTGACCTTCATAAGCTACATCTACATTGTAAAGCACCGCCTCTATAAACTTGGACAAATTACCATCAGAAGTGAAATGCACTGTTGCACTTTTTCACATCAATAATTAATGTAATGGTGGAAATACAATAAGTAAGGATTATTTGCTTTGACCATGATGGTGAGTCCCCTTTGAGCTTACCAACATGTGAAGGCCACACAGTGATGTGAGGATGAGAGTGGTACCAGCCTATTACCCTCAAGGGACGCTTCATTAACGTTGCTAAGCTGTGCCGTTAATCATTAAGGAGAATTTATCTACTGACCTTCATAAGCTACATCTACATTGTAAAGCACCGCCTCTATAGACTTGGACAAATTACCATCAGAAGTGAAATGCACTGTTCACATCAATAATTAATGTAATGGTGGAAATACAATAAGTAAGGATTATTTGCAGTATCAACATGGGGTTTAAAAATCTCTCTAAGGATTATGGTTGTTTCCTATGGAACTAGTGGATTCGAATTGTCAGGTTGCAGTAGTGGTATCTTCCCTAGCCTTCCACGTCTGTTCAATCGGTTTAAAGTGAAGTCCAAAGACCCACACCATTCGGTGAGGCAAGAATTAAACTGTTACACTCTGATTATGGTGATATGCCTGATCCCATGTAAAGCAATAATCAGTATTGGCAACACTTAAACTCTGATTATGGTGATTTGCCTGATCCTACATGTATGTACAGCATAATCATAATCAGTTAACACTGCAGTCCTCAGAGCAACACCAACAGTTACCGAACACCAAAACTCTTTGACTCTAATAAGGTGCCTGATCCTATCTAAAGTATAATCAGTAACTAGGCCAACTGGGAGTCAAACAAACGAAACATGCTGTTAGATTTTAGTGTAGGGTTTTTAAGGATATTTCCGCCTCGGAAGCTGCCATTGAGAGTTGCTCCGGAGAGATTTCCACACGGTCCTTGCTCTTATCTGATCTTCGTAGCATGATGACGGACATGATATGCACAGCTCGGTTTGTGTCAATCTAAAAATAAAAAAAGTACCATCACAAAATAAGATCTGGAATTACACAAAGCCCATAAACCATTTTGAGGTATGGCGATAACACGGTAAGTTATAGGTTTGGGTTAAATTTGTCTGTATGTTTTTACACGCAAACCCAACAGTGTATTCCTACAGTGTCAACCATATCTCAAAAAGGCTAATGGCCAGGCCTCGTGCGTCTTCAAAAGCTTCCCATAGACTTTAATATTTCCCAATGGAAGTGCTCTTTGCAAAATAAAAAATTGCCTTGCCCTCTCAAAGATAAAATTCCAGGCCTGCAACATTCTTATTTTTGAGGTAGTAGAAATTTTGCCGGCACTAGCTATTTTTCAGTGTAACATTAGAAAGCTGGAATGTCACTGAACAGCGACTGTTTTGGGGGGACTTTCAGGCCTGATACTTCACGGAGGCAACGGAGGCGATTGCCTCCGTTGCCCCTTGCCATTGCCTTGGTGCCCTTGAAATGCTCCAGTAGAAATTTAAAATTTGCTCATAGGGTGCCCTTTGCCAAAGAGAAATTGCCTCGGTGCCCTTGCCCTTTCAAAAACGAAGCATACAGCCCTGGACTTTATACACCAGGATGAATGTTAGTCTCGTTTTGCAGCAACATTGTCTTCGTTACTTTGTCGTTATCTTTTACAATGGCAAAATAACAAATAATAATAACAATATTGGTCAACACTCGCCCAAGCGTGAAAAAAAATTAAGGCATTAATCAAGTATTAGGCATGGATACCAACTAACCTCTCCAATACAAAGTCCCATGATCTCTTCTCTCTCCGTTGATAAAGCATGAGTTAGGCAGACCATGTAGGCATCAGCCGCTAAATAAACACATGATGCTGTCATCGCTGTACGACGTCTTTTTTAATAAATACTTAGTTAGTTAGTGATCTACTCTGAGCCCAAGCCTATAAAATAATAAAACAAACGGGACACGAGGCTGTCAATAATTTGGGAATTTAACAATTATGTTTACTTGGTCTAAGGAATAGGAAAGCCTTAGTTTTTTTTTAGTTGTTTTTTTTTTTTTTTTTTTTTTTAAATTAAAAAATAATTTTTGTTAAAAAAATCAATTTAGAAATTGGTCTTACACCGTCACTAGATAAAAAATTTAAAAATAAGTTTCTGTATGGCGCCACCACTTTTTCATTCGATATCAAACAATATAGTAGTTAATTTACCTCAATCAATGAGATATCCCTTTTTGTAAAAATCAGTGAAAAAGTGGTGGCGCCAAAAAAAAATCCAATTGTTCTACCTAAAATTAGCAAAAAATTTAATTCACTTTATTCACTTATTTGATCAACAACGCACAAAACAAAAGTCACTTTTAAAGTTCGAAAGGAGGTTTTGGCAGAATTTGTACACAACAAATACCGTCTGCTCAATGCTCTGGTACCTGGACGTCCCAGTATATATCACTGAACAGAAAGAGGCGTGTATTTTAATCACCAGTCTACTTGTCATTCAATCTTTACTCAAAAAAGTGACACACACTCTACACAGGAAATATTTTGTAGTTGATATCAACGTATTCTTCCTTTCAATTGTTCAAAATGCTGCTAGTACTTGAAGATGAACACAAGGAACACCTGAATTTCTTAGTTTCGGTGAATGTGGAAGGTAAAGATTTGCATTTTAGTGATTAAAAACAGGAAGTGAAACGACGTAAACACTCACCGTTTTGTGTGCTAAAAGCTGCCGCCTTGACCTCTTGAGGGCGCTGTTGTAAATAAAAAATCACTTCCAAAAATGTTGTTTATGACCGAATTTATATAGGCTTGGAATTTGTCATGATTTTTCTACTTTTTACCTTTTCTTAAAGATCTCCCATATTGTCTTTAACTTGGCTTGAATATTGAATGACTATCCTAATTTATTATTTTATTTTTGTTAAAAAATAAAACAAATCACAACAGTCTATTCCAATTCTGCTATTTAATTCAATTTCAATTCAAGTTTTTTATCCAACCCCTAAAATTTAAAAACCAATAATAAAAAAAAAAATTTAAGCTGCTTTTAATGGCTGATATTGTACTTCATGGTGCAATTTCCATTTCATTGCGCTGGCACTGCTACTTGCGCTAAACATCACACAGCAAGAAAAAAAGGTAGTTCTAGTTGCGATAACGTAACCCTCCTCCCGGCCGTCGGGAGGAGGGTTTACTATCACACGTAGAAAAAAGACATTCATTTTGATAATTAAATTGAACTGGAATGACAGGCCTCTGTGCCCTCCCAAGGATTATGATTATCGCAGTCATCTAGTGTTAATAAAGAGTATAATTGAAAATAAGCACTTCGTTTATATGCATTGCACGTTGACTTTTTTGACTTTGCTATCCCTTATTAAAATGTGTGCGGTAGTTTTGCAGTACTTAGTACCACAGGTTTCTTGGGAGTTTTATTTCTTTCTCTACAAGGACGTCCTGCCACCACCCATTTTTTAGGATTTCATTCAAATTCAAATGAACCCCAATTTTGAGATTTGCTTTTGGTAATATTGTTTATTTCGGAGCATTAAGTTGTAGAACTCTTTATCCCAAAGACAATATTATAGGCCTAATCAACAGTATGTATCTATCTTTTTTATTACAGTTGTCCAAGAATTCTGTCGAATTGCCATGGAATTCATCAGGAAAGGCATCAACAACAAGATGTATCTCATTGCAGCCCGTAAGTAAATAAACTAACGCTCGCTGAACAAGCAGCATCTGATGATGTTGCAACCTGTACTAAGTGTGTCCGTATAAAAGGATCTGTGTCTGTTGGTAATAACTCTGAAAATTAATGCCAATGATAATGTACTTGAAAATAAGTACAGCAGGTGTGAATAGTTACACGCAAATAATTGAGAAACTTTTCACTTCTAAGTGCTACGGTTATGGCAAAATATATCACTTTTTTATCCCCAAAAGGGGGTTTATAGGAGGGTTTACCTCATTTGTAATTATTTCAGGCTGGCGCCTCTATCTTTCTACACTGCATTGGATGATGTTTAATGGTCAAACAGTAAGAGGGTTAATGTTAGTATTTCTTGTGTGTTTTTATCAGAGAAGCTTAGTGTTGATGCAGAGACGGTGCGTCATGGTGTGGAAGGCTTGATGTACCTGCTGGCTGAGAGTGCTAAACTAATGGTATGTAGACAGGGACTACTGCTTTATAGGGTGCGTTCGTTTAGCTTCGCTGGGTCGTCCCCGGTGTGTGGCAATTTTTTTTCCCCAGGACGACATGGGTTATTATCTGCACACGTTTGTCCTGGAAAAAACCATGCCACACACCGGGTTATATAGCGCTTTTCACACCGGAACTCAAAGTGTTTCCGACATTATCCCTGGTCACTGGGCCATTTAAAAGGCAGTGGACACAATTGGTAATTACTCACAATAATTATCAGCATAAAACTCTACTTGGTAACGAGTAATGGGGAGAGGTTGATAGTATAAAACTTTGTGAGAAACAGCTCCATCTAAAGTGACGTAGTTTTCGAGAAAGAAGTAATTTTCCACGAATTTGATTTTGAGACCTCAAGTTTAGAATTTGAGGTCTCAAAATCAAGCATCTGAACGCACACAACTTTGTGTGATAAGGGTGTTTTTTTCTTTCATAGTTATCTCGCAACTCCGACGACCAATCGAGCTCAATTTTCACAGGTTTGTTAATTTATGCATATGTTGAGAAGACTGGTCTTTGACAATTACCAATAGTGTCCATTGTCTTTAATTAATTCCTTAAACCATCTCGGCTCCCTTGGGATTATACAGCCTGTGCAGAAATATGCGTTACTTAGCTAAATCAATCACAAGAACCATCTCTGACCTCACAGGTACACAAGCAATTATAGTCTAGTGTCTTGCTCAGGGACCCAAGTGTCCTCGAACCCACATTCTGCTGAACAGAAACACCAGAGCTTGGTGACAGATTGTTTTGTCCTTGGACTTAATTAATGGGTCGATGCCTTTGAAGGGACACACACGAGTGAAGAGGTTATTCAATTAGTTGAAGAGCTTCTTCAATTAGTCTAGAGATATTTTTAATTGTTAGCACCATAATTAAAAGATTTCACTGTCCTTAGACTTGTGGGGTCGATGCCTTTGTAGGGACACACCAAATTGAAACAACTATTTAGAGAAGCCATGTTTAATCAAGTCTGTAAACAGCGCACTCTGTTGGTGCATATTACACAGATATTATTTGTAAAAAACTTTCTGTTAAAAAACAAAAACAAATTCCAAGCCAAATGAAAAAGATTGTGTTCTCCTTAAAGCAGTGGGTTTGAATCCTATGTATAGACGCACAAAATTAAAACAACTATTTTATGGAGAAGCTATATTTAAACAGCGGCCTCTGTTGGCAGGAATAAACACAGTTACAAAAACCCTTAAATTTTCTGTTTCACTTCTAAGGTGACGGATATTGACTTCCAAGACTCTATTTTGACGCTGGGTTTCTCTGACGAGATGAAGAAGGAGCTTCTGAGGTTTTATCTTGACAACTGCAAGGAGATTCGAACGATCCAATCAGAGATGGTTATGGATCTACCTCATTACCATAATCTCGAATGGCGACTTGATGTCGAGGTTGGTTCAAAATACTTTTCACTTATTTTTATAGACATGTTTACTATGTAAATTCATTCATCGCATGATACTTTGTTGCCGGCTTGCATAGTTTATCTACAATTCAAAACTACAGTGGATGTTTTTGAATGGTCAGACAGTAGGAGGGTTGACTGTGTACTGTGTAGATTCACTCATCATCACATGATACTTTATTGCCGGCTTGCATAGTTTATATACATCTACACACTACAGTGGATGATATTGAATGGTCAGGGTTGAGCCACAAAAATGTATTACTAAAAAGTGCAATATACCTGCCGCCATGAATTGTAAAAACAATTCCTATCATGACGAGAGTGATCTATTAAAGAAAAAGGGCTAAAAAGACACATCCTTTTCGTTTGGCAACTCACACCTGTTATCTCCAAGTTATTGCTTTTCTGAACAGTGGACTTAATTGGGTCATACACAAACATGTCTGGCTGCTGACTGCTCAAGGCAAATTATTTGGTCCTATATTATGTAAACACACTCACTCACTGAAGAGGATTCATACTTTAATAGGTATTAAATTTGCATCAGGGAGAAAGCATATTCATTTTGGTTTTACCCATGTATACATGTGGCCACACTCGGAAATCCTTTAATTGAGTTTTCCCGTAATGTTTTCCTTTTTGCAGCTTGCTAGTCGGTCACTCCACCACCAAACAACCCCGTCCCTCCTCCTGAAGTTACACACCGAGGACTCTGGGAACAAGACCACCCAGCTTCTCGAGACCGACCCGTCCAATCTACTTCACATGACGAAGTGTCTAGAGGGCGCCCTTGCAGAGGTCAAAAGTCAACATTGCCGGAGAATAATGAGGAACATAAACAAATGAAATACCAACACAAAGTAAATTTCTAGAAAACTAATTGTGAGAAATCATACAAATATTACACATATATTGGATGCACTTGTGTGCATTGTTGCAAGAAATAATCTCAAGATAAAATCTGGTCTTACTTCTAGACTTGTGAAGAAGTCATCATTGGTTTGTCACGGTGATAGTCGTGTCGGGGTGGCACGTTATGAATAAGGTCCCCCGATCAAATACTGCTCTTGCGAGATCACTGCTGGCCGCCGACTACTCCATGAAAATGCACTGCTCAAGAGCAGTAGTCTCACAGGGCCAGCAGTTTCGCAAGAATATCCACAGTGTTGCTGGAATCGCAGAGAATCAAAACGCTATCACCGCGAAAGACATTTAACAACTTGCCCACCAGTCTAAGACCCTCCCGATATTATTCCAGATAAAAGTGCAGGGTGTGATATGGACTAAGCAATATGGTATAATATCACACAAAGGGCCCTGTCTTAAGAGGCAACTTTTGCAGGCAACATGGAGTCAAGCAACTGCATAGCCTTGTCCAAGGCTATCTACGCAAGCACCGGCCCGCTCTGAATTCATGAACAGCATAGATACTATACCGCACGGCACATAGGGGTCGAAGCATGGCTTTTTGAGGTATCAACGAGGTTACAAAACAAGGCCGGAAGATATATATATCTTCCGGCCTTGTTTTGTATATATGCTGTTCGTGAATTCAGAGCGGGCCGGTGCTTGGGTAGATAGCCTTGGACAAGGCAACCAACTGCAGGGCATGTTTACACAGGACCACTTGGAGTGACATGCCTAATGTTGCCGTAGATCCACTCTTCAGAATTGATGATTCCACTTTGAGTGAAGATAACAAGTCTCACCAATCTTATTCTCGGGCTTTCTTTGCTGATTGGTTAAATTTATTTAACTTTCATAATAATATTTCCTAGTATATAATATCATTTTTATAGCCATAAACTACTAACTAAAGTACTTGATGAAACAGGATAGCACACACGTAATACCAACTTGGTCCGGGGAAAACGAATATGGGCGTCAGCCTTCACTGTGTTCTGAAGGTTTATTAAACAAAAAGTTTATAATTTTATTCAATGAATAATATAATTGGTTAATAAAACATGAATCACTTTTATTTTGTCTTAATTGAACAAGAAAAGTTAATGGTTTGTGCAGTATTTGTTCATCTCATCAAGTATTAAAAATATTATATTGATTATGTAACTATCTTGTACATTGCTAGCAACAAATAAATTTGTAAGAAATTTACATATTCTGTGTTATTGTTCTGAATTATTTTAGGAGGTTTATTTACACATAGTTATATTCCATTCACAATAACAAAGACTAACAACTATATATTTTTATTAGTTAAACATGAATAACCCTAATGCCACAATATTTGTGATAAAATCACAAGTGGGTAAGCATTGACAATGTTCGACCTTTTTGAAATTACAGTATCTTACGATGTTGAAAAAAACCCGAAGCTAAACAAGCAAGACTTACTTCTTGATTTTATAAAGAAACAGTCAAAAATGGACAACTGCAAGACCCTTGTGGGTGTATCAGAAATCAGTCAAAATGACTTTAAAAATTACCAATTTAAAGGCAAAAACAAACCGTAGCTCTTTGTACGAAATCTTTTAAGACGAAGATACTACGCAAGACGTCACCATCGGGGACGTTAGGAACCACAAAATAAACAACTTTTATTTACTCCAACTTTGGGGGATAAACATAAAACAATTATTTTAAATAACTGCAACTGTACACCTAGAATAAAATGGGTTTGGATAACAAATTGTGTTTAAATATGATTATGTGATAGATGTTATTACAGGGCGCCTTAGCTAAACGACTAAGACGTTGGAGTGGGACCCACGAGATCCGGGTTCGAATCCCGCTTGTGTTTTCTTTCTTTTTGCATGAGCGCAGTGAATTATTTAAGTAGTATCAAAATCATCTCCAAATACCAACGGGCACCGTGGCGACACGGTGCACTGGATAGTTCCATTGTGCGTGCAATCCAGAGCTGGTACACCGGTTCGAATCCTACCCGTACCAAGAGGGACATGACTTTTACTGTTAGCACCAGTAATGGATTGGGGTCCGTCATGTCTATCCCCAAATTAGGTGTGGATGAGTAATACCGTGTGGGAGAGTAAAGGAGGGACCGGGACTAGCCAGTCCCTTAAGGGTTCTAATGGGTGATCACCACGCTGGTTTCGATCAGACTTTGAGTCCCCTGAACGCCTGGTCGACACTCTGACTAACTCTTTGCACAAATTTGCTTTAAATTTAAATCGTTTTAGTTAATTAAATTATTAACGCTATATATATTTTGTTGTTGCTGGGGATGAGAACGGTATAGTCTTTGCCACTTTTAACGATTAAACATTGAGAAAATTATTAACGCTATATATATTTTGTTGTTGCTGGGGATGAGAACGGTATAGTCTTTGCCACTTTTAACGATTAAACATTGAGAAAATGCAAGGGTACTTTTTGAGGGTATTATTTGCTAGTTTTCGACATAACGATGCTTTAGAATCAAAATTAAAGTTAATATTTGAGACCCATCTAATTTTTCCAGCAACCTGTAACTCTAGCCTTGTAGAGCCTTGTGAACTTTTCAAATTTTGACGAAAAAGTCATAAGGCTATATATAGCCTTGTGAACTTTTCAAAATTTTACGAAAAGTCGCAAGGCTATAGCCTTGTGAACTTTTCAAAATTTGACGAAAAAGTGGCCTTGTGAACTTTTCAAAATTTGACGAAAAAGTCGCAAGGCTATATAGCCTTGTGAACTTTTCAAATTTTTTACAAAAGGCTATAGCCTTGTGAACTTTTCAAATTTTTACGAAAAAGTCATAAGGCCTTGTGATCTTTTCAAATTTTGACGACAAAGTCATAAGGCTATATAGCCTTGTGAACTTTTCAAATTTTGACGAAAAAGTCGCAAGGCTATAAGCCTTGTGAACTTTTCAAATTTTGACGAAAAAGTCATAAGGCTATATATAGCCTTGTGAACTTTTCAAATTTTGACGAAAAAGTCATAAGGCTATATATAGCCTTGTGAACTTTTCAAATTTTTACGAAAAGTCGCAAGGCCATAGTCTTGTGAACTTTTCAAATTTTGACGAAAAAGTCATATGGCTATAGCCTTGTGAACTTTTCAAAATTTGACGACAAAGTCACAAGGCTATAGCCTTGTGAACTTTTCAAATTTTGACGAAAAAGTCATATGGCTATAGCCTTGTGAACTTTTCAAATTTTTCACAAAAGGCACAAGGCTATAGCCTTGTGAACTTTTCAAATTTTGACGAAAAAGTCATATGGCTATAGCCTTGTGAGCTTTTCAAAATTGGACGACAAAGTCACAAGGCTATAGCCTTGTGAACTTTTCAAAATTTGACGAAAAAGTCGCAAGGCTATATAGCCTTGTGAACTTTTCAAATTTTTTACAAAAGGCACAAGGCTATAGCTTTGCGACTTTTCAATTTTTTACAAAAAAGTCACAAGGCTATAGCCTTGTGAACTTTTCCAATTTTGACGAAAAAGTCATATGGCTATAGCCTTGTGAACTTTTCAAAATTTGACGACAAAGTCACAAGGCTATAGCCTTGTGAACTTTTCAAAATTTGACGAAAAAGTCGCAAGGCTATAGCCTTGTGAACTTTTCAAATTTTTTACAAAAGGCTATAGCCTTGTGAACTTTTCAAATTTTTACGAAAAAGTCATAAGGCCTTGTGATCTTTTCAAATTTTGACGACAAAGTCATAAGGCTATATAGCCTTGTGAACTTTTCAAATTTTGACGAAAAAGTCGCAAGGCTATAAGCCTTGTGAGCTTTTCAAATTTTGACGAAAAAGTCATAAGGCTATATATAGCCTTGTGAACTTTTCAAATTTTTACGAAAAGTCGCAAGGCTATAGCCTTGTGAACTTTTCAAAATTTGACGAAAAAGTCATAAGGCTATAGCCTTGTGAACTTTTCAAATTTTGACGAAAAAGTCATATGGCTATAGCCTTGTGAACTTTTCAAATTTGACGAAAAAGTCATAAGGCTATAATTATATAGCCTTGTGAACTTTTCAAATTTTGACGAAAAAGTCATAAGGCTATATATAGCCTTGTGAACTTTTCAAATTTTTACGAAAAGTCGCAAGGCCATAGCCTTGTGAACTTTTCAAATTTTGACGAAAAAGTCATATGGCTATAGCCTTGTGAACTTTTCAAATTTTGACGAAAAAGTCATAAGGCTATAATTATATAGCCTTGTGAACTTTTCAAATTTTGACGAAAAAGTCATAAGGCTATATATAGCCTTGTGAACTTTTCAAATTTTTACGAAAAGTCGCAAGGCCATAGCCTTGTGAACTTTTCAAATTTTGACGAAAAAGTCATATGGCTATAGCCTTGTGAACTTTTCAAAATTTGACGAAAAAGTCGCAAGGCTATAGCCTTGTGAACTTTTCAAATTTTTTACAAAAGGCTATAGCCTTGTGAACTTTTCAAAATTTGACGAAAAAGTCATAAGGCTATAGCCTTGTGAACTTTTCAAATTTTGACGAAAAAGTCATAAGGCTATAGCCTTGTGAACTTTTCAAATTTTTAACAAAAGGCACAAGGCTATAGCCTTGTGAACTTTTCAAATTTTTTACAAAAGGCACAAGGCGACTTGCGACTTTTCAATTTTTTAAAAAAAGTCACAAGGCTATAGCCTTGTGAACTTTTCCAATTTTGACGAAAAAGTCATATGGCTATAGCCTTGTGAACTTTTCAAAATTTGACGAAAAAGTCGCAAGGCTATAGCCTTGTGAACTTTTCAAATTTTTTACAAAAGGCACAAGGCTATAGCCTTGCGACTTTTCAATTTTTTACAAAAAAGTCATATTCAAATTTTGACGAAAAAGTCATATGGCTATAGCCTTGTGAACTTTTCAAAATTTGACGAAAAAGTCGTAAGGCTATATAGCCTTGTGAACTTTTCAAATTTTTCACAAAAGGCACAAGGCTATAGCCTTGTGAACTTTTCAAATTTTGACGAAAAAGTCGCAAGGCTATATAGCCTTGTGAACTTTTCAAATTTGACGACAAAGTCATAAGGCTATAGCCTTGTGAACTTTTCAAATTTTGACGAAAAAGTCGCAAGGCTATAAGCCTTGTGAACTTTTCAAATTTTGACGAAAAAGTCATAAGGCTATATATAGCCTTGTGAACTTTTCAAATTTTGACGAAAAAGTCATAAGGCTATATATAGCCTTGTGAACTTTTCAAATTTTTACGAAAAGTCGCAAGGCCATAGCCTTGTGAACTTTTCAAATTTTGACGAAAAAGTCATATGGCTATAGCCTTGTGAACTTTTCAAAATTTGACGACAAAGTCACAAGGCTATAGCCTTGTGAACTTTTCAAATTTTGACGAAAAAGTCATATGGCTATAGCCTTGTGAACTTTTCAAATTTTTCACAAAAGGCACAAGGCTATAGCCTTGTGAACTTTTCAAATTTTGACGAAAAAGTCATATGGCTATAGCCTTGTGAGCTTTTCAAAATTGGACGACAAAGTCACAAGGCTATAGCCTTGTGAACTTTTCAAAATTTGACGAAAAAGTCGCAAGGCTATATAGCCTTGTGAACTTTTCAAATTTTTTACAAAAGGCACAAGGCTATAGCTTTGCGACTTTTCAATTTTTTACAAAAAAGTCACAAGGCTATAGCCTTGTGAACTTTTCCAATTTTGACGAAAAAGTCATATGGCTATAGCCTTGTGAACTTTTCAAAATTTGACGAAAAAGTCATATGGCTATAGCCTTGTGAACTTTTCAAATTTTTTACAAAAGGCTATAGCCTTGTGAACTTTTCAAATTTTTACGAAAAAGTCATTAGGCCTTGTGATCTTTTCAAATTTTGACGACAAAGTCATAAGGCTATATAGCCTTGTGAACTTTTCAAATTTTGACGAAAAAGTCGCAAGGCTATAAGCCTTGTGAGCTTTTCAAATTTTGACGAAAAAGTCATAAGGCTATAGCCTTGTGAACTTTTCAAATTTTGACGAAAAAGTCATAAGGCTATAGCCTTGTGAACTTTTCAAATTTTCACAAAAGGCACAAGGCTATAGCCTTGTGAACTTTTCAAATTTTTTACAAAAGGCACAAGGCGACTTGCGACTTTTCAATTTTTTAAAAAAAGTCACAAGGCTATAGCCTTGTGAACTTTTCCAAATTTGACGAAAAAGTCATAAGGCTATAGCCTTGTGAACTTTTCAAAATTTGACGACAAAGTCATATGGCTATAGCCTTGTGAACTTTTCAAAGTTTGACGAAAAAGTCGCAAGGCTATAGCCTTGTGAACTTTTCAAATTTTTTACAAAAGGCTATAGCCTTGTGAACTTTTCAAAATTTGACGAAAAAGTCATAAGGCTATAGCCTTGTGAACTTTTCAAATTTTGACGAAAAAGTCATAAGGCTATAGCCTTGTGAACTTTTCAAATTTTTCACAAAAGGCACAAGGCTATAGCCTTGTGAACTTTTCAAATTTTTCACAAAAGGCACAAGGCTATAGCCTTGTGAACTTTTCAAAATTTGACGAAAAAGTCATAAGGCTATAAGCCTTGTGAACTTTTCAAATTTTGACGAAAAAGTCATATGGCTATAGCCTTGTGAACTTTTCAAAATTTGACGAAAAAGTCATAAGGCTATATAGCCTTGTGAACTTTTCAAAATTTGACGAAAAAGTCGCTTGTGAACTTTTCAAATTTTGACGAAAAAGTCGCTTGTGAACTTTTCAAATTTTGACGAAAAAGTCATATGGCTATAGCCTTGTGAACTTTTCAAAATTTGACGAAAAAGTCATAAGGCTATATAGCCTTGTGAACTTTTCAAAATTTGACGAAAAAGTCGCAAGGCTATATAGCCTTGTGAACTTTCAATTTTTTACAAAAAAAGTCACAAGGCTATAGCCTTGTGAACTTTTCAAAATTTGACGAAAAAGTCATAAGGCTATAGCCTTGTGAACTTTTCAAAATTTGACGAAAAAGTCATAAGGCTGAACTTTTCAAATTTTGACAAAAAAGTCACAAGGCTATAGCCTTGTGAACTTTTCAAATTTTGACGACAAAGTCATATGGCTATAGCCTTGTGAACTTTTCAAAATTTGACGAAAAAGTCATATGGCTATAGCCTTGTGAACTTTTCAAAATTTGACGACAAAGTCACAAGGCGACCTTTTCAAAATTTGACGAAAAAGTTTAAGTGGCTAACTTTTGAAATTTCACAAGGCCTTGTAAACTTTTCCGGACAAAAACTGCAAAGTTCACAAGGCTATAAAGGCCTTGTAAACCTTTTCGGCAAAATTTGAAAAGTTCACAAGGCCTTGTAACTTTTTCGGCTAAAAATCGCAAAGTACACAAAGCTATATAGCCCGTACACTTTTTGCGGCAAAATTTGAAACGTTCACAAGCCTTGTAAACTTTTTCGGCAAAATTTAAAAAGTTCACAAGGCTATTGTCAACTTTTTCGGCAAAATTTTGCAAGGAGTTTATATAAGCCTTGTGATTTTTTTTCGAGCGAAAAGTTTATAAGGGACATAAAGTTGGTTCAAAATGGACCAAATTGCAAGTGATTTTATCCATAATTGGTCAAAAATTTACCGAATTGCAAGATGAACGGGTAACCCCTTGTATTTTTAACCCAACATTAGTAAAAAACGGACCAAATTACCAGGGTTTATCCCTTATTATTTATAACAAATTGGTCCAAAATGGACTAAATTGTGAGGCTTACCCCTGTGATTTTATCCAAAGTGCACTCAATGATTATTTACAAAGACTTTCGAGATACCTAGATTTAATGGATTGTTAAAATTAGTTGAAATTATTGGAGATTTGTGCAAAGAGTTAGTCAGAGTGTCGACCAGGCGTTCAGGGGACTCAAAGTCTGATCGAAACCAGCGTGGTGATCACCCATTAGAACCCTTAAGGGACTTGCTAGTCCCGGTCCCTCCTTTACTCTCCCACACGGTATTACTCATCCACACCTAGTTTGGGGATAGACATGACGGACCCCAATCCATTACTGGTGCAAGCAGTAAAAGTCATGTCCCTCTTGGTACGGGTAGGATTCGAACCGGTGTACCAGCTCTGGATTGCACGCACAATGGAACTATCCAGTGCACCGTGTCGCCACGGTGCCCGTTGGTATTTGGAGATGATTTTGATACTACTTAAATAATTCACTGCGCTCATGCAAAAAGAAAGAAAACACAAGCGGGTTTCGAACCCGGATCTCGTAGCTCCGAGTCCAGCGCACATCTGGGTTAGCTACGGTGCTATCTGCTTCTTTACACGAATATTATGAATAATAAACAACCTCAATTAGATTGATTAATTTTTTAAATCAAATTGCACCATTTAATTATCCTCGGAAGTGTTTATTTTCTTCTATAAATAAACATATTGTTTGTCAAAATTTTCTTACATAATTTTGTTAACATCCCTTGTTCAGGCATAACTGAATTGTTTTGTATGGGGTGTTAACATGGCCTCCGAGGTCGACGTCTTGGGCAGCCTCTTCACTTTGTCGTTAAAATCTCAAACCAAGAGCTTCGAAATATCACTTTTACAGTTGTCATGTAATTACAAAATTATGTCATTTTTATTTATACTCGTATAATTTGCTTGTATACTCCTTAATTTGTTGCCGTTTTCTGATCACAAAGCTTGCCTATCTTCGTTCATTAAAAAAAAACTGTTTTCAAAACTAAAATCACAAGGCTTAATTAAAGTTAGAGAGTCCATTTTATAATATTTCCCGAACATTTTTTGAGAAAATAACGAGAGGTAAGCTTTGTCCATTTCCCACCGTTTTGTTTCAAGGCTTCAAGAGAGTCCAATTTAAACTGTTTTTCGATCAATTGTTTGTGTGTAAAACCTCAAGAGGTAAGCCCTACCATTTTCTCTACTTATGAACGTTTCTTGATAAAATCTCATGGGAATAAGCCTTGCAATTTGGTCACTTTTAGTTGTCCTATTTCCATAAAGGCAGAACCAATGCAAAACACTACCCACACACACATAAAGCACCCTAGCCGAGAGCGAACCTGGGCCGAAGTGGTGAGAGGAGAGTGCTTTACACTTATTGGATGTTTTTAGGATTTGAAACAGTAAAAGAACTTCAAAGGGAAGACAAAAAGAATGTAGCATCTACAAACAAGTCAATTATTTTGATAGATAATTTTATTGGTTAATGAAAACATAAATTCATATTATTTTGTCGAAAATAGTAAAAACATAAATAAAGATTTGTTGTACAAAAACAAGCACTATTGATTTTTGTATTAAAACAACTTGTTCATCTGTCAAGTATTAAATTAACTACATGTACATTCATTAGTGCATTACTATAAAAATAAATGTACATAGTTTAAAACTGTGACGTTCATGTTGAGTTATTTTCAGCACGGCAACGATTTCTTATTAAACTGGTACCTTTATATACACACACACAGATATGCCAGTCACAACAGCATTCGATTCAAAGCTATTTTTTTATTAGTAAAATGTGAATTATTATGTCCCCTAAATATGATTGATTTCTAATTAATTAAAATCTTATCGCTCCAAGGTTAGTAAAAATATTCATGATCTTTTATTTGGTAAAAACTGCTCTGGGCTTGTAACACCACTTCTCAATTTCTCAGGTGAGCTACTTAAAAAATACTAATTACAGACACTGGACACTATTGGTAATTACCCAAAAATAATTGTCAGCATGGAAACTTACTTGGTAATGAGCAATATCCAGAGCTGTTTCATAGTATAAAACATTGTGAGTAACGGCTCCCTCTGGAGTAACGTAGTTTTCGAGAAAGAAGTAATTTCCTCTTAAATATTTGAATTTGATTTTGAGACCCCAGAATTAGATTTTGAGGTCCCAAAATCAAGCATCTGAAAGCATACAACTGTGTGTGACAAGGGTGTTTTTTCCCCATTATTATCTCGCAACGTTGACAACCAATTAAGTTCAAATGTTCACAGGTTTGTTATTGTGCATATACATGTATGTTGAGATACACCAAATGAGAAGACTGGACCCAATTTCAAAGACCTGCTTAAGCAAAAAATTCTGCTTAAGTAAAAAAATCCTTGCTCAGTAAAATCAGATTACCGGCCAAGACTTCACTCAATTGTTATGCTAAGCAAACAACGCTATATACCAGTCACAACCAATGTATATGGCATGAAACTTTGTCCAGTAACATAGGTAAAATAAGCAAGTTATTTTCGTGCTTAAGCAAAAGTTTTGCTTAAGCAGCTCTATTAAATTGGCCCCTGGTCTTTTCAGGCTATTTAGTCACCATTTTCCTAATTTTTCATGGGCAATACAAATCAGAAATCAAACTAAGTATGAAGAATATGGTGCCTGCAACATTTTTGGCTCTAAGAAGGTAGTACATGTACATGAAACCCTTAAGCCCGGTTCATACTTCCTACGAATGCAAAGCGAATTTGACGTGAATTTGACGTCACGACCCTCCTTTCGCAGCGATATTCGCAAGTATGTAGAGCAGAGTTCAACTGCTGTGAATTATTCGTTGCGAACTTGTGACTTCAACATTCTCTTCGCATTCACATGAAGTATGAACCGGGCTTTACACTTACATGTATCTATTTGATGAGCAAATACAGTTTGGCAGGAAGTGGGTTTGGAGTATCATGTTTTTGTGGTAGAAATCTGTGTTGATTAAGTTGAAATTTCCCTGAGGGGACAAAAGTGGATAAGAGCACAGGGATCAAGCTCTGGTGTTTCTGATCAGCAGAGTGTGGGTTCAAAAACCCAGTCTTGACACTTGTGTCCTTTAGCAAGACACTTAACCATTTACTGTGACCTTTGGATGGGACATAAAGCCGTAGGTCCCGTGTGTTGTGTAGTGCAAGTAAAAGAATCCAGTTCAGTCATCAAAAAGAGAAGGGGTTCACCTCGGTGTTCCAGGTTTGATTTGCAGCATATTGGTTGGTCTGTCTGTTCATAGACTGGGGAACAAAAGCTGTGCTCCTCCCCGGACCTAGATGTTGCCTTTTGTTTAAAGTTTCACCCTGTAATATATTTTATATTTACATTAATTTTGTCCATATTACTTTGTATTTGCAACATTGAATAAACGTTTATACCTATCTCTCTATCTACCTTATAAACCGTTACATGGTGCTATGTAAAAGGAGTAGGTCTCATACGTCAAGTGTAAGCGCATATATACCTTGCAGGAAAACTGAATGATGAAGCTCCTTGAGCGTCACTAATTGACAGATATATGAGCACTATATAAGAAGCCACTATTTCTATTACAAACAAGGCGTCCCAACTTGACCCTTTCCTTCTACCTAAATTCTAAACCTTTCTGAGTGACAACCTTCAACTCTTTCACAGTTCTCCTCAGCGACCCTAGCGACTCTTTCGACTTCTGGAACTTCCTGTCAGCACTTCTCATGTGAAGCTGAAAGACAACCTTCCCGATGATGTCGTCACAGCGGGAGTACAGGAACGAGTTGACGTATTTGGGGCCGAAGCGTTGGATGTTGCGTTGAGATGGTCTGATGTATAAACACGGTGGAAAGTCCTCGTGCCCCTGTAGCGGGATACAATTCAACTCAAAGTCGTTGTCCACATTCACGTTAAAAAAAAAAATAAATGTAAGGTGTATTTGAAGAAAAAAGTTTAATTATTACAAAATAGTTAATGGGCTATCATTTTGATTGTAGCAGAGTCTTTTTCAAAGGCCTTCAAGAAAGAAAGACTCTGCTAGAGTCGTAACGAGAGGATATTTACTATGTTTGGTATTTATACCAAAGGTCCTTTTGGTTGGTAAGTAATTATCAACAGCTAATTATATTTTCTCTTATTTTTTGCTCTTAACCGCTTGGCCACGACACTTCCAAGCAAACGAGGTAGGAGATATCATGAATATTCATTACCTTGAGTTGTACTTTAATGAAGGCAGTGATCTGATTCTGACGTTCTTCCCAAGTCTCCTGTCCCTGTTCCTCAATGATCTGCCTCAAGTCTTCCCGACAGACCTTTAACCCCCAAAAAACACAATCACAAAATCAATGCACTGTACATGCTAAGTATGACAGACGAATGTTAGGAATTTAACCCTCCTACACTTGTTTCACTTCCCAAATGGTCGGTCAGCCCGCTGGGAAGTGACACAAGAGTAAGAGGGAAAACAAAATGGCAAACCTAGTGACACACTCCCTGTTATAGTGTTAGGGTTTAAGTCATGAAACTTGCTGAAAATATTAAGAACAATGAGTATAAACCCTTTGCATATCATGTCGGCTCTCAAAAACTGCCATCCCTGAGGCCAAAGGAGCGGATCATTGGACGATAGGTGTTCTTTGTGCATACAAAACAATGGGCACGACCTCAGCAAACCTGGTAGCACTATGTAAGTGGGTCAATTGATTTCTATAGGCCTCTTACACAACGCGAAATGCACTTCTGAACAATGTGTGCTACCATTTCAGTCATTTTGGAAGCAAATTATATGTTATTTTAGGGGTCTACCAATAATTTGTACATACAACATTTTTTTTTTTTTTTCACCCACACTTTAGTTTGTTGTGTGTCTGACGCAATGGAAAACGGATTTTTTTTCAAAGTCTAGAAGTAAAATCGCAAACATCTTACCTCGTAAGTATCTTTTATTACTGCGGGTAACTCTTCACTCAGCTCATACTTGAGGCATATATGCAACGACTCGTAGCTGAGCTGACCAATGGAGAGGCATGTTGAGTTTATTGACTACGAGCGGGAACACGCAACCAACGACCCAGCACCAACCACCACCCATGCAGTAAAAGACAGTCATCACCAAATGTAGCAAGCAGAGGAATGACATATGCAACCAAACAAAATGAAAATAACCAACAATTAGCTGCTGGCCAATCACTGCATAACTTATTGTCACTTATTGAATGTGAATCTTGTAAATATCACAAGTCACTGACTGTCACAAGTCACTGACTGTCACAAGTCAATGACTGTCACAAGTCAATGACTGTCACAAGTCAATGACTGTCACAAGTCAATGACTGTCATGTACACACATGGCTTATTAAGGCAGTGGACACTATTGGTAATTACTCAAAATAATTATTAGCATAAAACCTTACTTGGTAACGAATAACGGGGAGAGGTTGATAGTATAAAACATTGTGAGAAACGGCACCCTCTGAAGTACGTAGTTTTTGAGAAAGAAGTAATTTTCCACGTAATTGATTTCGAGACCTCAGAATTAGATTTTGAGGTCCTGAAATCAAGCATCTAAAAACACACAAATTCGTGCGACAAGGTTGTTTTTTTCTTCCATACCATTATTATCTCACAACTTCGATAACCATTTGAATTCGAATTTTCACAGGTTTGTTTTCTTGTGCATATGTTGAGATACTCAAAGTGAGAAGACTGGTCTTAACAATTACCAATAGTGTCCAGTGTCTTTAAGGTCACCATAGGCATCTTAAACAATGAGCACCTGGTTTTGTGAATTGACCGTTCAACAAGTCGACAACAACAAACTTTATTTTTCAACAGAGGCATGATATTTGGCCCTTGAACAAAAGTAGGAAAATTTTTAGTGAGAAAAACAGTCGACCTTAACATAGAACCCTTGACATCCCGCCATGAACTTACAGCCAGCGCCTTTCCTATCTGCCATTTTGGGAGTCAGAATGTATACAAAGGAATTGATCCCCAAAATGGTGGAAATGGTAGATGGGAAATTTGCAGAGGTGGACTCTGCGTTGTGTACAATGGGTTTATAAGTTTTGATATGTATTTCAGGCTGTTCAACAACAGCTTCCCTGATTTTTCTGAGGGCAAACAAAAATGTTGAATTTATAAAGGGGGAGGAGTATGATGCATGAGAATATGACTAGAGATTTGAGACAGATCAATGGAAAATAACAATTTGGACGGATGAAATGTTCATAAATTTAGATTACTGCAAACATCATTAAAGAAGTTTTTGGTTGTAAATAATGCTATGAAATTTTGTCAGTTTTTCGTCGGTTCACAATTTTTATTTTTTATTTCACCACTGGTGAACTTACTCTAAATATTTGCCTCCATAAAATATTCGAAATAAATGTCCTAAAATAAACACATTTTAGAATGATTTCAACTCAAGATTTAGAAAATAAACGTGCAGTATATTTGACTGCCTGAGGGTACTATGAACCAAGTTTACTTGGCGCAAAAGAAAAGGGAAAATAACTGCTTTCATTGCTGTTATTTGGTTGTTATTTTGCCGTCTGGCATTGTTGCAAGAAAATAACATATATGCGCAATCAAATTTTAAAAAAACTGTATTTGTGCTGGAGGAAATTTGCCCTTGAAAGCGCCCCCATGCAGTCAAAAATATTTCTCCGTATTTTTAAATCAATATACATGTTTACTTTGTCCTGCCTCTCTGTATCAAGTATCTTACAGTATGTAATCAGGAAAACAATAAAAAATAGTAACGTAAAAGGGAACAAGACGTAAAATTTAGCACATTGGAAAGTATTTATCAATAGAATTGACAGAAGAAAAAAAATCTTCCTTTTTTTGTTAGACTACACGTAGCAAAGAATATTACATCTTTAAAATGCTAAACTAAAACAGAGCTGTAAAGTTAGAAGAAATAAACTAAATCATTTCTTTGGAATGGTTAAACTGAAACATTGCACAAGAGACTATTATCATTGAGTAGCCCACAATTTCTATAATTCAAAAATCAAAGTAACAACACTACCAATAATAGCAAAGACAAGGAGCAATGCAGATACTATGTAAGTTATTGTTTGTCTTTCATAAGTAATTTGAATAGCATTTAAACTTCTGTCATTTGTTATTTCGATTGATCCCCCTTTGTTCATAATATTTTAATGTATATCTTATGAGTTGTGTGTACACTCGGACAGTTTTCGCAAATACTGGATCAGTTTTGTAAAATGTTTGTTAAGATTTGTAAATACTTGAAATGTTTTGTGAATACATGAAATGTTTGAGTACTTGATAGAATTTGTGAATGTTTGATAAGGTTTGCGAATAGGGGCCCTACTTGATAAGTTTTGTGAGTACTCGAAATGTTTTGTGAATGCAGATTGAGTTTTGTGAATACTCAAAAAGTTGAACACATATGAATGCAAGATTAGTTTTGTTAATACTTGAACAGTTTTGTGAATATTTAAACAAAATTATGAATACTGAATATGTATTGTGAATACTTTTATCAGTTTTTGTGAATACTTCATGGACGAAGAAATAGACAAAGCTGCACAACTTCCTTGAATAAAAAAAATGGAACCCCAACCTTCACTTTGACAGCACTTGTGTGTGGTGAACAGGACCACACAGCCCTGACAATCCACAGTGAAGTCAAAGCGGGACTAAAAGTGCAATAATAGTATGATACCTTGTGGGTATGATGAGAAACGGTATTTGTTACTGCTATTGCACAAAAGGATCAGGGGTCGATTCACAAAGAGTTAAAACTAGTCCTATCTTGACTTAGGACGAGTTACTTGTCCTAACTTAGGACTCGCCATACATTTTTAGTATCCCCTAGGACTAGTACTAACTTAGGACTCGCCATACGTTTTTAGTATCCCCTAGGACTAGTACTAACTTAGGACAAGCCATACGTTTTTAGTATCCCCTAGGAATAGTACTAACTTAGGACAAGCCATATGTTTTTAGTATCCCCTAGGACTAGTACTAACTTAGGACAAGCCCTAACTCTTTTTGAAATTGACCCCAGGTCAAAGATGGCAGGTTGCTGGCGGTCTATTTCTCGGACTGCTCTTGCTGGTCATCTGAAAGAGTTTGAATATGTGAGGCAGGTATCCCACTCTTTGAATTTCCCTTGCTGAATACTTTTGTTGCCCAAACTTGCTTTGAGAAGCGTTTGAGGGGGCCTGGATGTTTGGAATCCACCTCACATTCACCAACAGAAGCCCCTTGGACACCGAACCTCAAGGTGTCTTTTGGTGGTCGCAAAACAAGTGGGTCTTCTGTGTGGCCGTTTACTTTAACAGCGCCAACCACTTCTCCCTCGGAAGTCTGTCCAGGTTTTTCTGTAGTTTGCTTTGAGGCAAGTGGATCTGACTGGCCCTCTTCAGTGGCTCTCTCGACCAGCACTTTCTCGCCAGACTGCCCGTGGTTAGGAACAGTATTCCTATCCTTATGATTTCCCCAGCCAAACATTTTTGTGGCAGAAATCTTCCCTCGAAGGCTTGAGCGAGTTTTTGGAATAGCCTGACTTTGAGAATCAAGATTTTCTCTACCAGGAACCTCCTCCGCTTCTGAAATTTGCGGTGCAGTTTGAGGACCTCTGTCTTTCCTGATATTGACTGTACCGACCACTTCTCCCTTGACAGCCTGCTCTTGTTTGTCTGTAGTTGGCTTTGAGGTTAGTGTATCTATCTGGCTCTCTACATTGCCTTTATCAACATCCACTTTCTCACCAGTCTGCCCATGGTTAGGAGCATTCCTATCCTTAGAATGTACCCATCCAAACACTTTTGTACCAGAAATCTTCCCTCGAAGGCTTGAGCGAGTCTTCGTGAACGCCTGACTAGGGGAATCAATTTCAGGAACTTCCTGCTCTGATTCTGAATTTTGTTGTAAAGTTTGAGGGCCTCTGTCGATGTCAATACTGACTGTACCAGCCACCTCTTGCTTGAAAGTCTGTTCTGCCTTGTCTGTAGTAGGGTTCGAGTCAAGTGTATCTGTCTCAACAACTACGTTCTCTCCAGTTTGCCTATGTTTGGAAACAGTATTCTTACCCTCATGATTTCCCCAAACGAACATTTTTGTCAACAAAATCTTCCCTCGAAGGCTAGTGCGAGTCTTTGGGGATGCCCGACTCAGAGAATCATTTCCATCTCTAACAGGAACCTCTTCCGATTCTAAACTATTCTGTGAAGTTTGAGGACCTCTGTTGGTCTCAATATTGACTGTACCGACCACTTTACCCTCAACAGTCTGCCCTGGTTTGGCTGTAGTTGACTTTGAGTCAAGTGGATCTGTCTCCCCCTTAACATCACCATTATCAACAACTACTTTTTCTCCAGTTTGCCCATGATTAGCTGTCTCAACCATAACTCTCTCGCCAGCTTGCTCATCTCTAGAAACAGTTGTTTTACCTTTTGGATTTACCCAACCAAACATTTTTGTTGCAGATATCTTGCCTGGAAGACTTGTGAGAGCCTTTTTGAGTGTTTGTCGTTTAGAATCCAGCTCATCTCTACCTGAACTTTCCTCCTCCACA
Source organism: Asterias rubens (assembly GCF_902459465.1). Lineage (NCBI taxonomy): Eukaryota > Metazoa > Echinodermata > Asteroidea > Forcipulatida > Asteriidae > Asterias > Asterias rubens. Next base: position 2,543,626 of record NC_047074.1, read on the forward strand.
ATCTGCCCAGGGTTGTCAAAAACATGCTGCGAGGTCTGAGGAATTCCGTGGGTCTCAACATTACCTGCTTGAATGTCTTTTCCCTTGTCGGTCTTCCCTTGTTCATCTGCAAGAGTTTGCATGGCAAGAAGGTCCCCTGTCGGGTTCTGAACAACTCCTGAACCATCTACTCCCTTCTCGTCAGTCAACTCTTGACTTGCAAGGTTCGGAGAAGCTTTTCGACCTTGAGAACTTACCCACCCAACCATTCTTGTCGAAGAAACCCATCCTGCCAGACCTTTGTGAGTCTTTCCAAGCGTCTGATGTTCAGAATCAAGGTCAACCGACTGTCCTGTTTGGTTTGCAAGTTGCTTTGAGGTTGGTGAATCTGTGTGAACCTCAACACGGCCAAACACATCCTTCTCGTCAGTTGGCTCTGCCGTTTTCTTTGAGGTACTTGGATCCGTTTGCCCCTGAATACTGACGGTCTTATCCACACCCTTCTCGTCAATCTGCTCTTGGCTGTCAAGGCTCAAAGAGTTTCTTTTATCATGTACCCACCCAACCATCTGCCCAGGAAAACCTACAAAAGTCTTAACAAGTGGCCATTTCTTTGAACCGACTTCATCCATACCACCCATACCCTGCTCACCCGTATGTCCTGGTAGGTTCACAAGTTGCTGTGAGGTTTGTGGATCTGTCTGGCCCTCGACAATGCCAGCTCCAACCATTTTCAAGTTGTAATTTTCTTGTGGTTTGTCAACTTCAGTTGACTTTGAGTCACTTGATTCCATTTGCTCCTGCACATGGTTTGTCTCATCGACAGACTCGCTGTCAGTCTGCTCTGTCTTGTGGAGGCTCAAAGTACTTCCTGTAACCTTAGAACTTACCCAGCCAGCCATCCTTGTAGCATAAATATGTCCTAGAAGACCTTTACGAGTATGTTCGAGTATCTGATTTTCAGAATCAATGTCATCCACACCAACATCAACCCCAGCCCCTTGTTCATCTGTGACTGACTGCGAGACATGTGGATCAGTATGACCATCATGACCTTTTGCCACTCCATGAACTGTCTGCCCTAGGTTTGCACCTTCCTGTGAGGTTTGTGAATCTGTCTGGCCCTCGACATTTCCACCAGGTCCAACCATTTCCCAATTCTCATTTTGCTGTGATTTGTCAGCCTTACCAACCACTTCACTCTCAAGAGTACGCTCTGGGCCATCTATGGCCATCTGTCTCATCAAGGTTGGCCTCCTTGCTGTAAAGCTGACCCTTCCTACCATCCTCCACATCCAATTTAGCTCTGGGGTGCTTACAGGTGTCTGACCTTTTGAATTATCCCTATCTCTACCAACCTCTAGCTCCTCTTCAGGATGGTAAGGGTATTCAGTTGGCATCTCTCTTCCGATTTGAGATTCCTCTAAATCTATATCAACTTCTGTGCTATCTAAATCAGTGTAATCATAGTCGAGTGAGGTCTGGAGCGGCATTTGTCGGTGTGTTTGTTTGGGTGTCTGATTGGGCGTGTGTCTGGGTGTTTGATTGGGCGTGTGTCTGGGTGTTTGATTGGGCGTTGAATTGGGTGTTTGACTAAGCGATTGTCTGGGTGTTTGATTGGGCGTTTGTCTGGGTGTTTGATTGGGCGTTTGCCTGGGCGTATGCCTCGTACGCAATCTTCTAGTCACCTGTGAATCCACGATAGACTGTATGGCTTGGAGAACTTCCGGGGGAGATATCTGCTCCAGTCGTCTCTTCAGTTTACGGAATGTGTACATGTTGTCATTGTAGTAGTTGAACTTGCACTGTTATCAGAAAAAGTAAAACAATATTATATTTTTTCTCTTTTACAGACTTAGAGTCCTTCCCTTCTGGGGCTTCAAACAGGTGTATGGAACCCTAGCCAGCACCCCACCAAGTCCCAAGCCAAAACCTAAGCCCAGGCCTAAGCCAGCAAACAACCAGAACCCAAGCCTGGCTCAAGCCAAGCCCAAGTATGGTTTGGGAAATGGCGAAAGTCACAAGGAGTACATCCTTAACAAGGGACACAACTTCTTTAATGGTTATGTATAATTCCTAGACTATCCCTAATTACACCTTCCTAGACAAGCCTCCAGTCATACCTAGTACCCTCAGTGTATGATTCCTAAACTAGCCCCAGTCACACCTACCCCGGCCCTGTGTATGATTCCTAGCCTAGCCCCAGTCATACCTACCTTCAGTGTACAATTCCAAGACAAGCCACAAGCCATACCTACCTTCAGTGAATGATTCCTAGAGTAGCCCCCAGCCATACCTACCCCAGTGTGTGATTCCTAGACTAGCCCCAGTCATATCTACCCTCAGTGTATGATTCCTAGACTAGCCCACAGTCATACCAAACCTCAGTGTACAATTCCTAGACTAGCCCCCAGTCATACCTACCCTCAGTGTATGGTTCCTAGACTAGCCCCCAGTTATACCTACCCTCAGTGTACAATTCCTAGACTAGCCCCCAGTCATACCTACCTTCAGAGTATGATTCATAGACTAGCCGCAAGTCCTACCTACCCCCCAGTGTATAATTCCCAGACTAGCCCCAGTCGTACATACCCTCATGAGAGCCTTGACAAGCTTTAACTGTTTATTGGTCTGGGGCTTCAGTTTCTTCAGACGACTCACAGCTACCACAAAAGACGTAAAGTAATCCGTCAGATCCCCCTGCAATGAAAAATAGAATGTTTTATTCAGAACTAAGGAATAATCTATTTGCCTCAACCCTCTAACTCGTGGTTACATTCTTTCAGGGAGTTGACCAATCATTTAAAACTATACATCTGCACAAGTTTTTCATGGTGGCACAACTGTATACAGGACTGCATACGTGCATGTTTGTATTGTGAACATGGTGAAGATGTAAAAATCATTCCTTAAAACATCTCAGCTCCCTGGGAGTATACACATTAGTAACACAGAAGTATTATAATAATAGACTCCTTGCACAATGCCGTTGCACTTTCACAAGCCTAATTTGCCTTTTTGTGACTGGAAATGTGAACAAAGGGATTGACGCCAAAAATGATGGAAATGGTGGAAGCACAATCTTAGGAGATGCGTGTGGAGAAATGGGTCTTGAGTATTATATAATACAACAGGGTCCAGCATTCTCCTTAAAAAAAAATTCAGAACCAACGCAACTCTAAAGAGTTTTCCACCTGGTGCCACTACTGCACACCTCACCTCATTATACCTCCACCATGCATGGTTTTAAATGTTTGATATGTTTTTACCTGATGTTTTGCGAGAGTTTGCATGTTGCTCCTTGAAGCTGGTAAGACCTTTGGACTCTCTCCTGCAATCTCTAGTGCATCAATCAGCTGCTTGTACTATAAAGTATATGAAAGAATAAATAGTAATAACCCCAAACTAATTAACTTTGCCCAACACCTGTGTATGGAGAATAATAATAATATAATAATGCAAATCTGTATCTGTCATGCCCTATTCCAGCCAAGAAAGGTGGTTACGTGTAAAGAATCAGCAACAAAATTTGAATCTGAGAAGGGTTTCTATGATTTTTTGCAATATCTCACAAACGCGACAAATTTGAAATGAATTCAATTTAGCTTTTTTTTTTTTAACCAGAGATAAGAACCTTTGGAAGCCAGGCGTCAATCTTGTCTTGGAACTTGACGATGTTATCAAACAGATCCTTCATCTGCTTTAAGCAATCCTCACTCTCCTCTCCCTTCATCGACGCCTCGTAGTTCTCAACTTGAACGACCTCTAACGCCTGACGACAAACTGTACAAACGCGTACGTAGTGACGGATGTCAGGTTCCAATTCAGGACTCTGTGATCGGTGAAAGAGAAATCCAAAATCAGGCCCTTTAAGGGTTTGGGTACTTTTTGTAAGACACAAAACAATAATATCAGATTTACATCTAACTTACACGGTTTAAAGATAATGATGGTAGAAAGCTTCCCTTAAAATATTTGAAAATATACATGCTGTAGTTTTTGTGAAACGAGTAAAACTATTTCACAATCATTTTTTGTTGTCTCAGAGAGTCAGATTTACTTGACTCCCCTTAAAACATTGCTCTGTTATTTTCACTTTTCTCAAAAAAAATTGAAATTTGTTAAAGCAGCGTGTACTGATTGTTGCGTCACAAAATTTCGCTTCGCATCCGCAGACAGTACTGTAACCAGGCTTAATGAGGCTGGAACTTCGACAGGTAATTAATTGATAATTCTACAGGTACATTATGCTACGTACATCTTCATTCACAGTGAGTAGGGATTCATGCCTACATAGTACTGCATGATCACTTAGCAAAAATTCCCTGCTAACCAAGATTTAGGGGTGACAATACAAATGTTTTAATTAAAGATGCTATGTCAGATTTTTGGCCCCAAACATTAAAAAATATACTTTTTTGAGTGAATGGTATTTCAAAGGGTATCACCCACTCTAACGAAAAATAGTTGAACTTTTACTTTTAATGGTCAGGAACCATGAGAAAAATTTAAAACGTTTCCTATAATTTCCTACTGATTTTGAGCACTTTATTTCACTGCTACTAATAAGTGGCAGACTTTTTCGAGCAATAGCTCAAATGAAAGGTTGTAACTTTCTTGACCCTCATCAAAATACCTATTGAATTTTAAATCAAAATTTTGGGGTCAAATCGGCCGAAAATCTGACATAGCATCTTTAATTATTTAATTAATAAACCAACTCACCCCAATGACTTTGATGATGGCCCACCTTGCAAGCTTCCCAACATGTTCTTGATCGTCTTTATCAGGCACATAGAGGAGAAGGTCCTTAACCGAGCAGGAAAAGCACGCAAGACGACCGCAGATGTAACAATTGTGTTTCTTGTACGTCATCGTGAAGGCCGTGCTGCAGAACTGACAATTTGTACCAGCAGACTGCAACAAGCCAATGACAAATTAGAACAAGTTAAATACTGCTTTTTCAATTACAAAGTCCACTTTTAAGCGCCATCCTTATACTATCACCGAAACTCTAATTACGTGAGGTTCGTGGTAGCATCATACAGTGTGTAAAGTTTCAAATCCGACTTCAGCTCTATGCAAACTAAAAGTCCTAATTCCCAAAAGTGACATTTGGTACTTACAATCCACGTAATTGGTTTCTTCCACTCCGGAGGTCCTATCTTGACCAGACCAGGCACTTTGCTGACGTGATTCTTGAGAGCACTCAGTTTCCTCATCAAGATGTTCTTTCCAGTTCCATCCGGAGAATGAGCATGACGAACTTCCTGAGATGGTGGTAGGTCCGTCAGGTTCATTGAGAACCCTTCCACGAGACGCTGGCACTCTTTCTCAAGATGTGCTCTATAAGTGTTAAGAGAGAAAAACAAGTCAAGTTGAGGACTGATCTAACAGGTTAAATTTGCATCAAGCAAAAAGAATTTGGTTTTACCCTTTCACCGATGTGAGTAAGCACTGTAAACTCAGTACTTTCCCGAGTGAGATTTGAACTGCCTCTAGAGCTACCGGACAATCTCAGTGGTCTAGTTGGTAGACATCTGCTCTAGTATTGCAAATGTCGTGGGTTCGAATTTCACCCGAGAAATATGCCTGTGATTTTTGTTCACAGAACTCAAGAAAGTACTAACTAGTACAGTGCTAAGACACAGTGACATCGATGTGAGGGTAAAACCAAAATGAATAATTTTCAGTGTCTCTTCTTTCATTTTAGTTACCTGCTTGGCTTTTGAGTTGTCTCCCCGATGGCCTCAGCATGGGCTAATAGAGAATCTCTACGCATCTCAAGAAATGTTTGTGTCCAGATGCGAGCTTGCCCTGGTCCTTGGGTCTCAGAGTTAAAACACTTTGAGCAAACCTACGAAAGGCAAACAAAAATTCAACATTTGTTTGTTTTATTTAATTATTTGATCTTAATTAACAGTAGAGAAACTGAAGAGAAGGTCAATGGTTTCAAACCAAACAAGGATATTAATAATAATAATAATAATAATAATAATGGCTTCTTATACAGCGCTCAGGTCCGTCACGCAGTGATGCTCATGGCGCTCCAACATTATCACCAGAGCTTGAATTCGGTGCTCGGCCACGACACCCCATATCACAAAGTCTAAACAATGTGTAGTTAAACTTACCATGAAAAGTTTACCATTTGGATCATACTCTGCTGTTGGAGATAACTTCCTCTGAAACGATAAACATCTCGCACAAAACACCTCACCGCATCTACAGACAAGACAATGATTAACAGTTAACTTGGAACCTGCAGATTCTAAAGCATGAGTTAGGATTATTGTTAAAATTCCTGAAACATGGCTTGATGGCCTAGCTTGGAACCTTCAAAGCCCTTTTCACACTAAATGCCCCGACGCACTTTTACACTGTGTCCCTTTTCCACGAGGTTCCGATGGCTTGCTGGCCTAACATGGCTTGCTGGCCTATCTTGGAACCTTCAAAGCAAATGGGGTAAAAGCATTTACTTCTTACTTTCTGCAGTGATGTTTCCGGAGCTTCAGAATGAACTTGGCCTTACAGCTTGAATTCTGACACCTTGACCGTTTGCTTGGGTTGATCCAGTGCAACCTTGTGATTGCTGTCAAAACAAAAATAGCAGAGGAAACGATTGAATAACCTTTGTTTACAAAGAGAGTACATTTTCCATATGGGAACTTTTATATTTTGCGTCATAATTTCCATGAAACTTCAAGCAAAAATACATGTTTGGCGTTCCCGCCCACTTCTTTTTTAGAGGCCACCTCCTTCTTTTTTTTCTTTCTTCTTTTTTTACAAACAAAAGATTTGGGCCAGATGAAAAAAAAAAAAAAAAAAAAACATCGGTTGTCCTTAAAAATGTGCAGGCGACCTTTTTGTGAAAAAAAAGAAAAAGAAAAGGCCCTCCTTCTTCTACCTCTATTCAAAAAGACAAGACGGAAACTTGCTTTTTTTCTTTTCTTTGGCCTTATAAAAACAACAGCTGAACAGGTTTTGAGATGTGCCCTCTTGCTTCAAAATTTGATAAAAATCACACAGTGCAAAATGAACATTGTTCGATTATAATTTTGTTTCATTTGAGCTGTGTACAAATCATGCCTGCAGGAAGTCCGGCTTTAGCAGACCCTTTGTAATCATGTGATGTGACAGGACAGGTTAAACCTGGTCTACAAGTAATACAATTTAACCAGTCGGAAGATCCAGTACTGATAAGAAAAAAACATGAAACTTGGATAGATTCCAAAGGGCTTCGGGAACAGGTACTCGGTGCGTACATTGTAGATCAAAGAGCAGGATTTGTTTCCATCCAGAGTTAATGACTGCATTGTTCCAGACATAACCCATTGTCATTGTAAACCAGACATAAACAAGTGGGAATTCAGATCAAAGTCTAAAACTTTGCATCCCTGTCCTGAAGAACAACTTGCAATGTACATTTAGTAGGCCTATCTGAACAAAATAAATCAACACAATGAAAATACGTAGAGTCAGGAACCAAGGAATTGAGGATCATTTGGCAAAACAATGCTTCTTGTTGGGCTGAATCATAATATTATATGGTTTTGTACTATGCCCTCTCGTTTTTATGGGATAGATTGATAGATTGCACCTAGCCCCTCCCCCTCCCCCCAAATTTTTTTTATAGAAAGTTCGTCTAGTGTGGGCAGAGCTATATTACAGGATGTCTACAATGAACACAGCCTTTTAAATATCGCGGTAATTTGGCTCAGTTTCGTAAGTTCATTTCTCTTCCTGAATACTGTAAGCAAATAAAAATATGAAAACCACACAATATCAAAGCTATGTTTACACAGCTACACTGGACTGTGACAAACAAAACAACCCTGCCGATCAAAGATAACATTTTAATTATGTACTCTTTAAGCCTGTGCTCTTTGTGTTCGCCTGTTGTGCAGCCAACTGATGATGATGCTCATTTTCAAAAAGCAGTGGACACTATTGGTAATTCTTCAAAATAATTATTCGCATAAAACCTTTCTTGGTGACAAGTAATGGGGAGAGGTTGATGGTATAACACATTGTGAGAAACGGCACCCTCTGAAGTGCCATAGTTTTCGAGAAAGAAGTAATTTTCCACGAATTTGAAATTATTATCTCGCAAGTTCGATGACCGATTGAGCTCAATTTTTCACAGGTTTGTTATTTTTTGCATATGTTGAGATACACCAACTGTGCAGGCTAGTCTTTGACAATTACCAATAGTGTCCATTGTCTTTAAAACAAAACAATCTATAGGCCTAGAATTTCAGTCAGCGCCTTGTATCTCAGAACTTGATTATTTTCTCTGCAAAAGTCGCCTTGTCCACAGTCATTAGTAAATATTCAGTTCCAGGGAAGTACAAAAACATTTAAAAGACCAAACATCATACAATTAAAAAGAGCCAAGGATAGCCCAAAAGCAGACTCAATCAAAACCTACAGAAGAATTCCAGACAAACAGAAATACATCAAAGAGTAAAAAGAACTGTGAACAAGACATTCGAAGTCGGTTCTTCTTCTAACAAAACACCCTTTTCCAGCACCTTGTTTGCTTTGAAAATAACGTTCTGTTTTTCTCCGTACCAGCCCTTACCTTGCCAATATTTATTTAATCTTTCTTTATTCATTTATTCAATGGGAAATAATCGTTTTAACCAAGGGCAAGCTCAATCACAATCTCAAAAGGAACCAGGGAAATTTGTCAAAGAGTAAAAAGAAATTTGATAAGGTCAGTCCATGAAACACCAGGATGTCAGACTATTTCTGAAAAGAACCGTTGGTTTCAACTCGATGTTTCGATCAGTATGCCCTGATCGTCTTCTGGAGAAATCAGAGCATACTGATCGAAACGTTGAAACCAACGGTTCTTTTCAGAACCACCCCAACTCATTACAGATAGTAATTACATGGTGTTACCGCAAACCTTTCTATATCGTATTTCCACCATGCAAAGTTTCAAATCCTACTTATTGCTTAAATAACATACATAAACAACCAGTAGGCTTAAGCTCCACCCCTAAAGATAACTAAAATTTACCCAGTCGGTTTCCCTTTCCCTTTTCCCTGTTGTTAATATATTTAACTAAAATTAAAATTAAAAAAAACAAGGAAAACTGCTACGCCCTAAACGGCAGTTTCAGTTACAAGATAGAATAGCTTCTGAGACTCGCACTCCAACAAAATTATACTGACAAATTGACAACAAGCTCAGTGAGTAGAGCACTGGGCACGTTAATTCAGAGAATGCATAGCTGTATAGTCAATTTGTCTTTGTTCGTTCATCCTGAATTTAAATTAAAATTTCACCCAGTCAGTTTCTATTGCAGTTTATTACTAAAAGAAAAGAAAAAACATGAAAAAATGTATAAAACAAAATTAAAAAAAAAGAATCGGCAGGGTACCTTTGCTTCCCTCGGTGAAATCATGACTTGACGAGTCTTCATGCTGACTAACAAACCTCTGGAGTTGGGTTCGAACCTGAGCCAACTCAGTGTCATGGAACATGTCGTAATCCATTGATTGGTTACGGCGGGAAGCTGGATTCCACGGACTCTGATCAATCGGTGACATGGGTGACGACAAGGGCGGCGATGCTGCGGCCATGATTGTGTCAGAGCTTGTGTCTTACGATGGTGTTCTGACTCACGGCATCTGACGGCTCTATCAAATAAGATCAGAAAGTAAACATTATAGAGTCTTGTTGTTTTCTTTCAGCAATTCATTTGTTATTTTATTTATTTATTTATCTATTTATTTATATTACACACCCAACAGCACAATTAGTGGCAATAACAAGATGGATAGGAAACGAGAAGAAAATGTTAAGTTTTAGACGTGGGAGGAAAACCCCAAATAGGGAAAACCTACATAAACGCTTAGGGACTGAAAACCCAATCCACATGTAAGGTTCCGGTCCGGGGTGGGATTGGAACGGGGGTCAACAGATGAAAGGCATGGAAAAACCATTGAGCCAACCTAATGCCCAAACTGATCATTGTTAAAGTTTTCAGCTAGTTTTCCTCCCCACTCTCTTCCCACCCCACCCAATTCTAAATACAGACCAATTTTTCTCAAAGTGGTGTCATCGAATGTTTTGGTGGCAAATTTTGCAGTGGAGGGACCGGTAATGAATCTGTAAGGAACATGTAAAGAGACTAATTTGTTCCCCACTGCCATCCTCAAACATGGACTCTGCGCTATTGAAAAATGGGAACACAATGAATTTAAAAATTAACATTTCCCTTGCTGTTTAGCCTAAAAGACTCTAAATGGGTTGCACCATTGTTGTCATTTCTCTGGAAGAGCTTACTCTCCTCAATGCCTTATAGGCCGTTAAAGATTCTGAACACCTTGATCAAGACTTAGGCTCCATGCTTGGATACAATACTCAAGTTTTGGACTACTACTGTACCTAAACCATTCAGTACAGTTATAAACACAGTAAACTGGGCCGCTGTACTGCTTTAAAAAAAAATTGTTGACATCTGTGGTCTTATCGTACTATGTACAAACGAAAGGAATACACAGGATTACAGCATCCCAGTTAAGTCATGTAATTCATGTAAGTTACTGGGACTATTCAGTAAACACATCATTTATATGTACCACATGTAAACAATGTAGACCCAGTTACTGGGCTGCTGTACCCCTTTAAAAAAAATTGTTGACATCTGCGGTTTTATCGCATACAAGCCGCAAGATGTTCAAAGGAAATTAAAGGAGTATAACAGGATTAAAGAACCCCAGTTGTGTCATGTAATTCATGTAAGTTACTGGGTCGTTTCAGTTAACACTACAATGTAGACCCATTTACTGGGGCGCTGTATATATATACTCCTTTTTAAAACAATATTGTTGACATTGTGATTCAATCGTATACAAAACCGAAAGAGGTTTAAAGGAGTTGACAGGATTACAACACCCCTGAAGTCATGTAATTCATGTAAAGTTACCGGGTCTATTCAGTAAACACATACAATGTAGACTTAGTTACTAGGGTGCTGTACTCCTTTAACAAAATTGTTGACATACTGCAGTTTGAACAAACCCAAAGATATTTAAAAAAAAAAATATGAGACAGCACCCCAGTTGTAAGTCATGTAATTCATGTAGGCCCTAAATTACTGGGTCTTTTCAGCAATCAATATACAATGTTACTGGGGCGCTGTACTCCTTTAACAAAATTGTTGACATCTGTGATTCAATTGTTGTATACACACCGCAAAATGTTAAATAAAATTCAAGGAGTAGGGGGGCCTATACAGAATAACAGCACCCCAGTTAAGTCATGTAAATCATGTAATTGTAACTCATATTTAGTAAACGTATGTACAATGTAGATTACTGGGGCGCTGGACTCCTTTTTTTTTAAACGAAATTGTTGTCATATGTGTTTTTCATTCAAGCATTTGAGCATGCTTCGTTAACCCTCCGGCTTCGCCATCGGAAGGAGGGTTACGTTATCGCAACTAATTTTTTACTTGCACCTTACAGCTCCATGCTTGGGAAAAGTTTCTGTATGGCGCCACCACTTTTTTCATTCGCAATAAAATAATATAGTATCTAATTTACCTGATTGATATATCCCTTTTTGTAAAAATGAGTGAAAAAGTGGTGGCGCCATACGGAAAGTTATCCCATGCTTGCACCAACCTAATCAAAATTGCAAATTAATAAAATTAAAAACGCAAAAGCTCATATTGTAATGCAAGATGTGTCCACTGCTTGAATGAAGCACTGTTCCACTTCCCTCATCAATAACTAGATGCATTCTGAACAGGCTTTGACTGATGACAATTCCCGTGATGTAGAATACAAAAACGGGCCTACATGTTTTTAGCCCCATGCTAAGAATTCAGCTAGCCTTGGCCACACAACACAGTGACAAGTGGGGCTAACACCAAATATTAATAACACTAACTAACAGTCAATGTTTTATGATTGCTGTACTGTAGCTCAAATTATTTCATATAAAAAATATTCAATTAATTTAAAAAAAACATCAATCATTCGTCAGTCTCAGTTCTTAATACTCCTTACCGAAAATGTATCCGTGTAGAGATTTGCCGATTAAACTTCTCAAGATCCAATTATTTTACAAAGGCCTACACAATTCATAATCGTAAATTGATCATCAGCACACACACGGGGATTTTGCAGGCTACCGAAATAGAATACGTAATGTGATAATAATAAACAGTAAACAAGCAATTTGCACAGCGCCACCTCGAGGCAGCTTTGTGACAGTGTGAGATCAGGGCAGATGATTCTGAGTCATTGTAAACAATGAGTTCCATAAGGTTTCTCTTTACAACGGCTTTGTAAACTTCAAGGGCACAATACACAAACTCTTACACGTGGTGGTAATGAAGCAGTTATATAAATACTAACACCGAACACAGTTTCACAGCATCCAGTTGTTTACTGATCTTTGTGATTCTTGAGCCGTCTCAAGTTGCTCAAAACTTGCCAATTATGCTTACCCCAATTTCAACTTTTGCTTGGGACCGTGTGAGGAAGGATTGCGCTGTCACGTCACCAAACAACCGATCGCAATTTTTTTTGTTCGTACCACACGCTGGCCTCGGGGTCAACAGTGGAGGGATCCGTGAAAGTGCCCATACCTTATGCGTGTCTGCGATGGTCAGCGTGTGGTACGAATAAAAAATTGCCAACCGCTCATTCCACCATTGCGCGTACTTGACCCATATTGTTTCCAACCCCCCCCCCCCCCCCCACCCCCGCCCCCCCATCCCCATTCCAATAAACTTATTGGTACTGTACTTCCTGTGGATTAATCCCGCACTTAAAGGTTTTGAAAGTATCTCCACTACTTTTTTATATTCATGACATGCCAAGTCCAGCAGATAAAGATCAATGGAGCAATTGTGTTTAAAAATAAAATGCGCTTTAAAGTACAAAAACCGCTAGATGTCCCTTTTCACTTGAGAAAAATACAATAATGAACCAAGGGTTTTAAAAATCAGGAAATTTTCCACATTTTATAGGCCTACTTAATTATTCATAAATGCGCTTCAAAGTACACGGACCGCTGAAAAAATAATGCCTATTTTCATGTTAGAAATGACAACAATGAACTTAGGAATTAAAAAATCAGGAAATTCTCCAAATGTATTGGTATACAGTTAGGACCGCAGTTAGGACCGTATCTTTATAAAAATGGGTTTTAAAAGCAGTGGACACTAATTACTCAAAATAATTATTAGCATAAAACCTTACTTGATATGGGGAGAGGTTGATAGTAAAATAACAGTGACCTGTGGAAGTTTGAGCTCCCTTGGGTCGTCCAATTTGCGAGATAACAATGGAAGAAAAAACACCCTTGTCACACGAAGTTGAGTGCTTTCAGATGCTTGATTTCGGGACCTCTCGCATGAGGTCCAGAAATCCGGAATTCAAATAATTTTACTGAGAAGTTTTTATTTTCCAAAAACTACGTTACTTCAGAAGTTGTTTCTCAAAATGTTTTATATCAACAGCTCTCCATTGCTCGTTACCAAGTATGCCCTATACGTTTTAAATGTTAACATTGAGTACAATGTCATTTTAAAGGCAGTGGACACTATTGGTAATATTATTGTCAAAGACTAGCCTCCACAGTTGGTGTATCTCAACATATGCAAAAAATAACAAACCTGTGAAAATTTGAGCTCAATCGATCATCGAAGTTGCGAGATTATAATGAAAACTATAAAAAAAAACTTGCCACACGAAGTTGTGTGCGTTTAGATGGTTGATTTCGAGACCTCGAGTTCTAAATCTGAGGTCTCGAAATCAAATTCGTGGAAAATTACTTCTTTCTCAAAAGCTATGGCACTTCAGAGGGAGCCGTTTCTCACAAAGTATTTTACCATCAATCTCTCCCCATTACTCGTCACCAAGAAAAGTTTTATGCCAAATTTGTTTTTGAGTAATAACCCATAGTGTCCACTGCCTTTAATTCACAGTTCGCAAAATGGGTTCAAAGTACAAGGCCTACCGCTCCCAATGCCATTTCACCTCGCTTATAGAATAAAACTAATTTACAAACTGCTCAGGATTTGAAGTTGGACAATGTCGACGACAGCCAACAGGGAAAAGATCCGAATTAGGAGACCGTGGCAGGAATTGCAAACCTTAATTTCGAGGAAGTAGTATAACATGATCTTTAAAAGAGATCATTGTCAGGTTGTCTTTATTGCAAATGCTTATAGCAATGAAAGTACATTTCTCTTGACGAAGCTTTGATTATTTTGCGTCTTAGAATTCGCTTTGTAATTCGTCTTTGCTTCAGGGACGAATACGGTTTTCCGATGGTAGTTCATACAGAGGGACTTGCACAATTTAGTTGTAAAGACAAAGTATAACACATTCATCTTTAGAGTACATGTTAAGCTGATTAGATATCATCACGAACGAAGAAACTTACTCTCCCAGAAACTTACTTTCCAATTGAGGACCTATAATAAATTTGCCTCCATTTGCAAAGAATGCAGGAGATTAAAAAGAGAAATTTGTACGTAAAAAATGGCTTCCAAATGAAAGAAAACAAGTCACAAAAACACGACAGATTGTCCCGTTGTGAATGTCGGCAGCAGTCCTAAAATACTAATATAGATAAATTATTTAATATTCTTCCCGAAAATAATAAAAGCGAGACCGGATCGTACCTAGTCTAGTCAGGATACAGCGATTTCCACCGTTAATCCAAAACTCCTAATACGAAAAAAATCAACTATTAGAGAGTATGGTTTTCCTGCATGGTGATTGGCTGACGATGACATCATCGACTGATAAGGCAGCATGCTGATTGCTGTTTTTCGTTGGTATGGTACCCGACCACCAAGCCTAAGTTAGTCAATAACAAAAGCGCCCGTCTATACCATGGGCTGAATATACCCCGACCACCAAGCCTAAGTTAGTCAGTAACAAAAGCGCCCGTCTATACCATTGGCTGTCATTTAGCCAATGGTATAGACGGGCCCTTTGGTTATTGACATTCAGCCAATGGTATTGACTAACTTGGGCTTGGTGGTCGGGGTAATATCAGTCGATGATGTCATCGTCAGCCAATCACCCGTGCAGGAAAACCATTCTGTCTAATAGTTGATTTTTGTGTAATGTGATATTTGGATTAGCGGTGCAAATCGCTGTATCCTGACTAATCTAGGTACGATCCGGTCTCGCTTTTAACATTTCCAGGTAGAATATGAAACAATCTATCCATACATACTAATTGGGGACTGTTGCCGACATTCATAACGGGAACAAATTTCCGTGTTTTTGTGACTTGTTTTCTCTGCTTTTGAAGCAATTTTTTACGTACAAATTTCTCTTTTTAAAATTTGAGTTGCACCGATTGTTTTTATACATACCGACAGATATGCTCTTCGTTTCATTGCTGGTACATTATTTTGGTTGAGACTTTTCATAAAAGGCTGAAAATGACCGAATTCCAGAAGCCCTTTGACTAATTAATCTTCACATAGAGGTCACGTAGACTGGCATATGTTGAGATACACCGAATGAGTAGACTGTTTTTTGACAATTACCAGTAGTGTCATGTCCTTCAAATTAATGGCATTGACGTTTTTTTTCTTCTGCAGTATCTGCATCGAGCTCCTGGGAAAAAAGCCTTTCTCATGTGGATTATTTGATAAAGTTTTTCGGCAATTAGCAACACTGTTGAAAGAGAGAATCCAATAAAAGGCATTTTTACAGCGAAATATATTAATCTCTCGGGAAATCTAGCTTTCAAAAAATTATATTCGGCTTCGCCTAACGAAATGGAACAGACTTTACCACGTGACTGAGTCTACGACAACGCTCCTAAATGCATCCAATAATTATATGCCTTTTGATCAATCCTTTAACTAGTAAATAATACGGAGAAAATAGTTGCAAACTGCCCTCCAACCAAAAGGACCTTTTATTGTATAAATACAAAAATAAGTAAATAAATTTAACAAAACTTTTCGTATAGCAGAGTCATTCTCAAAGGCTAAACGGGGCACTAGATTAAATTTGTATCTTTAAAAACTGTCGAAAAAAACTAACATTTAATTGAAGGTGAAAATTGCAATATCCGTTTAGAATTAGTAATCACACGTGACAGATTAATTTATTTATTTTTCTTCTCCCGAAAACTGCTGGTTAGGCCCTACATTACTAATTTTGACGTTTCTCTCGAAGCATTCGTTCCGTTTCCATGACAATTAATGATAATAATCAAATTAAAAAATGTGTGTCTCCTTAATCTAGCTTTATTTGTATCCTGACGAACAATAAATATTCGAGGCTGAGAATAATGGACCGAAAGGTAATGTTGGAGGTCTGAGCTGCTGACGTCTCCCCACCCGTACTCCACTTCACGGTCTTCCCTCATCGTCCGAGACGCAAGGACCGTGGGCTCCCCCTCTGTCTCGGACGGGGGGGGGGGGGGGTCTTCACTCCAACAATTAAAATAATGACCTGTTCTGACAGCGCCCTCTTTTAAATCTTACCTTCTTCAGCCCATGTCAATCGCTGATGTCAAAGTCGGTTGTTACCAAAATAATTTAAAAAGTAATCACCGCACGATAGACTCGTGCCAAGTGTTGACAACAACAATCACTGTGAAATCACCAATTTAATTGGAATTGCGTTTTCAACTTCATTATGGTTTCATTTATTCATGAAATAAAAACACACCACAAAGTCCACTCACAGTTAGCCCTCCCCATTACTTCTAGAAGATATTACTATTATCATTTCAATAACTGCTATTTAGTTGTGAGATTATCATTGTGTTCAAAACATTTATTTTGTTTTCAACTTCATTGTGATTTCGTCAACAATGAAATAAAAACTACGTCTTCAATTTTATGATTGCTTCATTAATTCAAAAATGATGATAAAAACAAGCCACAGGGTGGGAAAATTCTTTCACAATAAACACTCCCCATCAATTAAAAAAGTAATTACTTTATAGTTATGACTTTTTCATTCCTAACTGCAATAATGTTGTAAGATTATCAATATTTTCGTTATAGTTTCCTTCAACAACAATGAACACACCATGAGACAATAAAACTCATCAGCTCACAGTGGGGCTCCTACCAAAAACCAATTCAAAAAAGTACTACTTTAAAAAGACAAAGACATTTCAATAACGGCATCAATAATGTGAGATAAACTTATTTTAAATTCATTGCGGTTTCAAAAATGAAAGAAAAAACACCGCGAGATAAGAAAACTCATTTAGCTACCAGTTGGGCCTCCTACCCAAAACCAATTCATTAAAGGGCTACTTAATAAAGACAAAACCAATCCAATAATTACAGCAGTGTTGTGAGATAACTTATTTCAACTCCATTATGTTTTTTTAAAAAAATGAATAAAAACACAACATGAGACAGAAAAACTCATCAGATAACAGTTGGGGCTCCCTAAACCAAAATAAAATCATGACAATTTCAATAACTGCAACAATGTTGCGAGATTGTTTTATTTCAAATTCATTTAGGTTTCAAAAATGAAATAAAAACAAACCTAAATACAGAAAAAAAACATCAGAACAGAACCTCCTACAGAAAAAAAACAATTCAATAAATGACTACTTAATAAACGACACTACCATTTCATACCTGCCATACAGTGTTGTGAGATTTATTTATTTCAAATTCATTAGGGTTTCATACATTCAGTTCAATTTTACAAAACCAGACACAACAAAAAGAAATATTTTATAGTAGTTCAACATTTCTTCATAGCAGGAGTTTTTGTCACTTCACTAACTTCTGCTCAATGTATGAGTTTATGAATTTTACAACAATTTATCATCTTGTCCCTATATGTATATTTATCTTTACGACGAACCATCTAGACAAGTCGAGGCAAAGTATACCTTTCGTCTTTAAAACCGTTCGATTGAACTCGGTCACGGCCTTTAATCCTTATGATTTTTTGAGTAATTGCCAAAGGTTTCAGGCAGTGGACACAATTGGTTATATTTCTCAAAATAATTATTAGCATACAAGTTACTTGTGAGAAACGGCTCCCTCTGAAGTAACGTAATTTTCGAGAAAGAAGTAATTTTCCACTAAGTTGATTTCGAGACCTCAGAATTATATTTTGAGGTCTCGAAATCAAGCATCTGCATGAAAGCACACAACTTCGTGTGACAAGGTTGTTTTTTCTTTCATTATAAGCTTGTCCTAACTCGAGGTAAGACGAGTCCTAACTATTTGTGAACTCAACCCCAGTGTCTTTAAGGACGATCAACACATAAGTCGCTTTAATTTTCTTTCCGAAGATGTTTCTATTTTGCTGTTGAAACTTTGTACCTTAGACGGTTTGAAGATTTTTGTGTAATATCCTTTCTTGTAATTGGCGGCTCGTCCGCTTTTGGTTTGGCTAAATATATTATGTCATGAAATATCCTTGATTGGCAACACTGTTTGTATTAGTCGCCAGTAGAGGGCTCCTCGGAGGCTTACTCGGAATGACTGGGCCAGTCTACGAATCTGGATCGTTCGATTTGATCCAGATGTTTGTGTGATACAGACATCTGTTCTCCAGTAATTCGTCTTGTGGACAGTATTCGCGTGTTGTGATATCATGGGTGCGTTCGATAAGCTTCCCCTGGTCGACCCCGCAGTGCTCACTCGGGTGAGCCCCTGACAAGAGCTAATTGAACGATCACACTCGCCCTCTCGTGGTGACGGCATGCACCTCAGGTCACCCCCCCCCCCCCAAGTGACCCACCCACAAGCAGGGCACCCGGGTGAGCCCTGTCAAAGCTATTCGAACGTACCGTGGCAGACCGGGGTCGACCCAGGGAAGCTTAACGAACGCACCCACCATCAGCAACCATGCGTTACAAAAATGAAAGTCGCCAATCAAGATAAGTATAGAGAAGGAATGCCATATTCGAGTTTGCGTCTTCAGCTAGGGCTACGGCTGCTGCTATACCTCAACGCATGGTGAGCCACCAATCTAGCTGTAGCCACTGATTCGGATACGTCCATCGTGTGTCACTTTCATGGCCGGATAATCGGCGATTTCAATCTTGAGATTAACAACTTCTTCCTTGGCCTAAACTTGTATAGGGATTTTCAAGAATTTGCTCACACTCGTCTCATGAGACCTTATCAAGATTCACAGAGCCACAGTTTGTCCTCCAAGTGACAAACAAATCCCTGAACAACACCCTCTTTTTATCTTTTATGAAGAATTAAAGAAATTGATTTGCGAACAGAGCAGATAAGAAAGGCCGCGAACTGTGATATTTAAAAAGACCAAGGATTTTCCGGTAGAGAAATCATTGCAGACAAAATTGACATGGGACAAATTGAACTTAATCATCTCAGTGTTTGGAACGACAAAACATCACCCCGAGTTATTGTGATTGCTACGTTGTCCCATATGTGTTATTCCTTTACTAAATTTCTTTACTAGAGTTTGATTCCTTCGTTTGTGTAGGTCCTATATAATTTTGTTCCGTCATATTAATTGTGTTTCCAACATTTCCCGGGGATTTAATTTGTTCAGTTTGTCTGTGTTATTTTGTTATAGGCCTTTATTTCTGGAGAGGAAATCAAGGATGCCTCATAAGTGAATCGACTGGACACTATTGGTTGTTCTTCAAAGACTAGTCTTCTCACTTGCTGTATCTCAACATGTGCATAAAATAACAAACCTGTGAAAATTTAAACTCAATTCGTCGTCGAAGTAGCGAGATAATCATGAATGAAAAAAACACCCTTGTCACACGAAGTGGTGTGCTTTCAGATGCTTGTTTTCGAGACCTCAAATTCTAATTCTGGGGTCTCGAAAACTACGTTACTTCAGATGGAGCCGTTTCTCACAATGTGTTATACTTTCAAACAACTCTCCATTACTCTTTACCAAGTAAGATTTTATGCTGATAAATATTTTGAGTAATTACCAATAAAGTCCACTGCCTTTAACCAATATATAGCTAGAGGAAGTCTGAGGAAACACGTAAAGAAAGGGTATACTATTATTATGTGAAACAGAAACATCAGGGTTAAAGGGAAGGTACACGTTTGGCAATTACTCAAAACAAATATTAACTTAAAAACTGACTTGGCAACGAGCATTGGAGAGCTGTTGATAATATA
Source organism: Asterias rubens (assembly GCF_902459465.1). Taxonomy (NCBI): domain Eukaryota; kingdom Metazoa; phylum Echinodermata; class Asteroidea; order Forcipulatida; family Asteriidae; genus Asterias; species Asterias rubens. The sequence continues at coordinate 2,563,719 of NC_047074.1, forward strand.
AAACATTGTTGGAAATAACTCCCTGTGAAGTATTGTAGTTTTTGAGAAAGAGGTAATTTCTCACTAAAATAATAAAAGACTTCAAGCTAGAAGTATTTTATTCCTATCTGAAAGCACACAAATTCGTCCAACAAGGGTGTTTTTTCTTTTATCATTTTCTCCCAACTTCGATGATCAATTGAGCCCAAATTTTCACAGGCTTGTTATGTTATGCTTATGATGGGATACACCGAGTGAGAACAATGGTCTATGACAATTACTAAACTTGTACATGCCCTTAAACCATGCTCCATGGGTTAACCCCTATCTCTTCTACGATAACTGCTCTCTTTTTATGGAACAATCCTATAGTTTACGCGTAAACAGATGGGTAAGATCTACGGCTTAAAGGAACACGTTGCCTTGGATCGGACGAGTTGGTCTTTAAAAGGCGTTTGTAACCCTTTTTTATAAAATGCATATGGTTGTAAAGATGTTTTAAAAGTAGAATACAATGATCCACACACATTCTGCTTCGAAATTGCGTGGTTTTCCTTTTACTTTGCGAACTATAAAACACGGTCGGCCATTTATGGGAGTCAAAAACTTGACGTCCATAAATGGCCGACCGTGTTTGTCGACGAGGTAAAAGGAAAACCACGCAATTTTGAGTGATACTTGTGTGGATCATTATATTCTACTTTTAAAATATCTTTCTAATCAGACATATGCATTTTACAACAAAGACGTTTCAAAGACCAACTCGACCCATCCAAGGCAACGTGTTCCTTTAATGTCCTTTATCAAAAGGGCAAGTCACTTAATGGTAAAGTATCTTGCTCAAGGGCACATTAAGGGCACGTGAAGGGCACATGTGCCACGACCAGTACTCGAACCACACTCAGCTGAACAAAAAACACCACCTGAGCTTGAGGGTTTATAGTGCTCTTTAAGCTGCTTGACCACGGGACACCACGCACTAAACGCAAACCCATCGTGGTTTTTTTTAAAGCCATTGGACGCTTTCGGTAAACAGTATTGTCCAAGGCCCACACTTCGTGTATCACAACATATATATCAAATAACAAACCTGTGAGAATTCAAGCTCAATTGGTCATCGCAGTCGAGAGAAAATAACGGGAAACCCCACCCGTGTTTCCGCACGTTTCACCGTGTCATGACATGTGTTTAAAATTAAAATAATCCGTATATAATTGTAATTGTTTTAATGTTTTCTCAAAAAGTAAAGCATTTCATGGAATACTATTTCAAGATAAGTCTTTCACCATTACCTTCTGTAAACCCTGCAAATTATTTGTAAATCTGTGAACTTAATAAACAAAATTAAAAAAAATTGTTCCGAAAGTGTCCATCTGCTTTAAAGGGACACGTTGCCTTGGACCTAGACTTGATTCAAGTCCCGTTTTTGCGCGAGAGGTCCCTAAGCATATCGCGCCAACTATAGCAAACGAGCCGTATATAGCAGTGAACCCTTGCCGTCAAAATGTAGATATTATGGTCCAGAGAAAAGGTTGAAGAGTGCAGAGCAACAAAACAATAGTTTTCTGGCAATGACAAGAGATTGGGACTTAAAGTCATGTCTATCTTGGATCGGGCAGAGTTGTTATATTAAAAGCGTTTGAAACCGCTTTGCTCTAACCCGGCACGTCAATGGTCACTCCGTGTTAGTTCGCATAGTAAAAGGACAACAACGCAATATAAAGACATAGTTTGTGGGGATCATTATATATTCTACTTCTAAAACATCTTTCAAAGCATATGCATTTTATACCAAACGGTTACAAACGCTTTTTGATACACCGGCTCGCCCGATCCAAGGCAACGTGTCCCTTTAAAGTGCAGAAACAACAAAACCCGGCCATTTTGACAACTGGCATTCTCTATAATTTTAAGAGCAAGAAAAATATTGAAAAAATAATATCCATTTTAAGTAGGTCATGGATTTACCTATGGTGAAAGCATGAGGGTTATGATAAAGGCATTCCAGAGGTAATAGCTTATTTCAATGGTATACAAATATTTCTGTCCAACTACATTTGGGTCATGGGTTTCAGTTATGTCTGTCTTTTTTTCTATTAAATAAGCATACCTCTTGAAAGCCTTTTTCAGTAATCCCCATTCTTTCACCATTGTAGCGGTAAATCCATGACATACATAGAAATTTGTCTTGTTCTTAAAATATAGCTCCCATCCAATGATTGCGTTTTATTTTACTCACCAGGTATACTAGTCATATACTGAAGGATATAAACTAACTGATAGCAACTCCGCGGTCTTCCAAAAATGTAATGGTCTCAATGGGTGCGTTCGTTTAGCTTCCGCGGGTCGACCCCGGTGTGTGGCGTTTTGTTTTTCAAGGACGAACGTGTGCAGATAATTACCCACGTTCGTCCTGGAAAAAAACGCCACACTACGGGGTCGACCCAGGGAAGCTAAACGAACGCAACCTGTATTGCACAGTTCCAGGGCGATCCCATGCATACTTGCACGGGCGCTGGGGTCAAGTGTGTCAAACACAAACAAATGGCTCGTATGTGTACGAGTCAATGGGGGATATTTACTTGGAACAGCGGACCAGTTTTAAAAACTCCAGCGGGTAAACGATCTTGCCCCGACACATTAGTTGTGTGTCGTGGCCGAGTGGTTAAGAGCACTGCACTCAAGCGCTGGTGCTTCTGCTCAGCTGAGTGTGCGTTCTAGTACAGGTTGCGCAACTCTTGTAGCACCGAGCAAGAAGCTTTACCGTAACTTCCTTGTCCTTCGGTAGGGACATTAAGCTGTAGGTTCAGTGTACTAAGATTGGTAGTGCTATAGTGCGATGACCCAGAACCTTAATCATATACAGTGCTTATCATTGCGGTACCCACTGCTAAGGATTCGAACTGCCTCTAGCTACCGGGCAATCTCGGTGGTATCTGTTGGTAAGACACTGCTCTTTAGTCGCAAAGAACGTACGCCTGTGTTTGTTCACAGAATTCGGAAAAGTAATTAGTATACAGTGCTTACACACACATCGTTGTGATATGTTTTAAGGTCAATATTTTAATACTTTAAAATTATTTTGTGCAATATGCTCAACAAACAGGCGAAGATTGGTGTAACCCTCAACAATGTTAACAACCTATATTATTCGAAAACCATTGAAGGGCCATTAATAGATCATACCACTCCATCTACAGGTTAACTAGTTCAAACGACTTTATCACGAGGGACAAAATGGGCAATATTATTACAACACAATACAATTATAATATATTTTTGAAAATAAATAATAATTTATGTGCAATTGCCAATAATAGTTACACCTAAGTGACTTCTTGTAGGGACCTGAAACACTATTTTGGACTATACACACGTCCACACAGTGTATTTACAGTGTTGGAGAATACAATTTTCCATTAAGTGTACAGCGCAATGGAATGTCTACCGTGTGAGCAACACAGAGCTGCGTGTCTTCGTGTTTAAAGGGGCAACCCTTGTGTTGCCAGTGTTAAAATGCTGCTGTCAATATTATAATAATATTATCAATAATTTACCTTTGGCTAGTTTCATGTATTTTCACGTACGTACCAATTTCTTAGCTGTTATTTTATTGAATGTGCAGAAATGCACGATTGGATGTTCTGCAGATAATTTGGACATTATGTGCAGTTAGTGCGGTTTGTTCATCAGCAAAAGAAAGGGCTGTATCTGCGCAAGTCTTGCGCGTAGCAACAAGAATGCAATTCGAACGGAGAAGTTTAAAGGAACCCATTGCCTTGGATCGGTCGAGTTGTTCTTTGAAAAGCGTTTGAAACAATTTTTTATAAAATGCATATAGGTAGAAAGATGTTGTAAAAGTAGAATCCCATTTATGGGAGTCAAATTTTTGACTCCCATAAATGGCCGACCGTGTTAGTTCGCACAGTAAAAGGAAAACCACGCAATTTCGAGGCAAACCTGTGTGGATCATTGTATTCTACTTTTAAAACATCTTTCCAACCATATGCATTTTATAAAAAACGGTTACAAACGCTTTTAATAGACCAACTCGTCCGATCCAAGGCAACGTGTTCCTTTAACCGTTCCTGAAGTTCAAATACGAGCGAGACTTTCAGTCAATATGGCGTCCAGGCTTTAACTGGCGTTGCTCTTTGGTTAAATATATAGACCCTTTTATTGGCGGCCATCTTTGATGTAAAGCAACGCAAACGTGCACACGCATGACGCACTGTGCACGACTCTCAGCCAAAGATAGCTCTTCAAGCGTGCACATTCATCAACAATGACAGCCAATGCACGGAGTCTAAACTTAACATCATCGGTCAGAAACATTGATGTGTATTATTACAGATGTGGCGGAAGTGACTTGATTAATAAAGAAGGTGAGAGTGAGATGCTGGAGTCCAACATGTTTTCCTGCTGCTGAATTATCTTCCACATCGCAGAAGTTTCACTAACCCCTTTCGGTAATGTCTATACTGGAGACCATAGATAAACGGGTTGACGCAAGAGTTCAACTGTGCAGCAAGGATAGCAAAATTGATGAAGGAACTGAAGAAGTCAAGGCTCCCGCCCAGATTGTACTGCAGGAACGCCCATTGGTCAGGCGACCAGCAGATGACGTAAAAGACATACACAGTGAACAGTGTTTTGGTCACGTTTTTGCGTTGGATGTTTCCGGACGATTTGGTGCCTTTGGTGTTCGCAGGCTGAGTGCTGGAACCTGGCTGGCTGGTGTCACCCGCTGTTACTAGGGAGGCGCCATCTTGACCAGTCGAGTTGGTACTGATGACGTTTGCTCCTTGCGTTGCACGCTGTGGTGGTGGTTGGTTTGCAACTTTGATGTTCTGCTGCCGGAATCTGAGGAATATCTTGACGAAGGAAAACGTCATGATGATCATTGGGATGAAGTAATCCCACAGAAAAACCAAGATGCCGAAGATCTTCTCCATTGCACTGGTGTAGAGTGCGGCCTCATAGGTGCAAGATGCCGGTACGGTTTCTGGTATGAAGTCGTATCTCAACACCGCAATGATGAACTGCCAAAATGGCCCGACTAGCCAGGGTATAATTGGCAATGTTTTGGCGATGGTGGTGTTTGCGAATTTCCTGGAGTAGTAAATAGGATGAATGACGGCTAGATAGCGTTCCACTGATATCTCAGTCAGGTTGAACGTGGACGCCGCATACGCAGCGAACAGACAGAATCTTGAAGACCAGAACTTACAGAAAATCTGCCCGAAGAAGTAGTTTTCAGGAGGAGATACTTCAGCGAGTTCCGTAATGGTCAGGCCCACGAGGAGGATTGAAGCACATAAGTCAATCAGAGCTTGATTGGCGATCAGGGTATTGGTCGTGTTGCGTTTATTGGTGCTCCACAGGCGCGCCACCACGATGCAAACTAACAGGTTACCAATGATTCCGGACACTCCAATACAGAGTCGAATGGCTATTAGAAGCAACTGATTTGGTGCAAAAGACGTATTAAGTTCTTCATCACCGCTAGCAGTCGTGGCGATGTCGGTCCAAGCTGTGTCATTCAACGCCATGATCTTTAGTATCTTTTGTGCAACGCTGATGGCCGAGTTCAGTTGAATGATTTCAACACAGGAATCGGATAATGCAAAGATGATCACAAAAGCAAAACCCTGGCTGCCGTAAGAGAAATGATATCTCGTAACAAGATTTAAAGTTGCAGTTCCTTTCCAACTCCAGTTAGCGCACTGTAACAAAGTTGGCTTGATTTTGGGTTTGTTTTCCGTGGATATAAAGTAAAGATCAACCGTCTAAATGGATAGCAGTGAGCTCCCCACACAAAGATCTTGTCAGAATCTGGAAGTAGGACGAGTTGTCTTCTCTATGACGAGATGCAGATTGTAAGATACCAAGTTCACCCGCAAGAGCATTTGAAGCTACTGCGAGATAAAGTTGTTCGTGGACTTACATAATATACAAACTGTCCGAGCACAGGTTTGGGTGAAGTTTATACACACCCAATACAGACGTGTGGTAGGTCTACACAGCAGAGCCAATACGTCATCGATATCAGCGCTGATTGGTGCGCTCTAGGTTGGTAACTGTCCAATCAGAGGCTACCTCAGTCATTGTAAAAATGTCTCTGCGTATAACGTAACGGTAACCTTGACCACACTATAAATGTATTATGTTTATTACACTCTTGTCCCATCAGATAAGTCTGCACTATTCGTGTACGAATAAAAGTGATACATTTAAAGGCACTGGACACTATTGGTTATTACTCAAAATAATTGTTAGCATAAAAAAAATTACTTGGTAGCGAGCAGTGGAGAGCTCTTGATAAGTATAACACATTGTGAGCAACGGATCCCTCTGAAGTAACGTAGTTTTTGAGAAAGAAGTAGTTTTCTCAACAAAATGTTTGAATTGAATGTCTCGAAATCAAGGCATCTGAAAGCACACAACTTGTGCGACAAGAGTGTTTTTTTCTTCCATTATTATCTCGCAACTTCGACAACCAATCGAGTCCAAATGTTTACATGTTTGTTGTTTTATACATTATGTTGAGATGCACCAAGTGAGAATACTGGTATTTGACAATTACCAATAGTGTCCAGTGTCTGTAACCATGGAAGTAGGAATCATATTCATACATTTATGCTTTAATGGAGTTTAAATTAAACTCTATAATAGTCGTTTTAACTCCAGTAAAACAACATCCTTAATTCAAAAACATAAGGAGCCGAAAATTTAAGATATCGTTCTGTTTACAAAAACTTGACCTTAACACTAAACTATATCGCGAGAATTGATGTAATGATAAATTTAACTTCAATTGTACCTTTCGTACAATATTGTACAATATTGTACCTTTCCATCAACGAGGCTTTTGTCGTCATCAACATTTACAATTCATGCAAGAGCCGTTAGGTTAGAGTGCAACGATGTCCATTCATGTGTGACTAAGTAACCGTAAACTGTTCGCAATTTCAGTTTATTTACCGTTATCAACAAGCAACACTTAATGGTTAACCACTACATGGTTTTTATCAATACAAACAAATTAACCAAGAACAGCTGAATTTGTTCTATTCCAAATTAATTTATCATTGGCCTGCTTTACCAAGTGATGAAAAGCAAAACACTCTTTTTACTGTTAACTTTAAAGGCAGTGGACACTATTGGTAATTGTCAAAGACTAGCCTTCACAGTTGGTGTATCTCAACGTAAGCATAAAATAACAAACCTGTGAAAATTTGAGCTCAATGTCATCGAACTTGCGAGATAATAATGAAAGCAAAAAACACCCTTGTCACACGAAGTTGTGTGCTTTCAGATGCTTGATTTCGAGACCTCAAGTTCTAAACTTGAGGTCTCGAAATCAAATTCGTGAAAAATTACTTGTCTCGAAAACTATGGCACTTCAGGGGGAGCCGTTTCTCACAATGTTTTATACTGTCAAACTCTCCCCATTACTCGTTACCAAGTAAGGTTTTATGATAATAATTATTTTAAGTTATTACCAATAGTGTCCACTGCCATTAACATTTTCAAAGGTTAACCTTAAAAATGCGCTATGCCAACCGGATCATATTCTGTAAGTTTTGGTTTCATGGGTGGGATTTTAATTTTGGTTACGATGTTAATCTTTTTAAGTGTTTATCATGCAAGCACTTGTTTTTTGCATATTATGTTTTGTGAAGTTTACAACTAAACAATA